>NC_133666.1:353739612-354100729 GCF_037893015.1 Macrotis lagotis
AATTACTTGGAAAGTACAATTGGACAAATGAAGAAGAAAGTAATTTCTCAAAACTTCAACAGGTCAAATGGAAAACTCTTTCAAAAATAGAATTAACCCACTGGAAAAGGAGTTGCAAAAGGAGAATGAAGAAAATTCTTCTTTAAAAAAAGAATGGATGCTGTGGAAACTAATGACTTCATGAGACAAAAAGATTGCTAAACCAAACAAAAAAATTGAAAAAAAAAATAGAAGAAATTGTAAAAGAATTCATCAGCAAAACCACTGACCTCAAAAAACAGATTAAGAAGAGATAACCTAAGAATTATTGGTCTTCCTGAAAACATTGAAGAGGAAAAAAATATTACAGGATTTAGAGATGGAAAACTATCCTGATATCATAGAATCAGAGAATAAAATAGTTATTGAAAGAATACATCCATCCCCACCAGAAAGGGATCCCAAAATGAAAACGTCAACTATCAGATAAAAGAGCAAATCCAGCAAGCAGCAAGAAAGACACAATTAAGACACCAAGGAGCCACAGTAAGGATTGCACAGCACCTTGCTGCATCAACATTAAAGGACTGAAGGGCCTGGAATTTCATATTCCAAAAAACAAGGGAGCTTGGAATGCAGCCAAGAATTCATTATCTGGCAAAACTGAGCCATCTCTTCCAGGGTAAAAGATGGACATTTAAGGAAATAGAAAACTTCCAACTTTTCCTGATGAAAAGACCAGAGCTTAAGAAAAATTTGTACTTCAAACCAGAGACACAAGAGACACATGTAAAGTTAAAAGGGGAGGGGGGGTAAAAAAAGAAAAAAATTGCTATCTAATAAAGTGAAACTGGCTACATCTGTCCCTAGGAGAAAGACTCTAATAACTCTCAATAATTGTAATTCTATTAGAGAGAATATAATTACCAGAAGTGATGGACACTCATGAGAAGACTCAGATAGAATGATTTAAAAACAATACCTTCTTAAAATGGAGGACAGTAAAGAGATGGGAGGATGGAGGAGACTGAATGGGGTAAATCTCATTACATTAAGAGGTACAACACATCTGTTGCAATAGAGGGGAAGAATGGAGGAGGTGAGAACCATCTGAATCTTACTCTCATCAGATTTGGCTTAAAGTTAACATACATACATACACTCAGTTAAGATAAGAAACTTATCTTACCTTTCAAGTATTAAAAGGGGGGAAAAGGGGAGAGGGGAGGAAAAAGGGAACCAACAAAAGGAAGGAAAGGAAGAAAGGGCAAAGGGAAAGGGGGAAAAGGGGGGAGGGGTTGGATATTGGAGAGCAAACACACTAAAGGTGGTGGTAGTCAGAAACGAAATACTGGGGAATATGGATAAAGGGGGAAAAAGGAAAAATATGAACAGAGGAAAGTTAACATGAAGGGCAATAAAGAGATAGTAATTATAACTTTGAATGTGAATGGGATGAACTCTCCCTTAAAACATAAGTGAATAGAAGTGTGGATTAAAAACCAGAATGCTATAATATACTACCTACAAGTAACTCATTTGAAGAACAGAGACACATATAGAAAAAGGTAAAAGGTTGGAGCAAAATATGTTTTGCTTCAGTTGAAGTGAAAAAAAGCAGGGGTAGCAATCCTAATATCAGAAAAAGAAGCTGCAAAAACAGATAGTGTTAAAAGAGGTAAGGAAGGAAACTATATACTCCCAAAAGTTACCATAGATGATAAAGTAATTTCAATACTAAACATGTATGTACCAAATGGTATAGCATCCAAATTCTTAGGGGAGAAGTTGAAGGAATTATAGGAAGACAAAGATGGCAAAACTATATTAGTGGGAGACGCTCTCAGATTTAGATAAATCTAACCATGAAATAAAAAAGAAGGAAGTTAAGGAGGTAAATAGATTGTTAGAAAACTTAGGCATAATAGACATATGGAGGAAACTGAATGGGGGAATAGAAAGGAATATACTTTCTTTTCTGCAGTACATTGCACTTCCACAAAAATTGACCATATACTAGGGCATGAAATCCTAATAATTAATTGCAGAAAGTCAGAAATAGTGAATAAATCTTTCTCAGGTCAAAATGCAATAAAAATGAAATGCAATATTGGGCCAGGGATATATAGGCCCCAAAATAATTGGAAAATATATAACTTCATTTTAAGAATGAGTTTATAAACAACATACCAAAACCTATGGGATAACTCAAGGCAGCTGTCAGTGGATATATTATATATTTAAATGCTTACATGTACAAATTGAAGAAAGAGGAAATCAATAAATTAAATATGCAACTAAAAATTTAGAAAAAGAACAAATTAAAACTCCCCAATTAAATTACAAATTAGAAATTCTAAATATTAAAGGAGAAATTAATAAAATTGAAAGCAAGAAAACTATTAAACTAATAAATAAAACCTACAATTGTTTTTATGAAAAACCCAATAAAATTGATAAACCTCTGGTCAATTTGATTAAAATAAGAAATAAGAAAACCAAATTGCTAGTATCAAAACTGAAAAAGGGGAACTCAGCACCAATGAAGAGGAAATTAAAGTAATAATTCAGAATTATTTTGCCCAATTCTCTGCCAATAAATTTGATAATCTTGGTGAAATAGCTGAATATTTACAAAAATTTTAGTTTCTCAGGTTAAATAAAGAGGAAATTAAATACCTAAATAACCCTATCTCAGAAAAAGAAATTGAACAAGCCATTATTGAACTCCCTAAGAAAAAAATCTCTGGGGCCAGATGGATTCACAAGTGAATTCTATCAAACATTTAAGAAACAACTGTTTCCAATTCTATATAAACTCTTTGGGAAAATAGGTGAAGATAGAGCTCTGCCTAACTCTTTCTATGACAGTCATATGATTCTGATACCTTAACCAGGAAGCATTAAAACAGACAAAGGAAATTATAGACCTATCTGCCTGATGAATATAGATGCAAAAATTTTAAATAAAATCTTAGCAAAACAACTACAATAAGTTATCACAAGGATAATACTTTATGACCAAGTAGGATTTTCCCAGGAATGCAGGGTGGTTCAATATTAGAAAAACTCCCAGTATAATTAATTTTATCAATAAGAAACCCATCAGGAATCATGTGATTACATCAATAGATGCTGAAAAAGCTTTTGACAAATACAGAACCCATTTCTACTAAAAAACTAGAGAGCATAGGAATAAATGGATTTTTCCTTAGAATAATAACCACTATCTATCTGAAACCATAAACAAGCATTATATGCAATGGTGATTGATGAGAGGAATTCCCAATAAGATCAGGGATGAAATAAGGATGCCCATTATCATCACTCCTATTCAATATTGTATTAGAACTGTTAGCTTCAGCAATAAGAAAAGAAAAAGAAATTGAAGGAATTAGAATTGGCAAGGAAAGGCAGCTAGGTGGCATAGTGGATAAAGCACTGGCCTTGGAGTCAGGAGTACCTGGGTTCAAATCTGGTCTCAGACACTTAATAATTACCTAGCTGTGTGGCCTTTAGCAAGCCACTTAACCCCATTTGCCTTGCAAAAAAAAAAAGAATTGGCAAGTAAAAAACCAAAACTTTCCCTCTTTGCAGATGACATGATGGTATACCTAGAGAATCCCCAAAAATCATCTAAAAAACTCCTAGAAATAATTAGCAATTTTAGCAGAGTCACAGGATATAAAAGAAACACTAAGTCCTCAACATTTGTATATATGACTATCAATATTCATTAGAAAGAGCTAGAAAGAGAAATCCCATTCAAAGTAACCAGCCTATGTAAAATACCTGGAAGTCTACCTGCCAAGGCAGACTCAGAAACTTTTTGAGAACAATTACAAAACACTTCGCATGCAAATAAAATCAGATTTAATTAAGTTTGCAAATATCAACTGCTTATGGATAGGCCAAGCTAATATAATAAAAATGACAATTCTACCAAAATTAAATTACTTATTTAATGCCCTACTAATCAAAATTCTAAAAAAAATTACTTTAATGAGTAAGAAAAAATTGTAAGTAAATTTATATGGAGAAATAAAAAGTCAAGAAACTCCAGAGATTTAATTTTAAAAAAAGTGCCAAAATAAGGTGGCTTAGCCCTACCAGATCCAAAATTATATTATGAAGCATTAGTCATCAAAACTGTCTGATAATGGCTGAGAAATAGAGTGGTGCATCAGTGGAATAGACTAGAATTGTGGAGTTTCAACAAAGACCAACGACTATTACCTTTAATTTTTTAAAAATAAATTATTATGGTATTTTGCTATCTCTTATATTTTATGTTTCTTCCTTAGGGATATGATTTCTCTCTCATCACATTCAATGTAGATCAATGTATACCATGCAAACAATGTAAAGACTAACAGACTGCCTTCTGTGTGTGGGGGGGAGCAAGATTGGGGAAAATTTATAAAATTCAAAATAAATTTAAAAAAATGAAAAATAATATAGCAAAATTGCCCTGAGATCCTTGTAGCACAGTGTACAATAGAAACTGAAGGAATTCACTGATCACTTCCTGAAAGAGATCCCAAAAGTAAACCTTCTAGGAATATTATAGACAAATTCCAAAACTCCCAAATCAAAGAGAAAATAATAAAATTTGACAGGAGAGAAGCTCATCAATCTCCCTGAGTTCTATTCTTTGTCTGAAGGATTGGTTTTCCTCAGAGAGCTTTCTTATCTCTTTTTCCATCTGGGCAATTCTGCTTTTTAAAGCATTCTTCTCCTCAATAACTTTTTTGAACTGTTTTATCCATTTGACCTAAGCTGGTTTTTAGCATGCAATTTTCTTCAGGATTTTTTTGGATTTCCTTGACTAGGCTGCTGACTTCATTTTCATGTTTTTCTTGCATCACTCTCATTTCTTTTCCCAGTTTTTCTTCTATCTTCCTCATTTGATTTTCAAAGTCTTTTTTGAGCTCTGTTGTAGCCTGAGCCCAATTTCTGTTTTTTCTTGGAGCCTTTAGATGCAGGAGCTTGTGCTTCCTCATCTTCAGACTGAGTGTTTTGATCCTTCTTGGGCTCACAGGCAAAATATTTCTCAAAGGTGTTCCTCTTGTTTCTCTGCTTGCTCATTTTCCCAGCTGAAGCCTGTTTTGGGGGTACTTCCTGAGCTTTGGGGACACTCCCACAAGGATCTCAGTGTGTGAGGCTCTGTCCTCCCTCTTGGTCTGTGAATGACCATAAGCACCCTGCTCTGCCAGGGGCTGAGGTGGGGGGGGGGCTGCTGTTCTATGGGGGGGGGCCTAGACTGTGATCAGGGTCTGAATGTGGTGAGAACCCCAGCATCCTGTTCCAGGAACAGAGGACAGAGCTCAGCAGTCTCTCTCTTCTTGATGAATTTACAAGAAATCAGGACTCAATACTTCAAAACCAAAAGAATGAAAAATTAGAAGACAATGTGAAACATGTCATTGAAAAAACAACTGATATGGAAAACAGATTTAGGAAAGATAATCTACAAAATTTTGGAATACCTGAAAGTCATGATCAGGGAAAGAGCCTTGACATCATTTTCAAAGAATTACTACAGGAAAATTGCTCTGATATCCTAGAAGCAGAGGGCAAAATAGAAATAGAATCCACCGATCTCCCTGAGAAGGAAATCCCAAAAAACCAAACCCCAAGAATATTATAGCCAAATTACAGAACTCCCAAGTCAAAGAGAAAATATTACAAGCAGCCAGAAGGACACAATTCAAATACCGTGGAGCTGCAATCAGGATCTCACAGGACTTAGCAACAACTGCATTAAAAGCTCATAGAGCTTGGAATATAATATACCAGAAGGCAAAAGAGTTTAGAATGCAACTGAGAATCAACTACCCAGTAAAACTGAATGTCCTCTTTCAAGGAAAAAGATGGACTTTCAATGAACCAGGGGGATTTCAAATGTTCCTGTTGGAATGGCCAGAGCTGAACAGGTTTGATCTTCAAATACAGGACTCAGGTAAAGCATAGAGAGTGGAAGAGAAGGGGAAAAAATGAGGGATTTAATGATGATGATGAACTGCATGTATTCCTATATAGAAAAATGACACTGATAATACTCATATGAGCCTTCTCAATTAACAGAGTAGGTAGGAGTTTTTATAGATGAAACATAGGAGAAAAGTGAATTTGAAGATATATTGTGGCATAACAATGGAGTCAGTAGATAAAAGGGAAATGCAATGGGAGAAAGAAAAAGGCTAAGATATTTCATATAATAATATTTTTCTTTATTACAATGAGCTATTCCAATGATATGGAAGAGGGAAGGGAAGGGGAATGAGGGAATCTTTGCTCTCATCAGAAGTGGCTAGGAGAGGAAACAGCATATATACTCAATGGGGTATAGACATGCGGATTAAGAAGGAGAGAAGGGGGACAGGGGGAAGGGGTGGGGATGTGAATGATGGAGGAGAGGATGGACCATGGTGGGGAGAGTGGTCAGATATAACACATTTTCTTTTTTACTTCTTACAAGGGTCTGGGATTGGATGGCTGTCCGGGACCATAGGGTCAGATGGATTCTGATCCTAAGGGGTGGTATGTAGGCTCGGGGCCTCTTGACCCCAGGGCCAGGGATCTGTCTTCTGCACCACTCAGCTACCTTACAGCAGAGACACAGTGAAAGGAGCGAGAAAATATAGTACATGGTAGTGGAGAAATACAAAAGAAGGGAATTGCAATCAGGAATGGCAATGGTGGAAAAATATGGAAGTAACTTTTGTGATGGACTTATCATAAAGAATGTGATCCACCCACAACACAGACTGAAGCACATGTTGTATTATTATTTTTTTGGGGGGGTGCAGGGAAAATGGGTCTGGGTGGCCTTCCTGGGGTCGCATAGCAGGGTGACCATTGGGTGTCTGAGGCCTGATATGGACCCGGGTGCTCTGGGCTAAAGGGCAAGTGCTCTGTCCACCACCAAACCACCCCACTATTAGGGCTATTTTATTTTATTATGGGTCGTTTTTTTTTCTTTTTCTTTTGGTTTTTTGAAGGGCAGTGGGGTTGGGGTGGCTTGCATGCCACACAGCTGGATGATTGTTGGTTGCACGGGGTGGATATGGGCTCAGTTGCTCATGGCTCCAGGGCTGGTGCTCCATCCACTGCACCACCTGGCCATACCTACAATTATTGCTATTCTTTTTTTAATTTTAATTTCAATTTTTTTCTCTCCCCTTTACTTTATGGCTCAAGCAAGTCTATATTTTTTTGGGAGATGGGGTATTTTGTTTACTCTTAAAAAAGAATATTTTATTAATGTATAAAAATATTATTTGTACAAAATGAGAATAAATAAATATAAAATTAAATATAAAAAATAGGGTCAGCTAGGTGGTGAAGTGGATAAAGCACCAGCACTGGAGTCAGGAATACCTGAGTTCAAATCCGGCCTCAACCACTTAATAATTACTTAGCTGTATGACCTTGGGCAAGCCACTTAACCCAGTTTGCCTTGCAAAAACCTAAAAAAATAAAAAAGTTGCCAGCAGCAAAGAATTCAACTTCCATGGTGCTACAGTAATGATTACAAAAGATCTGGCAACATCTCCTTGTAGGGCTTGTAGGTCTTGGAATATGGCATTCCAGAAGGCAAAAGATCTTGGTTTACAACGAGAATCTCAGAACAGCAAAACTGAACATTGTCTTTCAGGGGAAAAGATGGACTTTCAATGAAACAGAAGACTTTCTGACTTTCTTATTGAAACAACCAGAGCTCAAGAGAAACAGGTACAGGGCTCAGGTGAACCATAGTGGAATGAATGACAAAGACTGTATACGAGGAACTTAATGATGTTTAATTGTTTGTATTCCTGCATGGGAAGAAGATACTGTTAACTCATATGAACTTTCTCATTCATAAGAGCAGTTTGAAAGAACAAATATAGACAAAGCACAGGAAGGATTTGAATATAATGGTATAATATAGTAAAAAGATGCAGTCAATGGGTGATAAAGGAAAGTACTGGGAGGAAAGGAAAGAAGAGGAAAGGGGCTAAGGTATTTCACTAAGAGTCAGGAAAAAGCTTTTGCAATAGAGTGGAATGGGGGAAGGCAAGAGGCAAAGAGTGTGAGCCTTCATTTTCATCAGAAATGGCTCAGAGAGGAAATAACATACACACTTAAAAGAGTATAGAAATCTATCTTTCACTAGAGAAAAATGAGAGGAAAGGGATGGGATAAGGGGAAATGGGTGGAGGGAAGGGCGGTAGAGGAGAGGAAAGATAGTGAGAAAGGGTACTCGGAACACACTTCTGAACAGGGATAGGACAAAAGGAGAGAGAATAGAATACATGAGAATAGGGAGGAATATAGTGGAGGGAAATACAGCTAGTGATAGCAACTGTGGGAAAAATATTGAAGCAACGTCTTTGGTGGACTTAACATAAAGAAGGAAACTCTTCCCATAGACAGAGCCATTGGAATCTGAACACAGACTGAAGCAAATTTTTTCCCTCTCACTATTCTTGAGGTTTCTCATCTTCTTTGATAGGAGGGGAAAGTTTATGTTTACTCTTATAACAAGATTATTGTAATAATATAAAATAAATAAAACAAGAAAAGAAATATAAAAAAGACGATTGTCAGAGAAGGGCCAATTTTTCTCTACAATTCCTCTATAATTTTCCTCTAAAATTATAATATCCATGACTTGATTCTTAGATCTTTATATTTTCTATAAGGGATTCTACATTAGATTTATTAATTTATGTTGGATTACTATCCAGAGAATAATATGGCAGCACTTTTTCTGTATGTCTTTGAAGAAAAATGAAAAATTCACCCAATAATATGAACTTGTGACCAGAAATAACATGATAATTGACCAATGTTTAAAACTTTTCTTCTGATTCTTGTTGATATTCAGATTCACCAAGCCACAAACCCAAATTTCTGAGTACTTCATCCTCAACTCCATTCCTGTTTTCTTTTTTGCTGGAACTTTAAAGTTTTGAAATTACTGGAAAACAATCCATAACTGATGGTACATTCATGATTTATATATAAAAGAAATCTCTTCTTTCGGTACAATAAATAAACATATATAGGAATTTTCACATGGCTACAATAAATGGTCGTTTTTGGTCTGCTTATCATTAGATCAAAATAAAAAAGTTGGTTTTCTGAAATTTTAGTCTGTATTATGCCAGGTTGTCACATATTTTTCTTTAGGTTTTTGCAAGGCTATGGGGTTAAGTGGCTTGCTCAAGGCCACACAGCTAGGTAATTATTAAATGTCTGAGACCAGATTTAAACCCAGTTACTCTTGACTCCAGGGCTGGTGTGCCACCTAGCCAGCCCTACATATTTTAAAGTAGAAGAAAATACTGAATTTTTCACTTAGGATCCTAATGTTGATAGCAGTACAAAAAAGAGCTTATATAGAGTGAACCAACTGTGCCACTTTAAGAAATACACCTTCAAGTTTTCTAGATCTATGATCCTAAGATGTTATGCAAATCACTTAAAGTAATTTTACTCATCTATAAAAGAAGGCTGGCCTAGACAATATATTTAACTCTGTGTGTGTGTGTGTGTGTGTGTGTGTGTGGTGTGTGTCTTTCTGTCTATTTGTCTGTTTGTCTAAATGATGGACACCTTTGGCAGTCTGGTAAAGCCTAGGTATACAGACCTTTTCTCAGAACAATGTTTTTAATGATAAAGATATTTCCTTAGCCAGGATTACAATTAAAATACAAATTTCAAAATATTTTATTGTAAAAATATACTTGAAAACCAGATTAGCACCCTCTGAGCTTGATAGGCCTTAAGGCTCTTTTCAAGTTTAAAAATTCAGATTCTGTGATTTAAACTTTCCATCTTAATGTAAGCCCATTTTTACATTTTCCATTCTAATTCAAGGCTCTCTTAAAATCTTATCTTCTTTTAGCTATCCTTATTGGGAACAAAAGCCATTTTCTACTGTTGGAGATAATGTTAAAAAGAAATAACCAAAGAAACTGGAGTGACATGTAAAAATAACAAATGTCCTGTTGAACTTAAGTTCTTTGAAACCTCAGAAAGTTGCAAAATGTCCAACTGCTATATAATTTATTTTTGCATGCCTCAATGCTCAGTCCTACCTCTTGATGAGGACCCTATGCCAATAACCCCAATAAAGCAAAGGCTGCTAACCAAATGCAGCTGAAGGTTTTGCACCTGCAGGTAGAGTTAAATTAAAAACTAGGATAAATGACAAATGCTTTAATCTCTTTTGTAGCCTTAGGCTGCCAATTAGGACACTTCTTGATTAATGACATTTGACCCATGGGTGTGAATATTTTTCAAAGTGAGTATACTCAGGATATTTTTGGGGAGGTAAGAGAGCAGGGCAAGTTAAAAACTGTTTTCTTCTGTTACATATGCTAGGTACTTTTCTAAGGGGGGAGAGAGAGAGAGAGAGAGAGAGAGAGAGAGAGAGAGAGAGAGAGAGAGAGAGAGAGAGAGCTAGCTTCATTGAATTACATGGGACTGAGAATATTTATGGGACTCAAAATAAAATACATTACAACTTCAATTTAATAATGCCTTACTTTTATATTAGCAATTTATACACTTCAATGTACTTTCACATACATTGACTCATACAGTCCTCTGCAATAATCCAATGAAGTAAGCAAGGCAGGTGCGTATATATTTTTCTTTATTTTCTTTTTAATTTATGAAATAAAACAATAGAGGCTCAAAGAAAGTGATTGAATTACTTGTCTAAGATTATAAGATTAATTGTGAATTTTCAGCCCATCTTCATGCTGTGAAAAATATGAATGGGGTATGGGGATGACTGTTATAGAATGCTCAGCATTGATCTAATAAAATTTAGGTCCCAAGAAAAGACACTATGCTGTAATATAATCTCACTAATATATTATCTCAGTTATCAATTTATAAAACTGGTTTTAATTGACATTGAATCAAGTTGGGGTTTTTTTGTTGTTGTTTTTTTACTTAACATGATAAGATTGGAGACAAAAGTCCATAAAGTAGCAGCCAAAAAAGGTTTTCAGAGACAAACAAATAACTTTTTGCATGAATTCTTTGGCATTATGAATTTAAGTATTTGAGGCATACAGATCATATGATTTTTAGATGAAAGGGACCTTTAGAATATCTTTTAGTCCATTCTTTTTATTTTCATTTCTGAAGTCCAGAGTCCTAGATATTGGCAAGTGTACCTTTGGCCAGCCCATCAGAAATGTGCTCTCTGTAGAAACAGTTGAATGCTAGGCAATTTAGCTCAAAAAAAGGACCTCAGTGTCTATAACATTTGGTATCTTGGTAAACCTTAAGTAATAAATAAAAGTTATTTACTACTACTACTACTACTACTACTACTACTACTACTACTACTACTACTACTACTGTTAGTAGTAGTAGTAGTAGTAGTACTCCTACTAAAATACTACTATCAAACTTCTATTACTACTACTTCTAAACTACTATTATTAAGCTACTACTACTACTACTAAACTACTACTACTTCTGCCACTATTGCTTCTATTATTACTAACTACTACTATTACTTCTACAACTAATCTTAATGTTCAATTACTAAGCTTCAACTCTGGTGATGATTGTTTTCCCTGAGGTTCAAGCAGTGTTTATGGTTCACTATAGAAATATGCTAATATATGCTAATAACTGAATTCTCTAGGAAAATGCACATATAATATATCATTATATCTATGTGTATGTGCGTATGCACAGATTTCTGAATTTAATGTGCATGGGGGGGAGAAGGAATAAGAAGTTATATAGTACCTACTGTGTGACGAGTATTATGCTAATTACTTTGCAAGTGTTTCATTTGATTCTCACAAGAACCCTGTGAGGTAGGTGGTATTATCTTTATTTTACACTTGAGGGATCTGAGGCATTCCAAGGTGAAGTACACAGCTATCAAGTATCTGAGAATGAATATGATACCATATTTTCCTAGATCAATACTGAGTTCTCCATCCACTATGCCACCTTGTGCATTATTAACACTTTATTAAATCTAGATAATCAACAACAAAAAATTTCAACCCAGAATTAAATTTAGGATTGCCAATTTCTTAAGTATACATACTTGAAATTAAAATTTAATGATTATTTCTTTCAAATCAGTTAGTAAAGTTTCAAGTTTCAAAGCAGTTAGAGCTGGCCCAGCACACTGCTATTTTAAATCATGTATTCTATTCAGATTATGATAGGCTTAGATTTCTTCCTTTGAGAATCACCTTTTATATCCTTTGACTGCCTATCAATTGAAAAATGGCTTTTATTCTTATATATTATAATCATTCATAAATGTATAAGAAATCAGAATTTTATCAGAGAGCTTGTTGTAATTTTTTATAATTTTAGTTGCTTTGCTTTTGTTTTGTCTTTTGAATGAAGCCTGTGCCTATGGCTTATATTTCTGTTGACTGGTCTTGATTGGTTATGTGTGTATATATATGTATTTAAACATCTATAGTACATTTTACATCTCACAAGCCAGTTTTTCCCATCCCTGGAGAGGTGGGAAAATGTTTCTATGTTCTGAGATCTGGTGCTGGCCAAGGTATCAATCTCAGCGTGGTAAATGTGGTACAAGAGAGTTGTCTCTGTGTTTGTCCTAGTGTTTGTCCTAAACTCCTGTGGGTGTGTAATTCAGGTCTGTTACCTGAGTTAAAGTTACTCCTTTTAGTCTGGGTTTTGAATTTGATTGCTTTGAAAGTTTTTTTGTTGGTAAAAGAAAAAAACTTTGTAATCTTTGTAAATTGGGGATAAAATATATTTCAAGGAATTTGTGAATATTGCCTTTTACTATTGTTCAATTGATATTTGTTGATACTATTTTTGAATTTTTGTTTACAACTTATGTGGAATTCATTATGTAATAATTTTGCTGCAAAAAAGACAAGAAGGGGGATATGTTAGGGACTTTTGTATGTCAAAATATTGTAAATCTTCATCATCTGATATTCTTAAGCACCAGAATATTGTTTTACTAAGTGGCATGGGGGGGGGAGATTAGAGACTGGGAAAGATATTAAGCATTTGTATTTTGGTAAATAAACAGAGACCTTGATGTAAAGGGAGAACTTGTCTTCTATGTCTCCCTCCCCTTCAATGCTCACCTAGGGAAGGTTAAGGGAATCCAGAAAGGGACTCAACACCTACTGCATATCTCTAAGCTGTTTTCTCATGATCTTTTGTGATGAATAAGGAGTCTGAGAACTCTCTATTACAATATTCCCAACTTTCAGTCATTTGAAAGTATTTGACTAGGGACAGGACAATTCCTTCTTATTCTAATTTGACACTTCAGATGAGCAAAGGTCTGGAAACATGTAGAATGATTTTAAAGTGTCATAACAAAAGATCATAAATTAAATTTGAAAGACTACCTTAGGTCAATTAGGGCAAGGCTTGAATCTCACAAGCCAGTTTTTAACATGTAATCATGGACTTGGAATCAGGTTTATGTTTATAGGAGAATAGGGTCGGGTTTAAAAGTTAGATCAAGGCTATAGATCAGAACCAGGAAAGTAAGGCAAGAATCAGGGCCTGCACAAAGGAAAAAGAGATGAAGCAGTCAGAAAGGACTTTGGAAGAAAAAAAATGTGGCAATAAAAGAAGGGTGGTGGGAAATCTAAGAAATTTTTAAAAAATGAGTCAATCAGAAGAAATTATAGGTGCATGAAAAGGAATAAAGTTGTGAGACAGCAACAGCAAGAAGTCCCTTTACATCAAAAATAAACTCTGTCTCAGGTCATGGGGTTTTATAAGAAATGAAATAAGAAACAATATCGTTTCCCTGTTAGTAGGAAGAGCAGGTAATTTTAAGTGTCTGACCAAGTTGAGGTTTTTGTGACTGTGGAAAAACAGAAATTTAATTATGCAAAACCCTGATGAGATCCTATTTGTTTCACTAAGGAGGAAACTATTAAGACTGATCAGAAAAACTATCACCTTTGGGCTACTGAATTTTCCAGTAAGCTTTCAGTTCTATTGACAATGGATATATAAAATGAATAAACAGAAGACAAGATTAAGATTATAGATATCGCCTTATTGGAAAATTCAGTTTTCTTTCCAGGATCTTGAGAATGTTTACATATTTTATCTGTGAGGCTCAGGAAAAAAAAAGCAATGGAGTAGAAGGGGTGACAATGAGATAATGAGTCTAATTTTCCTTTGTGCCTTGGAAACTGACTCTGGAGGCTAATGTTTTGAGCAATGACAGTATGATGGGAATGAGTCTAGTTTCCCAGAGTAACTTCTTGGAAAGTGATATTACTTGGATGTGCATATTCTTTTAGGTCTATTTAAATGCCAAGATGATTTCTTTTTAGACACATATTACAAGTGATACTTCATCTTTTACTTTACTTAAATAGCTATGAGTTATGACAGGATACACTTTTCAAAGCACTTCCATAGTCATCGTGTTTATTTGATGTAGTAAGTATATAAAATAGGTAAGATGAGGGACGGCCAGTTGGCACAGTGGATAGAGAACTGACCCTGGAGTCAGGGGTACCTGAGTTAAGATCCAGCCTTAGACACTTAATAGTTACCTAGCTCTGTGGCCTTGGGCAAGCCACTTAACCCCATTGCCTTGCCAAAAAACCCTAAAAAATAAAATAAAATAAAATAAAATGAAATAGGTGAGATAAGCATTCCTAATTTGTCTTTATAAATAAGTGCCATCATATTGATCAGGGGAAGCTAGGTGGCGTCTAGTGAATAGAGCATCGACCATGAGTTCAAATCCGGCCTCAGACACTAAATAATTACCTAGCTGTGTGACTTTAGGCAAGTCCCTTAGCCCCCCCCCCCCAAAAAAAAATCCTCTCTGCAAGAAAGGAGAGGAGAGAAGCCATGTGATGAATGAGCTCTGGGTTAGAAATTAAAGAACCTTGTCTAAATTCTCATTTTGCCCTTACTGTATTGCTTAAATGACCTTTGGCAAGTCATATTTACCTGTGTGGATCTCAGTCTCCTCATCTATATAATAAAGTCCCTTCTAACTTTAAACTAGGAGCTATGTCAATCAACAAACACTTATTAGATGCCTACTATCTTCCAGAGAGTCCCTTTGCTAAGTATTGGTGAGAGAAAGCAAAAACAGTCCCTGACCTCACAATGCTACATTCTAATGGGATGGGACAACAAATTTAAATCAGGCCATGCAAAATCAATATAACATGGAGGTAAATTCAGAAAGAATGGTGCTAGCAGCACAGGACCAGATAGGTCCACCTAATGTAGAGTTTCATAATCTGAATTCCACAGATCTATTAGGGGTTCATGCATAGACTTCAAGGGTTCTATGAACTTGGATGGGAAAAATAAATTACATGTCTATTTTCACTAACATCTGATTAAAAATTGGTGTTTCCTTCAATTACAAATGTAAGAAATAAACCATAGAAATATTTGTAGAACTAATATTTTTGTCATCAAGATATCATGAAATATATTTTATGCTCATGCCTATGGTAGTTATTATACCGACTATTGGATTTATCTGAAGAATATATTTTAAAATAATATTTTTTTGCATTTTGTTTCATTCATTTAAAAAGATTATGAGACTGTCAAAGAGGGTCCATGTTGGAAAAAATAAAGAAAATTAAAATAGTCAAGAACTCTTAACCAAGAACAAATGATGCTTGACATAAGTCTTAAAGGAAATTAACTCATAGAAATTGAGAGAGAACATGTTCTAGACATGAGAAATATCTACTCCAGAACATACAAAGAAGATAACTATTGAATCTCTGGGGGTAACTGAGAGTGTAGGATGATCCCTGGATGATTAGAAGGATAATGGTGCTTTTGACAGTAATGGAAATATTCACAAGACCAAAGAGTTTGGATCATAAATTTTGGACATATTAAATTTAATTATTATTGAGTTTAATAACAATAACAATAATAATAGTTGTCCTTTATTCTCAAGGAAGACCGTTACATCAGGAAGGTGATGCCATGACAAAGACACTAATTGGATTTGAGTGGGGGAGGGGTGCTGTGCTAAGTCACCAGTCTCACTTTCTTTTTTGCAAGGCAGTGGGGTTAAGTGACTTGCCCAAGGTCACACAACTAGGTAATTATCAAGTGTCTGAGACTGGATTTGAACTCATGTCTTCCTGACTCCAGGGCAGTTGCTCTACCCACTACACTACCTAGCTGCCCCACCAGCCTCATTTTCTCCAACAGATGGGAATCAGGATGACTTGAAATTAGGGTTAAGTGACTTGCCCAAGGCCATACAGCTAGTAAAAGCCTGAGACTGGATTCCATCTCCTCTTCCCCTGACTCCATGGCCAGTATGAACATCCAGTTCAAAATATCTAAAAAACAAATTTGATGCAATTGAGAAGAAAGAATAGGTTTAGCCTTGTAGACCTAGTAATTATTTGTTTAGAGATGATAATTGAGTTTTTGAAAGCTGATCAGATCACAAAGAAAAAAGAATTATATAGAGTAAAGAGAACAAGTCAGAACCTTGAGGGACACCAGTAATTAGTGACTATTATATGAAATGAATAAGGATCCAACAACAACAGACTGATAAAGATAAGTCAGGCAGGAGAAGCACCAAGAGATAGTTGAGTAATAACAACAAAGAATGAGAGAATAGGCAAGAGAAGAAAGAAGTCAGTAATGCCAAATCTTGCAGAGAGGTCAAGAAAGATGGTGATTTATAAAAGACCATTAGATTCAACAATTATGAAATCATTAGAATACGCACACACACACACACACACAAATGAATTGATTCAAAATGAAGTAAGCAGAGTGAAATAAACAATATATACAATGACTACAACAATGTCAAGGGGGAAATTACAAAAATAATTGCTTTAAAATTAAAAGAACAAGTTGTGCCCCAAAACTGTAAGAAAATACCTCATCTCATTCCTTTGCAGAGGTATATATATATATATATATATATATATATATATATATATATATATATATATATATATGGCGTTGATGTATTGGTTTGGGAATGACATATTATTAGATTTTTTAATATATTGATTAGTTTTGCTTATTTCTCTTCTTTTCCTGTATTAAGAGTTTGTTATATGATGCAGCTTTATGGAAAGGGGGAGAAAAAATGATATAGAGGTAAATTTAACTGTCCATTGTGTTCTGATAAGAGTACGGATCAGTACTAAAAATGAATTCTTAGGAATATATTTGCCTCTCCCTCTCCCCTTTTCTGATATCAAATTCTCAGTGGACTATTTACACGCCCAAGGCAGCAAAATATTTATTACTCTCTTCTCAGCCAAAGTAAGATCATCCTTTTTCCATACTTCCTAAACTCCTGTTGCAAAATAATGTGATAATATGGTAGTTTCTCCAAGTTTCTACAGCTTGAACATATAAAAATTATATATTTTAATTCAAATTAAGATAAATAGGATTTTCTTCCCAGACAGTGATGATCCAACTAGAGAACATGGCCAAAATTTAAAAATCACAACTTCAGAATATATTACTGTCATAGAAAACTCAATACTTTTGCATAAAAAAGAAATTTAGTTAAGTAAATTCTCCTGTTTTTTGCAAGTCAAAAAAGAAATATAGTGTGTGTATTTTAATCTATATACACATGTGGAGGGATATATATGACAGAGGGAAAGCACTAGCTTTAAGGGCAATATGAAAAGACTTCTTACTGAATGTGGAAGTTTAATTGAGCTTTGAAAGAAGCAAGAAAAGCTAGGACTGGAAATAAGGAAGCAGAGAATTCAAGGCAAATTTAGTTAGCTAAAATAAATTAGTAATGCCAAGTCTTGCAGAGAATTTGAGAAGGATGATTTAGAAAAGACTATTAGATTCAACAATTATGAGATCATTAGAAAACACAGAAAAAATGATTTTTTTTTTAAAATGAAGTAAGCAGATTTAGCTAATGAAAATTTCATAGTTATGAGGAGTATCTTACTTAAGGAATAACAAGAGTGCCAGTGCTACAAAATTGAAGAGTAGGCCAAAGGGAGTAAAGTACAAGAAGATTATGGAAAGATACGAAACAGTCAATTTATGAAGGACTTTAAAAACCAAACGGTAATTATTATTTGATCTTTGAGATAAAAGGAAGTCACAGGAACTTAATGAGTAAGGGAAGACTGTGATATTGTTAAATTTCTGCTTTACAAAGAACAGTTCCAAAGATTAGTGAAGAGAATGGACTGAAGTGAGGAGAAGAATCAGGGAGAGCAACTAGAAGGCTATTGAAATAGGAATGTCAAAGTAGAGAATGAAGTGTTTATGAGAGAATTTGGGAAGGAAGATGTGACAGGACTTAATAAATTAGAAATGCCAAGAGATAGGAGACAGAAACAGAGAGGGAAGGAGAGGGAGAGAGAGAGAGAGAGAGAGAGAGAGAGAGAGAGAGAGAGAGAGAGAGAGAGAGAGAGAAACTGAAAGAGAAAAATCAAGGTGACGCAAAAGTTTCAGGCATAGGTGACTAGGAAAGTGGAAGTACCTTTGAGAGCAGTTAAGAACTTAAGCTAGAGAGGGCTTGAGACAAAATATATAATATAATATAATATAATATATGATATATAATTATATATTATATATCATATATTATAACTATTATGATTATATGATTATATATTATTTATTTATTTATTATCATTTATATATTGTATAATTATATAATATAATACATATAATGAGCTCATGGTGAATTTAAAAATATCTAAAGGCTACCAGTTGGAAACTCCATTAGTACATGGAGATGGATCTGTCAATAGTTTGCATAGAGATGATAACTGCATCCATGGAAGCTGGTAAGTTTTCCACACTAGAAAATATTTATTACAAGTTGACAAATTACTGGGAGGGAAGAGGGCAAAACCAGCCTCCTGCCTGTTAGTGTATGGTTCCCCTCAGCTAAGGGTGTTCTTTTAGATTTTAAAATAAAGTTTTATTAACTTGAGAATATACGATCCATGCAGAGGGTAGTAGGGCAGTGAGCTAGATTGGCACTTAGCTGGTTTATCCTTCCCTGGAATAGAGGAAGGTAAGAAGGGTGCCTTACAACAGATCCTTAGGGGGAACAATCAAAGTTAACAGGCATAGGGAAGGTCTAGCAAAGGAGCCTGAGGAAGAGCAGTCAAATGAATAAGAAGGAGAAAGTGAGAAGCAGGATGTCACTAAAACCTGGAGAGAAGTCAAGAAGGATTAGAATGAGAAAAGGTTAGATGTGATGATTAATTGATCATTGATAACTCTAGAAAGGAGGTCAAGTACCAAGATGTGTTCCTTACTATAACCCAACCTCTTTAGATTTAATTACTTGTGAATGTAGAATTCCTTTTGAAGCTAAAAAAAAATGACATGAGACACTTTGATACGTTTGAAGCTCTAAATTACTATGTATACTGCAGGTCAAAAAGAGGCATAGTAGGGACTCTATGCTAAGCAGTTCAGATACAAAGGTAAAACAGCCCCAGTCCTCAAGGAGACCACAAACATGAAATAACTAGATGCATATAACATTTATGAAGAACAGATAGAAGCAAAGAGCAATAAAAATGCTCATTACCTTTGACCCAGCAATTCCAATTCTAGGCCTAAATCCAGAAGAAATAAAAAAATGGGGAAAGTCCTACATGTTCCAAAATATTTCTAACGTGTATTTTTGTAGTGACAAAGAATTTGAAATTGAGGGCATGGCAATCAATTAGGGAATAGCTTGTCAGGTTATGAGATATGAATACTATGAAATATTAATGTTCTATAAGAAAACATAAATGGTTGAACTCTAGAGAAGCATGGATTGACTTAAAGGATCTGATGCTGAATGAAGGGAGTAGAATCAAAAGAACAATGTACACATCAGTGACATTGTGAGATGAACAACTTTGATGGAAGCACACCTCCTTTAAGCCATTCAGATAGCTAGGACAACCATATTAGACTAGCTATGGACTATGTCATCCCCATCCATAGAAAGAAACACAAAACAACATAAAACAAAACAAAAACAAAAAATAAAAAACCCTTCAGAATCTGATGAACACTTTATAAAAATTTTCTCATATATAATCTTTCTGCTAATCCTAATTCCTCATACTGAAAATAACTAATCTATAAACATATTTATCAAAAATATGTATATACATTGCTAACCTGACTTCCCCACTGAGGGGAGGGGAGTTGGAAGGGAGGGTGGAAGGAAATTATATAACTTAAAAATATACATGTAGGGGGCAGCTAGGTGGCGCAGTGGATAGAGCACTGACCCTGGAGTCAGGAGTACCTGAGTTCAAATCCAGCCTCATACACTTAATAATTATTTAGTTGTTTGGCCTTGGGCAAGCCGCTTAACCCCATTTGCCTTGCTAAAACCTAAATATATATATTTATATATTATAAATTTATATATATACATATATATATATATATATATATATATATATAATATGTGTGTATATCGATGAAAAAAAAGATTCAAGAAAATAAAGAGCAGATGAAAGGATGCATCAAAGCATCAAAGGGCAGGTACTTGGGTGACCTGGAAAGGTCTGCTGTAGAAGATGGGAGGAAGTGAGTTGAAACCTGAAGGAAGGTAAGAAAAAAAAAGTACATCTGGGGAGGAAAAACATTTTAGGCATGGGGGAAAGACAGTACAAAGATATAGATTGGAGAGAAAATTGAGAAAATTGTTGGACAAGGAATATCAGGTAGAATGTCAGGTAGAATGTCAAGAGTAACTGAACCATAGAATACATAGAGATGAGCAAAGTGTAAGAAGACTTTGGGAAAGGAAGAAGAAGAATCAGCTTATAAAGGATTATAAATACAAAGAAATTAATATTTTAGTTTCATTATATACATTATGGTTATATTCTCATAGATATAGAATTGGAAGAGACATTCCACAATGTCTAGTCAATACCTGGCAGCTTGGTGGTGCAGTGGATAGACCACTGTTCCTGGAGTGAGAAAAACTCATCTTTTGAGTTCAAATCCGGCCTGAGATAATTATTACTTATATGATCCTGGGTAAGTCCCTTGATCCTGTTTGCCAGTTTCCTCATTTATCAAATAATCTGGAGAAGTAAATGGCAAATCATTCCAATATTTCTGCCAAGAAAACTCCAAATGGAGAAACAGAGTAGGAAGCAACTGAAATGGATGAACAACAAATACAAATTCCAATACTTGCATTTTATGTAGTTATACAAGACTTCAATTTGGAGAATTAGACAAGGACATATCAGTTGAGTGGGAATTTAAAGATGTGTTCAACAAAGTGTTTCAAAGAAGCCTCAGTAATGAGACTGAATTCTATTGCTGGTTTTCTTTAGCTAGAGGCAGGCTACCTTTGTATATCAGTCTCTTTGATAAGAATACTGAGTCTTCACTAGAAATGTATTAATTGGAATTTGGCTGTCTCTGTCTCTGTGCTTTTCTGATATCAACCTAACAGCATGATCCTACTCAAGGCAATAACATTTTGGTATTCTCTTCTCATTCAAAGCAAGAACATTCTCTTCCTCTATTTTCCAAATTAGAGACAAAATAACATGAAAAAGAGATGATTTCTCCAACTTATACACAAAAAAAGATGGCATTTAAATCCTTTTATTTTTTGGCAAGGCAATGGGGTTAAGCGGCTTGCCCAAGGCCACACAGCTAGGTAATTATTAAGTGTCTGAGGCCGGATTTGAACTCAGGTACTCCTTACTCCAGGGCCGGTGCTTCATCCACTACACCACCTAGCTGCCCCATGACATTTAAATTCTTGCTAAGATAACTAGAATTTTCTCTCTAGACTATTACTGCCTTATCCAATAACTAAAAAAAAAAACAAAATTAAAAAAATCTTCATAACATTCATTTTATCCTAGCAAACTCAACAATTGTTCATTTAAAAAAAAGCTTAAGTTTAAAAATGAGCTTTGATATGCTGAATTGGACCTCTGTTCACTGAGGCAAAAGAAAAACAATGAAAATTATTTTGTCTTCTTGAAAATTAAAACATGATAAATTTCACTTGGGATCTAATCTCTTGCTCTTCATAATGTGACACACTAGATGTCATAAAACTAGTCTATTTTCAAATGAGAAAAAGAATTGAAATATGGACCACAATCCCCACCTACCCAAAGTATAGAATAAATGACAATATTTTTGGCATGTGATAATTAAATAATTTACTTACCTCTTCCCAAAACTTCTTTAGATGGTAAGGAGAAAATAGTTTTGTTTCATGGCCCAGATGGTCTAGTGAATGAGATATCAAAGACCATACCATATTGAGTTGTTAATTTTTTCACTCAAGTTGTTATGTGATTTTAAGAACATTATAGAGAATCCCTTTGTGACCTACTTTCCCCAGATGTAGAAGCTGTACAATAATACAAGACATAGCTATTAACTTCTTCTAGTTAAAAGAGCATTAGACTTAGCATCAGATGATAACATTTAGTAGCTATGAGAATCTGTCAAATTTAATGTTTTATTGTTGTTGAATTTTTTTTTAGGCATGTCCAAACCTCTTTGGTATTTTCTTGGCAAAAATACTGGAGTGGCTTGCCATTTTCATCACTACTTCATCTTAACAGATGAGAGAACTGAGATAAATAGAGTTAAGTGACTTGCCTTGGGTCATATTGTTAGTAAGTATCAGGGGTTGGATTTGAACTCAGGAAGAGGTCTTCCTGATACCAAACCTAGTTCTCTATCCACTTAGCTACCCAATCAAAATACTTTTACTTTGAATGTTTTTATTCCTATCTACAAAAAAAATGTAGTGCTTGACTTTAATGGTTGGATTGACCCAGCAGTTGGCCCACCAAATTTTAATACTTTAATGTACTAATAAATTCTTTCTAACTTATTTTTGGGACAGTTATGTGAAGCAGGTCTGTAGTCAGAAAGACTCATCTTCTTGGATTCAAATTTCACCTCAGACACTTACTAGTTGTGTGACTCTGGCCAAGTCACTTAAACCTATTTGCCTCAGTTCCTTGTCTATAAAATGAGCCTGAGAAGGAAATGGCAAACCACTGCTAGAAAACAGAGTTGTATTTAACTGAACAAAAACAACAAAATTTTCTTATCCTGAGTTTTGCATCTTTCTAGTCAGGGCAAAGACCTAAATATAGAATTTTCCTTTAAATTTAAACTCCAGTCTTTGCATTTATAGACCCATTGTATTTTCCTAGTATTTCTTTTTTACCCTCTAAGTTTGAAATAAAGCCAAGAGGAAGACACTTGCCAGGCATGGAGAACAGTAAGAAGCTGAAAGAAATATGGTATACTACAACTATACTTTTTCTATTTAAGTGAAAGGGAAACTGATGACCACCTGCGTGTTTGTAGTTCAGTAATAGCAGCCAGGTGCTGGCAGTCCCACCCTCACTTCCCACCTGCCCATCAATACCAGAAGTCTCCAAGCTTTCCATAACTGTCCAGAAATTGACTCATTCCTTTCACTGTGTTTTTTTCTATTTAACTTCAAATTTCATTTCAATTTTCAGTTTCAATTCCACTCAGAAGTGTGGGTTAATGATACATAATTCTTTATTCATAAGGAAGATGCAAAAGGGATATATCCCAAATAGAATCAAGCAAGTACCACATGTAGTCAGGTGCTGCTACATGCATCAGTTCAGACTGTTTTGGATCTAAAAGTCAATTTTCCCAGGAACAGTTTTAAGAGGTCCAATTCAGATGCTGAGATTCATATTCATCTCCACCAGCTTTTCTTCTGTTTTCCTCTTAAGCCTGCATGCTTCCTAGCTCATTAATGCCCCAGCTTTTCAGTTATTTCTCTAACCTCTTACACAGAAGCTATCTCATTTTTAGATGTCACTGTGTGTGTGTCTTTGTTCTATTAGAGATGTCAAGAAAGAGTAATTTGAAGAAGACTTCAACAGATATGAAAATGTAACTTTTTAGAAAATTAATAGTCTCATCTAGGAATAATGCCTAAAAGTCAAAGGCTCTGCATAATTAAGCTCAGATACAGTATAGGGCAAACTTTAAACAAAATCAACTGGATGATTCTCTCTATAAATTCAAAAATAAAAAAAAATATTTTCTCTCGCCTGAGATCTTTCTGTCACTGAAGTCTCTTTGTGGTTGCCTGGCAAGCTACTAAACCTCAGAAATAAAATTTTAAAAAAATAAAACAGGCAAAAAATCCCCAAAACAAACTTTAATATTCTTTCACCTGGTGTTTCCTTAAATTGAATCAGAGATAGCATTTCATTTACTTATGAACCCCAGTTCTCCCTAATTCATCTCTTTTTTCTCCCTTGCAAGATGTATTTTGTGATCTCTTTTCCCAAAAATGAGCAAAGGAAACTAAAGAAAAAAATATTTGCCTTGCCTTCAAAATGTTTCCTTCTAACCCCCCCCCAAAATGTCTTCACATTACTAAAAAAGTTTTTCCCCAACTTTAAGAACTAAGTTATTTAGTCTTGATCAGTTCTGATTTGATTTAAACTTCTTTGTTAACTTTGCAGGTTCAAAAATAGTTCACAACAGCCTATAATAATGAAGCCAAGAGGTTTTTTGGTTGCAAATTTTATTATATAATGCAAACACAGAAAATAGTTTTAAAACAATTTACTTTTTAATAGTGATGAGTAGAGGGATAATAAAAGGAAAAATACATTTTAGAGAACAGTATGAAAATAAAAGTCACCAGATGAACTATTCAAAGGAAATTAATCTTATATCCAGACATTCTAATGAAAAATCTTTAGAGGCAGTTTTTCTGTTATTTCTTATAACATAAATGTGTTCAATTTAAATGGTATTTTTTAAAAAATGTAAATGGGAAATATTTAATGAAATAAATAAAATATAAGAGAATGCAATGCTTTTCTTAATGTGAAATCATGTCAAACATTTTAATATTAGCCACATTACAGGAAAAAAACAAAAAAAATTTAAAAATACATACTTCAATCTGCACTCAATTCCTAAGGGTTTTTTTTTTTTCTGGAGGTGAATAGTATTTTTTTATCATGAGTTCTTTGGAAATGTTGTGGATCATTTTATTGATCAAAGTAGTTTCAAAGTTGATTATCTTTTCAGTATTACTGTTCCATTGTTCTCCAGATTGTGTTCACTTACTCTGTTTTTCAAATTTTCCTTCTCCCACTTTCTCCTCTATCCCATTTTTCTCTCTTCTGTGTAATTGATCTCTACAAAAGCTATAGACTATTAAAGATAAGAGTCAGGAGAGAAAACAACTGGCCCCTTAATAATTAACCAATTAGGAATTTTTTCGTCAAACTGCCTCTGGTAAAAACTAAAAGCTCTGAAATAAACAGGAAACAAAGTTATTAAATCCTAATTATGCTCCAAGAATTTTCCTAGAGTCTATGCAAAGTCATCAGCAAGACAATTTGTGCTGTAATTTGGAGATTTCTTCCCACTGTTAATGAGGTCTTTCTTGTCTTAGGAGGTTATTATTAGATAGAGGAATAAAAAGTTAATTCTCATTCTAGCAGAGGGTACTAACTTGCCTACTTTTTTTCTTACTTAACCTGCTATAGAATGATTTGTTTTTTTTCCTTTTCATTGCCTACTGCTTCACCAGGAGACCATTACTCTTCAAGAGGAGCCTAATCTAATTAGGGAAACTAGATTAGTGGATTTTTTTTCCAGTCTAATTAGTGAAGAAAGCTGCAAATAACAGAAAAGCAGCAGGAAAAAAAATTATTTACCAAGACTTAGAGATCCTCTTGGGAGATTGTAAATTACTTGAGGTCAAGGATTGGTTTTCTTTGTAAATAATAAGCAATTTATCTTTTGAACTGAAATGTGATTTCAATGGGGATAAGGTATTACTGATGAGGAACTTTTACCAGTTCAGATTGACTATTTGAGGCTCAATGTAGAATCTCAAATATTTTTTCCTGGAGTGCTAGGATCACCAAGCCCTTATGATTCAGAGATCAGACTCAAACTGAAGTCTTCCTGACTCTGAGGTCTACATTCTCTTAACTTGGTCATGCAACCTCTCAAGTAATTAATAAATAGGGTTAAATAATAGAATTCATCTGGAGCTCCATTGTTTTTCAAAGCACTATATATAAATACACATGTATATATATATATATATATATATATATATATATATATGTAAATACACATACATTTATGTTATATTATCTGAATCTTACTATATCCCATGAAGTAGGTGCTATTAATAAATTGAATCTAATACCAACACGTTTTCATCAATGTAGTACATGTACTTTTCTGTCCTTTTCCAAAGCTCTATATTTTCTGGGATGGCTAGTGGTGCAGTGGATAGAAAACTGGGTCTAGAGTCAGTAATATATATTTCTGAGTTCAAATGTGACCTCAGATACTTGCTAGTCATATGATCCTGAGCAAGTCATTTCACTGAGGTTTTCTTTCCTGTAAAGTTAAATAAATATAACAATTAATTGATCTTTGTGTGAATAATTCACCGAAGAAATTTCTTCAATTAATTTTTCTTGGAATCAAATTCAGACCATAAATCAGTCTGATTTGTTCCTAATTTAAAGCTAGCATGTTTTCCTTTAATATGTCATTTGATATCTTTTTTTTTAGGTTTTTTTTGCAAGGCAAATGGGGTTAAGTGGCTTGCCCAAGGTCACACAGCTAGGTAATGATTAAGTGTCTGAGCTCAAATTTGAACTCAAGTACTCCTGACTCCAGGGCTGGTGCTATATCCACTTCGCCATCTAGCCGCCCCATTTGATATCTATTAAACCAAAAAAAAAAAAAAATTATGAAACATGAGCTTACCTCAGTAGAAGGATGAATCACATTACTTCTTAGCTCCTTTCTACTTCTAGGTGTTGAGGATTAGAAGACATGTCAAGAGCCAGGATAAGAAAATGAAATCACTCTGTGCAAATAATAAAAGGACTCTCACAATATGATACTCTGATGACCATTTTACAAACATTTGATCTTGTCTGTATCACAGAATCTGTTGTTATTATTTTTCATTTTTGTAAAATAACATCTACCTATAGTCAACATGATGTAGTAGAGTCAGAAGACCTGGGTCTTAGTCCTCTTTCTGATATGGAATCTTGAAGAAAGGACTTCTGAGCATTAGCTACATTTTTTTTTGTAAAATCATAATATAAATTAAAATACTTCAGAGGAATGGTAAAATTAAATGAAATAATTGTTATCAAAATTATCTGTTACCTGATTCACAGAATCTCAACATTAGATGCAACCTTATAAAAGATCTAGCTCAACCAATAGTTGAAGAATCCCTTCTACATTATATCCTACATGTGATCTTTTTGCGTTTCCTTGTAATTTATCACTAAGGATGAATCCACTATCTCCTCATAGCTTCGTGTACTTTGAGATAACTTGAGTTGTTAGAGGCTTTCCATTAAATCAACTTTACTTTCTTTTCTTTCCCTTTCTTTTTTTTAAATGTGCATTCAGAATTAAGTGACTTGCCCAGGTAAACAGCGACTAAGTGTCTAAGGCTAGATTTGAATTCCTGATTCCTAGGTTGGTGCTATACTACCTGCCTCTCAAGCCAACTTTAACGATGATTCTCTGCTATTTATTTCCATTTCTTCAACCTGGGGCAAGTTTAACACATTTATTCCTCTTTGAGAGAAATCGATATTACATTAAGCTCATGAACTTAGTCTCTTCCTCCCTTTGTCTCTGTCTCTCTGTATCTGTGTCTGTCTATCTGTCTCTCTCTTTCACACACACACACACACACACACACACACACACACACACACACACACACACACACACACACACACACACACGCCACCCTTTCTCTTCTCCAGGCTAAACATCTCTAATTTTGATATGATGTGATATCAAGGCTTTTCAAAATTCATGGTTAACTTTCTCCAAATATTATTGAACTTATCAATGTTCTTCCCAAAATGTGGAACCCATTCTTGAATGCAAAAGTCTAGAGATGGTCTTTCCAAAGTAAAGTAGAACTGTTACCTCCCTTATCCATGATACCCTCCTCGGTAGAGCCTGATTGCAGTAACATTCTCACAAGGTTGCTGTCTATAACTTTAGAGATATACTAAAGAGTTCAAAGACAGGCAAAAAAGTTGCCTATGAAAAAAGACTTATACAGAAAGTTTTGTAGTCACTAGCTATCTAGGTAGCATAGTGGATAGAATATTGGGCTTAAAGTCAGAAAGATATGAGTTCACCTGTCTGCATCAGTTTCTTCAATAGTAAAATGGGGGAAATAATAGCATCTATTGTTCAGGATTGTTATAAGGATCAAAATGTGATACCTGAAAAGTGCTTAGCATAGTGCCTGGTACACTTATTATTGTTATTGTTATTGTTATAAAAAATCTTTCAATAATCATATATATATATATATATATATATATATATATATATATATCTTGGAAGTCTGATACTACTGGTTTTAATTTATTATGTTTGAAAAATATGACTTTCTAAATGGAGAATAGGTCTTAAAAGTGATTCTGAAGTCACAGCATTTCCTTGGCAAATTATCTTTATTAAATGAGGGTCATGGTTGTGAATATTTATACGTGAATATTATGCTTCTTGTAAGCATACTGCCAGTTTTATATTCAGAATAATATTCACCAGAGTGAGTATAATAAATGTATCATGTACATGATCTTTTATTGGTTGTCACTTTGCAGTCATTGCCTCTAATAAATAAACATTGTTTATTTTTCTTTTGATGGTTTAGAAGTCATTCTCTAATGGAATAATAATAATAAATGAATAATTGTTATTATTATTATTATTATTATTATTATAATCATAATAAATTGAGAAGATATCCATTGCTCTACAATTTTTTATATCTCTACATTTTTGTTATTTACTTTGAGAGTCTAAACTTTATATACTTTGAGATCTAGTGAATTCTGTTATATCTTACCTGGTTCTTTAGAGTATTTCATCAATGTATGATATTTCATATACTGGTAATCTTATTTAGTGTAACTTCTATAAATTTATATACATATGCATACATTTTGAGTATTTTTATGAATTTATTTTTATCTTAATATTTTACTGAAGCTATCAGTTATTTTCATCCATTTTCTTTGTCAATTCTTCATTTTCAATGAGCAGCAACATATGATAAATATATATATATATTGTGATGAATTTTTTTCTCTTTTTTAAGGAATAATTAGTTCAATTGTTTTACTGCTTCAGCTTGAACTTCTGCAATGTCTAATCAAATTGGGGAGTATCTTTGCCTTACCTCAGCTGATACTGAGAAATCTTTTACTTTTTTTTCATTATAAATAATGTTAACCATTGGTTTTAGACAGCTGGTTTTGAACATATTAATAAAAAGTACTTGCATGGAATGAACTGTTCTTTTTGATGATATACTAGATATTTCTAATCAAAATTATTTAATTTTCCATCCCTTTACATGAATATACTTTAGATTATATATTCTACTCTTGTTCTACCACATTTTTCAAAACTGAAGACAAGAGAGAGAAACATTTTTCATTCTTTAGTCCTTGCAGGATTTCTCCCATACTCCATCTTCAAAAGGTCATTGAAAATATTAATGATAGTGACTAAGCAATCACATCCTCCATTTTTTTGGTCCAATTTTCACAGATGTAGCCAATCTGGGCCAGATGATTTGCTATTAGGCAGGCACTCTGTTATTATCTCTCTAATTATTCTCTCTAATTAGTTTGTGTCCTATCTCCTTACTTGCTGTTTTATCCTGTTCTTTCCAGTTGAAAGATTTTCTCTTTGGAAGATGAAACAGAAGCAAAATATTAGTTGAGTATTCCTGTCTTCTATCTACTATCTTTTATTATAATCAGACAGTAGTCCTATCTTTTCTCACATGCTTCTATTTTCCCAAATATAGCAAAAAAAATACCTTTGTTATTTTTTTAACATTCCTTATTTTCCTTAAATGTCTCTGTTTTTTAATAGTTGTGACAAAAATTGAAGACAGCATTTTTTTTTAGGTTTTTGCAAGGCAAATGGGGTTAAGTGGCTTGCCCAAGGCCATACAGCTAGGTAATTATTAAGTGTCTGAGACCAGATTTGAACCCAGGTACTCCTGACTCCAGGGCCAGTGCTTTATCCACTACACCACCTAGCCACCCCCAGCATTGTTTTTTTAATTCCTTGTCTCTGCTTCCATTCATTGTATGTGCCCTGTCTTTTAAAAGTCTTAACTTGGTAATGAGTTCACTGTGTATCCATATAAATCTATTTAGATAATTATTTTTATCTATACTGGAATTATTTTTAACAGAATTATTCTTGAGATATTCCCATTCCTTCAGAGTTGTCTGTTTTTTATATCTCTACAATTTTTGGCAAGTAACCACAATCAGGTCATTCTTTCTCATTCTTCTATGACTTCAACACTTAGCTAAAACTATTTCTCTCTATAAACAAAACTGGCCCTCATCCTTGGTAGCATCAATATTCATAACTGTGAACAAGCAACATTGTTTTTAATTAGTTTCTTCAATTCCCATGACCTTTATGTTCCATTTTACTTAAATAGTAGGAATTGATCATACTTTACACTCCACTTTCAAGCAAAAAGATACCAAGGACTAAAAATCAGATTTTTTTTTCTTTCATCATAATCATTTGAATCCCCTTTCCATTTTACTTTTCCTATTTCTCCTCTATCTCTTCCAATTTCTGTTTGTATAGCAATTCTTTCACCTGTGCTTTCATATTCTCACATTTCATCTTGCTTCCCCTCACATTCTTAACCTAATAGTTAATTTTAAAACTCTTAATTCTCTTTTCCCTCCTTGTCTATCTTCAATAAACTACCTCCTAATTGTCAAATCTGGGTCATCAAAACAATTTGCAGTCTTTTTTTAAATTCCAAACCATTGAGTAGTTCTAGAAAAATCTCTAAAACTATGGTTTTATGTTGTATTCACTATAAATTCTTATTTGAGAACAACTCATTCAGTATTCTGATTGTGACTATTTAACTCTCTTGATTTGTTATTGGAAAGAGGAGTATTTGGTGAAGAATAGTCAAGGTCCATATCTAGTGACTACAACCTTAATTCTAATTCCAGTCATTTTTTACCAATATATGCCACAATAAAGACTGGCCAAAAATTTTGTTTGGATAAAATCATGGCTAAAAACCAGACTTACTTGATTTAGTTAAAAGCTATAACCAAAGTAGAGTAGATTCGATTACTGTTTGAATATTCAATATTTTAGCCTATACTCATCACTTAGGTGACCTATATGTCTTCTAGAACAATTTTGTTTATGATTAAATTTGAAAATTTCCCTGAAGATTAGGACTATTTTGGTTGCATGAAACTCACAATAGATAGAGTTTGGGGGTTTTATCTTTTCAGTCTGTTATTTTCTAATTTACTTCTTTTTCTACTCCTATTCCATATCCTGTTACAATTTTTCTTAATAGGAAAGTAAATTATAGTAACATCCAATTTTGCCAAAGCAGACTATGTTTTAATAGACAATCTCTGTCTTAGAAATATCTTTTTTTAAATAAAAATCATTCTATAGATACAATAAGCCAACCAATTAAGTACCCAGAAATCTAGGGAAACCACATGTTTCTAAGTATTGGTAAAGTTTGAATAACAATGTAGTTTGAAGTCCAGTCTTAAAGTCTTCAGATTTGTCAAGTATTCCCAGTTTACAAAATACTTTCCTTATAAATAACCTTATTTTTTATGCTGTACATATATTATTATTTTCATTTTATAGATGAGGAACTTAGCATATAGGGTTAAGTTGCTTAATATATCAATTTAGTAATGTCGTAAAGGGATGTAGGACATTTAACCAAGTGTAAAGTTAAATGTCATTATACCAACTACTCAGATTCATTTCATATGCTCTCCCATGTAAACAAAATAGCACAAAGTACTTTAGATTCACTAAGGAGATAAATTTATCTTTTAGATTTCAGATTTAATGCAAGTACTAAATACTTGTCATTCAGAGGGATAGAAAGGGCACAGAAATCTCCTAATCTAATCACTTTATTTTATAGATGAAGAAATGAGAGATTCAATGATAGTCACAAAAGTTGTATTTAGCGGAACTAATGAAAACACTAGTCTCTTGAATCTCAATTCTGTGTTTTTTCTACTTCTGACTTGTCTAGTAATTTCCAATTAACAATTGTGATTTATTTAATAAAAGAAAAATAGAGTTTAAATGAAACAACTTGTTCTGGGACCAGTCCTAGGACTACTCAATTATTTATCTTAGAAACAAGTGTTCCTGCTGACACTGTTAATACTATTCTAACTGGGGAATCCAATTGTTCTCATTAGTTTTACACAGAATACTTAGATAAGCATATGCCCATATATTAGCATCCATTTCCATAAAAGTTTTTCTTCAAATATATATATATATAAAATTGAGTACTCTACTCATTTTAACTCGAAAATTAAAGCATACTTGGAAGTTACTCAACTAAATTACTTTCGTGTGTGTGTGTGTGTGTGTGTGTGTGTGTGTGTGTGTGTGTGTGTGTGAAGGGTTTTTAAGTGCTCTACTCACTGCAATTCTCTGAAATGGTAATTGTAAGTATTATCATACCTGCTAGAGAAAAGGCTTAGAGAGGGAAAAAAAAACTTTCTTGCCCATGGACACAGAGCTATTAAGTGCATATATCCTTTTACTACAGATGTGATGCATTATTATTTCATATAGAAAAGTAAGTTAAATTTAAAGAAAGTCACTATATGCCTATCCTTATGTCATGACTCGTCACGTTTATCAATTTTATTATAAATATCAGGAAAGAATAATAAGTGATAAGGTTTATCACATTGGGAGGAGTGGAGTGGGTAGAGTGACCAGAAATTATTCCCCAGGACTCCAGTTTTGAAGAGCAGTCATAACAGCTATTCAGAGTCCAATTCCTTCTCTCCTCCTTTTTGCTTGGGTTATTCCATTGATTCCTAACTCACTTCATTTGCTTTTTCCAGGAAAAAAAAATTTACCTAATTATCAGAGAGAGCATTTCTGTCATTTTACACAATGAAGTAATTCTTATGTCTTACATTCTTATCCAAGGAATAAAGTCCTAAGCCCTATCATTGGATTATTTTTATTTTTTTCAAAAATTTGTCTTTAAAGAGTAGAATAGTTGGAGAAAAGAAAGGAAATAAATGAGTAGCTGGGTGATCCCAATGTCCAAGTTAAGCCTTTTTACAGTGAGGGGAAAAAAGCAAGTTATAAGAGTATAAACCTCAGGTCTGTCTATAAACAAATAATGATTTCAGTGTTTAGTTAGTATATCACTGCTGCAAAGCAACAGGCTTTATTTATTATTGTAGTTGACAAAATATGGTTGAATTGATAATCTCCAGACATTTTGAATGTTGAAAAAAATGTTATTAGTGATATGGCTTATGTAAATTCACTAAAAATGTTTTTCATTCATATATATTATAAACATTTTGCTGTTGTGAAAATGTCAAATAAATATAATCACACTTGCATTAAAAAGATTTCAACAAGCAATAAGCAGGTTTCTTCTAACATATGCTTCATCGGACTTGAGTAGACATTGACAATATAAAAGCAAATATCCCCTTTAAATGAGAAATCCATTTTTTTGTTTATGCCATACCAAATTTTATTTTCCTTTATTTGGAGATATATATTGTCTCTTCTTAGGATTTTATTTGTTTGGAGGGTTCTTTACATGGAAACCCAGCCATGTACAATAAATATGTAATTTATATCCTTTGAGGTTAAATGACTTACCCAAGGAAATATAGCCAATATATGCCAAATGCAGAACTTGGACCCATGTCTTTCTAACTTTGAGCTTAGTTCTCTGTTTTCTAAATGATTGCTGCAGTAGTGAAAATGCTAACTTATGAGTAAAAGTTATGGACACTTTCATGCCACACCTTAGTACAATACTTCAAATGGAAAATTCTTTCAAAAATAGAATTGACCAATTGGAAAAGGAGTTGCAAAAGGTAAATGACAAAAATTCTTCTCTAAAAAAAAAAGAATAGTGTCTGTGGAAATGACTTCATGAGACAACAAGAAACTCTTAAACAAAACCAAAAAAAAAGAATAAAAAAAATAGAAGAAAATGTAAAATATCTCATTGGCAAAACTACTGACCCCAAGAATAGAACCAGGAGAGCCAACTTAAGAAACATTGGGCTCCCTGAATATATTGAAGAATATATTTAAAGGAAAGCCTGGACTTAATATTAAAAGATTTAGTGATGGGAAATTGCCCCAAAATCATGGAACCAGAGGAAAAAAATTTCTTGAAAGAATACATCGATCCCCATCAGAAAGGGATCCCCAAATGAAAATACCAAGGAATATTGTTGCCAAATTCTAGAACTATAAAATGAAACAGAAAATCCTGCAAGCAGCCAGAAGGAAACATTTTAGATACCAAGGCTATACAGTAAGGATTACACAACAACTAGCTGTATCAACATTAAGGGATCAAAGGGCATGGGATGTGATATCCCAAAAAGCAAGGGAGCTTGGAATGTGGCCAAGAATTCACTATCTGGCAAAACTGAGCCTTCTCTTCCAGGGTAAAAGATGGACATTTAATGAAATAGGAGTCTTCCAACTTTCCCTGATGAAAAGACCAGAGCTTAATAGAAAATTTGGATTTCAAAGAGGAGACTCAAGAGACACACAAAAATGTTAAAAAAAAAGATGCAAAGGAAAAAAAAAATTCTATCCAATAAGATGAAACTGGCTATATCCCTAACCGTGAGATAGTCTCTCATAACTCTCAAGAATTAGAACTCTATTAGAGAGAATATACTTAGTCAGAAGTGACAGACACTCATGACTTTTCTATGAATCAGATAGAATGATTTAAAAACAATACCTCCTTAAAAGGGGATACAGTAAAGATAGAAGAGGAAGGAAGAAATTGAATGGGGTAAATCTCATTACATTAACATGCACAAAGGACCTATTGCAATAGAGGGGAAGAAGGGAGGAGGTGAGAACAGCCTGAATCTTACTCTTCTCAGTTTTGGCTTAAAGTTAACATACATACAGTCAGTTAAGTTAAGAAACTTATCTTAGGGGTGGCTAGGTGGTGCAGTGGATAGGACACCTGCCCTGGAGTCAGGGTTTAAATCCAGTTTAAATCCAGTCTCAGACACTTAATAATTAGCTAGATGTGTGGCATTGTGCAAGCCACTTAACCCCATTTCCATGCAAAAAGAAAAGTATTAAAAGGGGGAAAGGGGGAGGGGGAGAAAAAGGGGAACTAAAAGAAGGAAAGGAAGGAAGAAGGGGCAAAGGAAAAGGGGAAATAAAGGGGAGGGGTTGGCTATACAGTGCCAAACACACTGAAGATGTTCAAGGTACTCAGAAACAAAATACTGTGAAATATGGATAAAGTAAAAAAAAAACAGAGGGAAGATAGCATGGAGGGTAATGAAGAGTTAGTAATTATAACTTTAAATGTGAATGGGATGAACTGTCCCTTAAAACATAAGGGAATAGCAGAGTGGATTAAAAACAAGAATCCTGCAATATTCTGCTTACAAAACTTATTTGAAGCAGAGTGATACATATAGAGTAAAGGTAAAAAGTTGACGCAAAATATATTTTGCTTCAGCTGAAGTGAAAAAAGCAGAGGTAGCAATCCTTATCTCACACAAAGCAGCTGCAAAAATAGATCCCATTAAAAGAGATAAGGAATGATACTATATTCTCCTAAAAGGTACCATAGACAATAAAGTAATTTCAATAAAATATGTATGCACCAAATGGGATAGCATCCAGTTCCTTAGAGGAGAAGTTGAAAGAGTTACAGGAAGACATAGACAGCAAAACTACTGGTGGGAGACCTCAACCTCCAGCTCTCAGATTTAGATAAATCTAATCATAAAATAAACAAGAAGGAAGTTAAGGAGGTAAATAAATTGTTAGAAAACTTAGACATGAGAGACCTATGGAGGAAATGAATGGGAAAGGAAAGGAATATGCTTTTTTTTTTACAGTACATGTCACTTACACAAAAATTGACCATGTACTGGGGCATAAACCCTAATAATCAATTACATAAAGGCAGAAATAGTGAATACACCTTTCTTAAAACATAATGCAATAAAATCACATGCGATAATGAGCCAGGGAGATATAGACATAAAACTAAGTGGAAAATAAATAACTTCATTTTAAAGAATGAAGGGATCAAACAACAAATTATAGAGCAAATTAATGATTTCATCCTAGACAATGACAATAATGAAACAACATATTGAAACTTATGGGATACAGCTAAGGCAGCTGTCATGGGGTATATAATATCTTTACATGCTTTCATGAATAAATTAGAGAAAGAGGAAATCAATGAACTAATCATGCAACTAAAAAAATTAGAGAAAAACAAATTAAAAACCCTGCAATTAAACATCAAATTAGAAATTCCAAAAAGTAAAGGAGAAACTAATAAAATGAATAGCAAGAAAACTATTGAGCTAATAAATGAAACCAAGAGTTGGTTTTATGAAAGTATAAATAAAATTGATAAATCTGTGGTCAATTTGATTTTTAAAAAAGAAGAAAACCAAATTGCTAGTATCATAAATCAAAAAAGGTGAACTCATCACCAATGAGGAGGAAATTAAAGTAATAATTCAGAATTATTAAGCCAATCAATTTGATAAGCTAAGTGAAATGAATGAATATTTACAACAATATAAGTTGCCCAGTTTAAGTTAAGAGGAAAATAAATACCTAAATAACCCTATCTCAGGAAAAGAAATTCAACAAGTCATTATTGAATTCCCTAAGAAAAATCTCTAGGGCAGATGGATTCACAAGGGAATTCTATCAAACATTTAAAGAACAAATGGTTACAATTCTATATGAAACTTTTGGAAAAATAGGTGAAGATGGAATTCTGCATAACTCTTTCTATGACACTGATATGGTGCTGATACCTAAACCAGGAAGAGTTAAAATGAGAAAGAAAATTATAGACCTATCTCCCTGATGAACATTGTTGCAAAAATCTTAAATAAATTCTTGCAAAATAATTACAACAAGCTATCACTTGGATAATACATTATGACCAAGTAGAATCAAGCCCAGGAATACAGGGTTGATTCAATATTAGGAAAACTGTCAGTATAATCAGTTATATCAAAAACAAAACTATCAGAAATCATATGATTATATACATGCTGAAAAAGCTCTTGACAATATACAGCACCCATTCCTGTTAAAAAACACTAGAGAGTGAAGGGATAAATGGATTATTCCTTAGAATAATAAGCAGTATCTTTCTAAAATCATCAACAAACATTATATGCAATGGGGATAGACTAGAGGCATTCCTAATAAGATCAGGGTTGAAATAAGGATGCCCATTATCACCACTACTATTCAATATTGTATCAGAAATGTTAGCTTCAGCAAATTAAGAGAAGAAAAAGAAATTGAAGGAATTATAATAGGGAATTAAGAGGCAAAACTCTCACTCTTTGCAGATGACATGATGATAAACCTAGAGAATCCCTAAAAATCATATAAAAAACTAGAAGAAATAATTAGCAACTAGCAAAGTTGGAGGATACAAAATAACCCCCCCATTAATCCATAAATCCTCTAATCCTCTCTCTCTCTCTCTCTCTCTCTCTCTATATCTATATATATATATATATATATATATATATATATATATATATATATATATAAAACTAGCAAGATACAGCAGAAAAAAACTAGAAAGAGAAATCCCATTCAAAGTAATTTCAGACCATATAAGATATTTGGGAGTCTTCTTTTTGAAAACAATTACAAAATACTTCTCACACAAATAAAATCACATTTAAATAAATGGGCAAACATCAACTGCTCATGGTAAGGCTGAGCTAATATAATACAAATGACAATGCTACTTAAATTAAACTATTTATTTAGTGCCATGACAATCAAAATTCAAAAACATTACTTCAATGAGTTAGAAAAAATTGTAAGTAAATTCATATGGAGAAATAAAAAGTCAAAAATTTCCAAGGATTTAATGAAAAACAGTGCAAAAGAATTTGGCTTAGCTCTACTAAAAGTAATAAAGTAGTGGATCAGTGGAACAGACTAGGACCAAAAGCAGGAAATGATTATAGTAATCTGCTATTTGATAAACCCAAAGAGTTCAGCTTTTGGGATAAAAACTCCTCTCTCTTAGATAAAAACAGTTGGTAAAATTGGAAGTTAGCATGGCAGAAACTTGGATTAGACCAACACCTTATACCCTATATCAAGATAAGATCAAAATGGTACAGGATTTTGACATAAAAACAATATTTGAAGTATACTAGGAGATCAAGGTATAGTTTACAGACAAAAACCACTGTAACCGATATATATATATATATCTATCTATCTATATCTATATATATATATATATATATATATATATAGAGAGAGAGAGAGAGAGAGAGAGAGAGAGAGAACTGAGTCAAATTAAAAAAAAAGCCATTCCCCCCAATTGACAAATTGTCAAGGTTTATGCAGACTATTTCCAGCTGAGGAAATCAAAGCTATCCATAGTCATATGAGAAATTGCTCTAAGTCACTACTTATTAGAGAAATGCAAATTAAAGCATCTCTGAGGCACCACTTCACACCTCTCAGACTGGCCAATTTTACCCAAATGGACAATGATCAATGTTAGAATGTTAGAAGGGATGCGGGAAATCTGGGACACTAATGCATTGTTTGCGGAGCTGTGAACTCATCCAGACTTTTGGAATTACACCCAAAGGGCAATAAAAATGTTCATACCCTTTGATCTAGCAATACCACTATTGAGTCTATACCCTGAAAAGATCATGAAAATGGGTAAAAATATTACTTGTAAAAAATATTTATAGCAGTTATTTTTGGGATGGCAAAGAACTGGAAATCAAGGGGTTGCCCATCAATTGAGGAATGGCTGAACAAATTGTGGTATATGTACATTATGGACCACTATTGTTGTATTAAAAGCCAGGAGGGATGGGAATTCAGGGAAGCCAGGAAGGATTAGCATGAACTGAGCGAGTTGGGCAGAACAAGAATAATGTTGTACACCCTAACAAACTTCATGGATTGCTCATTCTATCAGTGCAACAATCTGGCACAATTTGGAGGTATCTTCAATGGAGAACATCCTCTGTATCCAGAGTAAGAATCTGGAGTTTGAAAAAAGACCAAAGCCCTTTAGATTTTTTTTTAAAAAGTTATCTTATTATATAATTTTGCTGTCTTATACTTTATTTTTTTCTTCCTTAAGAATATGATTTCTCTCATCACATTCAACTTAGATCCATGTATACCATGGAAACAATGTAAAGACTAACAAACTGCATTCTGTGGGGGGTGGGGATGGGAAGCTAGATTAAGGGAAAAATAAATTAAATTTTTAAAAAGTAAAGTACTGCATTGAATTCCAAATATATTCTGTCAGTCATTTACAAACAACTAGCTATTAATTAATCTTTTAATGAACAATCTAATATTAAAGATTTTGATCAGGAAAATAAATTGAGTACTGTGGGAACTGAATGAACCACACTGGCTCCATCATGTGATTCAATTCTGGATCTAGCTCAGTTCCCTTTCTATTGAGTTTAGTTAAATTTCTGCTTTGTAAGAAAACCAAATATGGGACTAGGAGAATACTTTATTGCAGTTTTTTGCTTATTTGTTTGTTCTATCTCTTTTTTTAAAAAATTCTGAACTTAATAAACATTTCTATAACAAAATAGATTTTAAATTAGATTGTACATGAAACTGCAGACCTATTATATACAACTTCATTTTCCTTTGAAATATATAATAAAGTTCTCATGTAACCTTTTTTTGCATTATTTGAACCTAGTTCTGCATGCCTGAGAAGCTCATCCATCTCTAGCTTAACTAAGAACCACAGATCCAAGGATTGATGCAAAGAGTTTTCTTAAAATTATACATCTCAAGCAACCCATATGACTTATTTGAAAACAACTCCCATCTAGTCCATCAGTTACTAGTTCCTTTTCTTTTGACTAAATAAAGATAGGGTGGGAATTGTACTTATTTGTTCTCCTCCTTCCAATTGGAATCTTTCCTCCAATTAGAAATCAGATCATCTAATCTGGTGTTCTGGTTTATATTCTTTCAATTATTTTTTTTTGTTTAAAAAATGTCTCTCCCTGTTTTCAGAGCCTAAAACCTAACTGAGGAGGCCTGACCCCCACAAAAAAGTCTATAAAAAGCAAGATAAAGGGTCACAGAAGATAATTTAGAAAATTTTTATGATGTGAATTTAAAAGTTTTAAACTAATATAGTCAATATAACTAAAATAAGAAGAGAAATATCGAATTTAGGTGAAAGTGTTTGCAGCATAGATATTATATATGTGTACATATATATATATATATATATATATATATAAAACAGATTCAAATTTATGAAAAAAGAGTCATTTCCAACTGATAGTCAATGGTTGTAAATAGCTAGTTTTGGGGGAGGGAAATCTAAGTTATCAGCAACTATAAGAAAAGTTAGCACAATCATAAGTCATTAGAAAAAGCAAATGAAAACCTCTCTGAATTTCTACTTTATATCCATCATATTTGCAATGTTTCTTAGAAAAAGGAAACCCAAATTCTAGAGAGGGTATGGGTGAACAGGAATATTGGCACCTTGTTGAAGGAGCTGTGGATTAGTCCAGTCATTCTGGAAAGCAATTTGAAACTATCTCAAAACTGTATTAAACTATAAGTACACTTTTATCCAATGATAGCATTATTAGGTCTATAGCCAAAATATTTATAGCAACCCAAATTGTACGGTTAAAGGACTGAAACTTAAGCTGGTGCCCATCAAGTAGGAAATGGTTGAGCAATATATGGTATATTAATATGATAAAATACTATTGTGCTTGATGATATTGTGCTTGTGATGAATGGAATGGATGTTTTAAGGGAAATCTAGAAAGAATTTTATAACTAACTGATATGGAGTGAAGTGAGGGGGAAACAAGAGCAACAATATTATAAAAACAATCAAATTTGAAGAACTTAGAAACACTCACCAATCCAATGACGAACAATTCTAGAAGACTCATGATTAAGCTATTTTTTGAACAAGAACAATGTGGGAATTTCTTTTGCCTGATTGTGTGTGTGTGTGTGTGTGTGTGTGTGTGTGTGTGTGTGTGTGTAATAAATGTAGTTTGTTTTCTTTGTTGTTGTTTTGTTTGCTTGGTGATGTTTTTCATTTGAAAAACAATTAAGTGAACTTACTCAGAAAGCTATCATTAGATATAAAACAGTTTATTTCCATGGCAGAAATCATCTGAGAAACTTCTTAATTACCACTAACCTAAAATATTAAATGATAACTCAGAAATGGAACTTTTTCATAATCCCTTTACAAAATAATATAACTACTGATTATTTATTCTCCATAGAGATGAATACACTAAACTGAACATTTTAATTCCTATCCCTTTAACATAGTGTTTCCTTCAATATCTTGGATGCTTAATATCAATGCACTTGGAACTGTAAATTTCTAGGAGTAAGATGACAGAGTCTATCCTTGCTGAAACCTGTCCAGGTCAAATGAAATTACAACATTCACTCTTGCTGTTGAAAGATATTTCACCATTAGATAACAGACAAGGAGCAAGCAGAATGTTGTTAGTAAACAGACTAGAAGCACTAATAATCACTTTACCTTGGCTGAGAAAAACAGAAAACTGGTTTGACTTGACTAGAATTTTTAAAAGACCCAAGTGTCTTAAAAAAATTAAAAGATAGAGGCACAAAGGCAATTATTTAATTCGCCTCCAAACTGATGGAATTTATAATCTTTTATGAAAACACTAGCACTACAAAAATACAAAAGAGAACTATATCAGAGAATATCTCACTTGGAGGTTTTTGACTTAGCTGGAAGGAACAATAACAAATTCATCGCAGTCCAGACTGGGTCAGATATGGCCAGGGTCTGATTCTTTGATTTTTGTGAACTGAACAAGTATCAGATGTGACTATACAGAAGGATTTAGCAAATAAATCAACAAGGGTCTTCCTTGGAACTGACGAAATGGCTTCATTCATCGACTGGGAGCAATTAGACTTGTTGACTATTTGTAAGGAAAATATCAGTATTAATTATTCGAAAGCTAAAATGATTGTATCTGGCACACCTTCTCCAGCATTGAGGTGCACAAATCTAAATAGACTAAACCAACACATCTGTTGATGTAGGTTCTTGGGAGGAGGGAAGCATTTTCCTGCTATCTAATCCTTGCATACCCACTGGATCATAATGCTACTTAAAACCCACCACATGACCAGAGTAATTACTGTTCCTGTGACATGGTGGGTTACTAATATCCTTGCCCTACAATTTTTGTTTTCTCTGTCATATAATGTGGTACTAAATTCTGAGATCTCAACCACCTTCTTGTTCAGGTGCTGGAAAAAGTCCAAAGCATTATTTGGCTGGAAATTCCTTGATGGACAAGGACTCCTATATCTCATGCCTGCTATGAAAGGAATTAACCCATTTTCTTGGTAAGAATGAACATTAGACTGTTAAACTTTTATAATAACATAAAACCACCGCATTTCTCCCATCAGGTTAAAAGAAGCCTATGTATCTTCCTTTAATAATCAAAACTATTTATGATACAGACACTTGTCAGAAAAATTTAGTTGTGAATAGCTTGCCATAGAACATTTTCCAAAGGCTATTTTATGACACCTGTTTCATTATCAATAATACACCTTGTATTTTTAGACTACCTTATAACATATAACATATAACACATACATACTTATATTTTCCATTGAGGAGAGACAATAATTTCAGTTTTGAAAGGTACCAGAGAGGCTTTCCATACCAAACCATACCTACCTGAATCCTCTCTCTCTCTCTCTCTCTCTCTCTCTCTCTCTCTCTCTCTCTCTCTCTCTCATTCTCTCTCTCTCTCTCTCTCTCTCTCTCTCTCTCTCTCTCTCCCTATACATACATATATATATATATATATATATACACATACACACACACACACACACACACACATATATATATATATATATATATATATATATATATATATATATATATATATATATATATATATATACTATAGCATTTATTATTCCATAATCATTCTTGTGGCAACCCTATTATGGTCAACCTTTCTTTCTTACAAGAACTCTAGGAACGGAGATGCCTGGCCAGGTTTTTTGATAACTCACTTTGTTAGGAAGTTTTCCTTATGTGGAGCTGAAATTTACAATTATAAAACATCTGCCTAGAACTGCTAACTGTTCCCTCTGGGGCCAAGTAGAAAATAAAATACATTTTTTTTAGATCTCAATTCCCCCTCCTTACTTTCTATACTTCCCCAGTAAGTCCCAGTAGCCTTCTCAACCCCTAACATCCATCCACCCATATGGTCTTTTAGCCCTGGAAGATTTTTAGACCCCAAAGGAAACTTCTTCAATTGGTAAGTGCTTCCCAGGACTAACTTTTTGAGAGGGTACTCCAGCTACATACATTTACTTTGTTCCTCTCTTGGTTCTACTCCTGATTCTTTCACCTTGTACCTGTCTGGGGACCTTCTTTTCCTGTGGGCACCCTGGTCCCATTTTCAGTTACCTTTTGATGTGTTGTCTTCCTTCACTAGAATGTGACCTTCTTGAAAACAGACTTTTTTTGCTTGTATTTGTATTACTCATTCATGTCTAGTACCTCCAAAGAGATTTAGAATATTCATTGACTTGACTTGATTCTTCTCCTTGAAAGTATTTAAAATATTTGTAAAGAGTTATGATGTCTTACCCCCCCAACTCCTTTTCCCTTTTCAGGATAAGTATCCACAATTCTTTTCAGACTGTCATATGCCATGGCTTCTACTTCCCTTGTGATCCTAATCACAATTACCTAGATGTTGCTGTTTGTTAATCTCCTTCCTAAAATAAGGTATCCAATATAAACATAATATCAATTCATATATATTAAACACTTACCAGGTTCCAGGCATTATGCCACATCATTTGTATACTAAATAAAAAATGAAGCAATGCCTTCCTTAAGGAGCTTCTAAATAATATAACCCTGGGGTCAGAAAAAGTTTCATGGACAAAGTGAACTTGAACCAAGTCATTTTTTCTGGGTTTTTTGCAAGTCAATGGGGTTAAGTGACTTGCTCAATGTCACACAGTTAGGTAATTATTAAGTATCTGAGGTTGGAATTAAACCGAGGTCCTTCTGACTCAAGGGCCGGTGCTCTATCCACTGCACCATCTAGCTGCCCCCCTTGAACCAAGTCTTGAAGGAAAAAAAAATCTAAACGGCAGAGGTGAGTTCATTATAGTCATGGGGATCAGTCAGTGAAAGGAAGATGGAGATATAGTGTCATTTATGAGAAACACTAAAGTCCAGTGTGGGCAGGTGAGTGGTTTGGTGGCTAGAGCCCTGGGCTTGGAGTCAAAAAGACTTGAGTTCAAATCCAGCCTCAGACATTTACTAGCTCTGTAACTGTGCAACTGTCCATTTGCCTCTTTCTCCATAAGATGAACTGAAGAAGGCAATAGCAACCTACTGCAGTGACTTTGCCAAGAAAATGCCAAGTGGGGGGAGGGGTCACAGAGTTATATAAGACTGAAATGACTGAACACCAAAATGGTTCCATTTCATTGGATTATAAAATGTGTAGAAGGAACTGCCACAACATTAGTTTGGAAACATATTTGGTCCAGGTTGGGAGCAGATTATAGCAGAATTGTCACTTCTCTTGCCCTGGACACTACCTCTATATGAATAACACCTAACAATGAGTTAGATACCTTAGATGCAATCACATTATTAATTCACAGGAAGCCTGTAATTCAAGGCAGTATCCCAAATCATTTCAGCCTAAATTGTGATATTTGAAAGTTTATATTGCATCTCCTACCACCCCATTACTGATTTTTTTTAACTCAAGTAGAGGACTTCATATTTTTTATATTTAATTCCTTCTTAATTGGGTTGAGTCCATTCTTTAAATTTTTTGGATCCTGCCTCTGTCACATGTTAATCTCCCTCCACATTTTGTGTTATTTGCAAATTTATAAGCATATCACCTATTCTTTCATTTAGATTATTATTTCGAATATTAATTACTATTGTCAGTTAGATTCCTAGAATCCTCCACCAGGATGTAATCAATCTATCATTAAGCATGTATTAAGTTCCTATTCTGAATCAAGTACCAGGTATATGAAGACTTTGAAAAATGAAAAAATCCCTGCTCCCAGGGAAATTATGAATGTAAAAGGGAGATAAAATGAGTCTATGTATGAGTATGATATTAATATACACATATGATAAACATGCAAAATTATGTATTCATAATTTATGTGATATATGTAATGTATGCCATATTTGTGTGCATTATATATCTTGCTATAGACAGAGAGGAAGAGATAAAGAGAGGAGATAAAAAAGAGAGGAGAGGATAAAAAGGTGAGGGGAGAGAGGGAAGTAGAAAGGAAGAGGAGAGGAGAGGAAAACACAGAAGAAGGGAGAGAGAAAGAGAGAACAGGAGCAGGAGAAGGAAGAGAGAGAGGGAGGTAGGCAAGAGAGGTAGAAGGGATGGAGGGAGAGAGGGAGAGAAAGAGAGAGAGAGAGAGAGAGAGAGAGACAGAGACAGAGACAGAGACAGAGACAGATAGAGACAGAGAGACAGAGACAGACAGAGACAGACAGAGAGACAGAGAGACAGAGAGAGAGAGAGACAGACAGACAGACAGAGAGACAGAGACAGGAAGAGATAGAATTTTCAGTGCAAAGGCATGGAAACTTTGGAAACTGTTCAAGATAGTAAATAGGCCAGTGTGGATTGATTTGAAGAATGAATAGAAACAAATGATGTATAAGAAAACTGGAAATAATGGGAGCAAAGAGGTATGAAGGTATTTAAATAACAGAAATACCTAGAGGTAATAATAGGGGGTCTTGTAGTTCAAGTGGCAACATGGTCAAGATCTGCTCTTTAAGAAAGTAACTTTACTGGGAGGCTAGGTGGCATAGTGGATAAAGCACCGGCCCTGGAATCAGGAGTACCTTGGTTCAAATCCGGTCTCAGACACTTAATAATTACCTAGCTGTGTAGCATTGGACAAGCCACTTAACCCCATTTGCCTTGCAAAAACCTAAAAAAAATAACTTTGGTAACTGTGTGAAAGATGAATTGAAATGATGAGAAATTCGGAATAGGAAGATCACATAGCAGACAATTACAATAGTCCTCTCAAGAAGTGACATGGGTCTGAGCAAGAGTTTTAGCTGTGTGAATTGTGACTATTCTTTGGATATAGCTATCAACCAGTCCTGAATTTATTACACTATGCCCTTATCTTTCCATCCTAGTCACCCTAACAAAAATAGAATGCTTTGCTGAGAACTAAGTATACAGTAGAATACTTTTTATCTATCAAATTAATGTTATCTTTTTTAAAAGTGATATTATTCTCTGTAACATCATGCTTGCACCTTGTGATCACCAATTCCTTTTCTAGATATTCATTAACTCTTTATTTAATAAAATGTTTTCAATTTTCTCTCCCCCCATCCAGAGAGTCATCCTTACTCGCCTATTGTTTGAAGATTCAATTCTCATGCCTTTCCCCTTCAAAATTGGGATTTTTAGTCAAATATTGTCCTGTAATACATCTTTTTTCTCCAAAATGTTTTAAAGAAAGCTGACAGCAAGTCAGTAATATTTAAATTTTTTATTTAAGAGACAGTCTAATGGATGTAAATATCCATTGCTCAGGATTCTACAAATTTAATATTTATATTGTTTGACTATCAGAAGACAATATATTAGTATAATTTTTTCAGGCTGCCCTCCCTACTCTCATGCCTTTACTGACATAATTATAAAAGAATTCTCTTAAGCAGGAAGTATCTGTTTGAGTGGATTTTATGTGTCTTTTACAAAACTCAAGTGGAATTGTTCATCAATTTCTCTTGTATAAGAACCTTCACCACAAATGCCTTCTTGAGTTTAGTTGGAGGATAAAATACATCTCTTCAAATGTGTTTGAATTTTCTCTATTTAAAGTATTTCTTTTGGTAGTTCCTTCAAATCCTAAACAATTGTTATGTTATTTTAAGTATTTATCACTCAGAGGGACTCTACAAGGGTATCTAATAGAAAGTTACATAGTTGCAAATAGAAAGTCAAATAACCAAAGTTAGTAAAGTATAGAATAGGTACTGAAATGTGAGGACTAAAGGGCCAGACGTGGAATAATTAAGGTGCAAAGTCTCTTCTGACAAATACTATTAGTGTAAATCACTTGGGATTTCCATGCTCTCAGACTAACTTTTAACTTTATTTTTAGAAGCGATGCTGATCTGCATTTGTAAGATAAATTTTCCACACGGATTTTCCTTGGATGAAATCATATGTCCAAATTGGAAGGAAAGAAGGAAGGAAGGAAGGAAGGAAGGAAGGAAGGAAGGAAGGAAGGAAGGAAGGAAGGAAGGAAGGGAGGGAGGGAGGGAGGGAGGGAGGAAGGGTGGTGGGGTAAAAGTTCTGCAAATTGATTCTAAATGATACTATATGGGTTTATCATAAACCACTCAGCCACTCTATTAAAGGAGAGTAATAATTGAGATAGCTAAGTAATGTAATAGATACAGCACTGGGCCTGGAGTCAGGAAGCCCTGAGTTCAAATTCTCATTCAGACAATTGCTAGCTGTGTGACCCTGGGCAAGTCACTTCATCCTGTTTGCCATAACTTCATCAACTATAAAATGAAGTAAAGAAGGAAATGGTGAACCATTGCAATAACTTTGCCAAGAAAATTCCAAATAGATCATGATGAATCAAGCATAACCAAAATAATTTAATGACAACTACAAAAATTGAAGAAAATAATGTCCACGTGAAAAGCACCACAGTTGGTTTCAGGAAGGCAGACTGTCCTGGCTCTATCCTTAAGTAGTTTTAGTCATTCTAGTCAAATCATGTATCCTCCCTTGAAATCTATTTTCCTTATATGAAAAATAAGAGTCTGCACTAGATGATTTCTAAAATCTCTTAAATATAGAATTTCTTTTCTTTTGTATTGAATGAGTTAAAAGGATATATTCATTTTTTCATGATCTCCACAGTCTTTCTGGACAAAGGTTAGTGTGACAATACTTTGTATTCTGTATGTACATGTGGTCAAGGTGTATTCCAGAATATTTGGTCATCCTTTCTCTATTATAATCCCCAGGAATTTACAATAAATAACCTTATCTTACAATAGATAAACTTGTGTTATGATTACTTCAATTAAATTGATATGTTTGCCCTAACAGAATACTACTCTGATGCCTTGGCTGACATAGAAGGGAACTTAGCTTCATGAGTATTATTTCTAATAGTGCAAAAGCTCTGGTGGTTTATGTTAAGATGGAAAAGATTTAAGAGAATGTCCAGGGACGCTAGGTGGTGCAGTGAATAGAGCACCGGCCCTGGATTCAAGAGTACCTGAGTTCAAATGTGGCCTCAGACACTTAATAATTACCTAGTTGTGTGGCCTTGGGCAAGCCACTTAACCCCATTGCCCTTCAAAAAACTAAAGAGAGAGAGAGAGAGAGAGAGAGAGATAGTGTCCAGTGATTGATCTGACATCATAATAATTCAAGGACTAGATTAGCCAAGTCTGAAGAGGCTTGTCACCAATGGCATGTCCACAAAGTAATAGGCTACTTTGATTATGCCAGCTTATGCAGTCTATCCACTAAGTTATTAAGGAAAGACCCCTGTACATAAAATCCCTAGATCTTTTAATTTATTAACATATAATGCATTTACTTATTTATTGATATATTTTTATATGAATGTTGTGACTTAATAAATCAGTTGTTCTCTTTAATTTTAAGAATAAATAGGTTAATCCACTCATTCGTTGATCTATGATCTCAATGATGTTTTCATTTTCCATCAGTACATTGCAGTTGATACTGTTTTTCATCCTGTGCTATTCTTTTATGAGTTCTTCTAGTCATCTTCTCTTAGAGATATTGTTGCATTTCATGGGTGCAAGGGCATCATTTATACTGTTCATCTGCTAGCCATTGCTTTTTTTTCAAGGTTTTTGCAAGGCAAATGGGATTAAGTGACTTGCCCAAGAACATATTTATTGCTTTTAATACATGTCTGAAACCTTGGTTTTCTGAGTATAAATAGCTTTTGTGACATTTTAACAGTAATAGGTAACTCATCAGGTTGCAAGTCTTTTTTTAGAGCAATGGACAAAGTGTCCAGAAAAGTAGGTGGACTGATAATAAAATGAGAGTGAAAACTCACCCAAAGAGAGTCAGTGTGCTCCTTTGGTATCCATATAATATAATGCCAAAAGATTTTAGAGGCGAAATCCCCTTTGCACTATTTATGGGAGGATGATGATGATAATGGCACCACTGAAGGAAGTAATTAGATCAGAGACCCATACAGGCATCAAATTCACTACAAAGTCCTATGTAGCCTTCTATCACATTCTTGAGCAATTCCTCATTAGTAACATAATGAATTTTAATTTAATGCCTACTGCATAACTTATTACTTATATTAATTAATTAATAAAAGACCTAGTCTTCTAAGAGGGCAGTATTTCATAACATAGCATCTTTGGAAGAATATGGATATTAAAAAATGTACCTTTATTTCAGGAAGAAGTCCAGGATCATCAGAAAGTATGATTCATTTATCCAAAGGTAGTCTAGTCTGTTTCTTTCCTCCTATGCAATTTTGAGGTAGTTAGATTATAACATACCCTTTGATGGATATGCTATAAAGATGACTTGTCAATGCATTTATATTGAATATATATTGCACTATCAGTCTAAGATAGGAAGACAAAAAGGAGAAGGGTGAGAGGGAAGAAGGAAAAGGGAGAGAAGTTAAGAAAAGAGAAAGAAAAGGAAGAAAGCAATAAAGAAAAGTCATTTCTTAATACTTTAAAGTGTAATTAGGACTAAAAGCTAGATTCTTTTTCTACAGATGGACTGTTGTAAGTTATATGCAATTCTTTATACAAATCATTGTGAACTTAGTGGACCCAGAACCAGAAATGTTTTTGCAATATCAAAATTTCCGGGAAAAAACACAGGGTTCTGTCCTTTAGAAGTTAAAATTTCAGGGCGGCTAGGTGGCACAGTGGATAAAGCACTGGCCCTGGAGTCAAGAGTACCTGGGTTCAAATTAGGTCTCAGACACTTAATAATTACCTAGCTGTGTGGCCTTGGGCAAGCCACTTAACCCTATTTGCCTTGCAAAAAAAAAAAACCTAAAAAAAAAGAAGTTAAAATTTCTTTCAGAAGATATTTAAATTCTGGGTTATTTAGAGCCAGGTCTAGCATTCATGTTATTAACTGTATTGTATAAACATTTTAGGGCATCTTTTATTTTTAGGAGAAGAAAATTTGCTCCAATGCTCTCTGTATTTCTTTAGCCATATACAGTTCCATCAGATTGGACATGTGGTAAAGCCCCTCTTCTTAAAAGCCAAGACATCTTTAGAAGAGGGAGATTGACTTTCTTTTTAAAAAAAATATTTTATTTATTTTTATCCTTATACACATGCATATTTCCAAGTCAGAAAATTTCTCTACACCCTCCCTTTCCACCCCCTCCCCTCATCAGGGAACAGTCAGGTTAGCATTTTATGTACATATTTTGTTAAGTATATTTACAAATTAGTAATTTTTGGCATTAGGAAATAGGATTACGGGAAAGATACATAGGAGATAATTTTTTATAAAGTGTTCATCAGATTCAGTATGGGTATTTTTTTCTGTGTGTTATTTTTTGTTTTGTTCTTTTTCCTCTGGGGATAATGTATTTCATAGCCTGTCTAATACAGTTGTCATAGCTCTCTGCACTGTTGAGGGGAGTTGCTTCCATCAAGATTGTTCATCTCATAATGTTGTTGTTAATTTGTACATTGTTCTCTTGACTCTACTCCCTTTGCTCAGCATCAGATCTCATAAGTCATTCCATGCTTTTCTAGAGTCAGACCATTTGTTTTCTTATAGAACAATAATATTCCATAGTATTCATGTACCATAACTTGTTTAGCCATTCCCAAATTGATGGATATCTGCTCAATTTCCAGTTCTTTGCCACCACAAAAAGAGCAGCTATGAATATTGTGGAACTTTCCCCATTTTTAAAAATTTCTTCTGCATATAGACCTAGAATTGGAATTGCTGCACCAAAGGGTATGAACAGGTTTTTTTGCTCTTTGGGTACAGTTCCATATTGCTCTCCAGAAAGGTTGGATCCATTCACAACTCCACCAGCAATGCATCAATGACCCAATCCTCCCACAACCTCTCCAACAATGATCATCTTCCCTTTTTTCTCATCTGGGCTAATCTAATAGGTGTGAGATGATACTTCCTTGCTTTAATGTGCATTTTCTTTAATTTCTTCATTTGAAAACTGTCTGCTCATATCCTTTGACTATTTATCAATTGGAGAATGACTTTTGATCTTATAAATTTGATGCAATTCTCTATATATTTTAGAAATGAGACCTTTATCAGAACTCCTGATTGTGAAGATTATTTCCCAGCTTTCTGCTTTTCTTCTGATTTTGGCAGCATTAATTTTATTAGTATAAAACATTTTTAATTTAATCAAAATAATTCATTTTACATTTTATAATGTACCCTAATTATTGTTTAGTCATACATTTATCCCTTAACCATAGATCAGATAGAGTATTTTTAGTCTATTAATTTATCTATGGTATTGCTCTTTGTTTCTAAATCCTGATTCTATTTTGACCTTATTTGGTATAGGATGTGAGATATGGATATATGCCTAGATTTTACCATACTATTTTCCAGTCTTCTCAATAATTTTTGTCAAATAGTGAGTTCTCAGCCCTGAGACTGAGAATGGCTTTCAAATTGAGGTGGGATTAGCAACCTCTTTCTCCATTCTAGAAAAGGGAGGTATATAAACTTCTCTTTAAACTTCTTCAAGCTACCAAATCCTGAAAAATGTAATTGTTACAATATTGACTATCTGCTGGTTATTGCTAACAGAAGTCCATGATCATGAGTAGTATCAGGGAAATTCTCATGGGGCAGAGGTGGCACAATTGGCTCATGGGAGCCTCTGAAGGTTAAACTTAGGGACTTAAAGTTGTTGAACTATTTAAATTCCCAAATGGAAAGATGATACTGATAACTCAAATGAACTTTCTCATTTATTGGGGCAGTTAAAAGGAGCATATAAAGACAAGGTTCAGGTAAGAGTTATGTATGAAATATCAAAAAAAAATCAAGGGGGTAAGAGAAGAATTCACTAGAAGAAAGACAAAGGGGAGGTAGACTGGGATAAATTATTTCACATAAAAGAGGAAAGAAAAGCTTTTATAATGTTTTGGAGAGATGAGGTGCAGGAATTTACTCTAATTGCAAATGACTAATAACATACACACTCAATTGAGTATATAAATCCAGCTTACCCTACAGGAAAGTAGGAGGGTAAGGGGATAAGAAAAATGGTGGGGTGATAGAAGGGAGGGCAGACTGGAAGAGGGGCTAATCAGAAATAAAATACATTTGAGGAGAGACAGGATGAAAGGAGAAAGAGAGAGAGAGAGAGAATAAATGGGGATGGGGAATAGTATGGAGGGAAATACAGTTAGCAACAGTAACTATTGGGAAAATAGTGAAACAAGTTTCTCTGACAAAGGTCTCACTTCTCAAACATAGAGAACTGAGTCAAATTTAAAAAAAATAAGAGCCATTCTCCAATTGATAAATGGTCAGAAGATATGAACAGTTTTCAGATGAGTTATCATTGCTAACTATGGCTATATATAAAAATGTTCTAACACTATTGTTTGGAAAAATTCAAATTAACACAATTCTGATGTACTACCTTATATCTACCTATTAGTTTGGGTAATAGATCAGAAAATGAAAATGGTAAATGTTAGAGAGGATTGTAAGGAAAATGAGACCTTATTGCTCTCTAGGAGAGGTTGTGAAATGATTCAACCTTTCTGTAGAGCAATTTGAAACAATGTGCAAAGGAACCTAGCAGACCCTTTGCATACACTTTGATCTAGCAATTCCACTACTAGATCTATATTCTAAAAGAGATTGAAAAACAATGGGGGAAAACCCTACATTTATAAGGTTAGTTATAGCAGCTCTTTTTCTGTTGGCAAGGTAGCAGGGAATTCTGGTGTCAAGGAATTAGAAATTGAGGAGATGCTCAACTGTTGGGGAATAGCTGAACAAACTGTGGCATATGATTATGATAGAATGTTCTTCAGCTATAAGAAATGATGAACAGGATGCTCTCAATAAAATTTGCAAACTTACAAGAGCAGATGCAATGTGAAATGTGAAACTATATACAAAGAAACAATTTTGTAGGATGATCAGCTGTGATAACTTTAGCTTTTCTCAATTAGTGCTGTGATCCAAAACAATTCTAAAGGACTTCTGAAAACAATTCTCTTCTTCCCCAAGGGGAAAAAAATTGTTGGGGTCTGAACACAAAGTGAAGCATGCTTCTTAAACTTTATTTTTCTTGAGGTTTGTTTTTTGGGAGTGAGGGATTTTTTACAACATGACTATTTTGGAAATATTTCTTTAACTATATCCAGTTGTTTTGTTTTCTTAATGAGGGAGTGTGGGGTGTGAAGAAGGGCATGGATTTGGAACTGAAAGTTTTAAAAACAATGTTAAAACTTATTGTTAAAACCAGGAAACATAAAATGCAAAAATGAAATAAAAAATAAAGAAGGCAAGCATTTGTTCTGCTACAATTAAGGGAGAAGGTTCTAAGCACGCTTTTGAATTGATAAATTGATTTGATTAAAACTTTCTATGTTAAAGTTGTATGTCACCCTCCAAAACTCTATTCTTGGAGACTCAGAGATATAATTCAAATATATTTAGTAATAAAAAGGATAAATTGATTGTCTACTGTTGTATGGTGACACCTCTTGAAAATATTGTTCTTAAATTTAATTGAATTATAGATCAATGTTACATGCATGGAATTGTGGGCAATAGCTTTGTACATATTTATCATCATCGTCATCAAGGTCTAACCATGTTTTTGTTTGCATACAATTCAATGTAATTCAGCTAAATTAGGGATTGTTCAACAACTATTCTGCAGTTATTTTATAATTAGTGCTCTTTGGACTATTCACCTTTAGAATAAAATAAATGCTATTTGTAATTCAATAGGAAATAATATTCCATTTTATTTTAATAGATATTTCATTTTTCCAGATACGTATTATGAAAGTTTTTCAACAGTCATCCAGTGGTATATTTTAACATTATATAATTTCCTTCTACCCTGTTTTCCCATCACTCTCCCCTCAGTGACTAATAGTCAGTTGAATATTTTGCATACACATTTATGTTAAACATTTTTATAGATTGGTCTTTTTTGGTATGAGGAATTAGGATTAAGGGGAAACATGTAAGAGAAATTTTTTAAAAAGTGAATGTAGTGTTCATGAGATTCTGAAGGGGTTTATTAAAAATTTTGTTGGTTTGTTTGTTTTTCTTTCTCTGGATGGAGATAGCATTGTCCATAGCTGGTCTCAGGGGTTGTCCTAGTTCTCTGAACTGCTGAGAGGAGTTGCATCTATCAAGTCTGAACAACTCACAGTATTGTTGTTAATGTGTACAATATTCTCTTGCTTCTGCTCCCTTTGCTCAGCATCAGGTCCTGTAAAACATTCCATGCTTCTCTAGAGTTCGACCATTTATACTTTCTGATAGACCAATAGTATTCCCTAACTTTCATATAGCATAGTTTTATTCAGCCATTTCCTAATTGATGGACATTCCCTCAATTTAAATTCTCTACTACTCTAAAAAGAACTGTTTTTGGAACATGTGTGATTTTTCACAATATTAAGATTTCTCATGGATATAGGCCTAGAATTGGAATTGCTGGGTCAAAGGATATGATCAATTTTACTGCACTTCGGGTATAGTTCCACATTACAATCCAGAATGGTTGGATCAGTTTACAACTCCACCCACAATCATTAATGTCCCGATCATATCACAACCTCTCCAACAATGACCCTGCTTCCTATTTGTCATCTCAGCCAACCGGAGAGGTGTGAGGTGATACTTCATAGTTGTTTTGATTTGCATTTCTCTAATCAGTAATTATTTGGAGCATTTTTCCTATGACTATATATAGCTTGAATTTCTTCATTTGAAAATTGTCTGTTCATATCCTTTGACCATCTATCAATTGGGGAATGACCTGTAACCTTATAAATTTGATGCAATTCTATATATTTTAGAAATGAAATTTTATCAGAACATTTAGCCATGAAAATTGTATCCCAGTTTTCTGTTTTCCTTCTAATTTTGGCAGCATTTGTTTTATTACTACAAAAACTTTTTTTGATATACTATAGTCAAAATCATCCATTTTGCAATTGATAATATACTCTATTTCCTGCTTCATCGTACATTTCTCCCCTTTCCAGAGATCTGATAGATAAGAGTATTTCTTGGTCTATTAATTTATCTATGGTGTCACCCTTTATGTCTATTTTGACCTTATTTTGACATAGAGTGTGAGATGTAGTCCATACTGAGTTTTTCCCATATTACTTTCCAATTTTCCCAAGAATTTGTATTAAATAAGGAATTCTTATAGCAGAAGCTAATGTCTTTGGGTTTATCAAACAGCAGATTACTGTAGTCATTTACTACTCCTTCTTTTGAACCTACACCAATCTAATGATTCATTACTCTATTTCTTAATCAGTACCAGGCAGTTTTGATGACTGCTTCTTTATAGTATAGTTTCAGATTTGGTAGAGCTAGCCTACCTTCTTTACATTTTTTTCATCAGTTCCCCTGCAATGTTTGACTTTTTGTTGCTCCAGATGAATTTTTTTCCTATCTTTTATTAACTGGGTAAAATAATTATTTGGTAGTTTGATTAATTTGTCACTGAACAAGTAATTTAATTTGGGTAAAATTGTCTTTTTTGATTGACCTAATTGACCTAATCAAGAGTTATTAACATTTTTCTGATTATTTAGATCTGACTTCATTTGGGTGAGAAGTGCTTTATAATTGGGTTCATAAAGTTTCTGGGTTTATCTTGGGATGTAGATTCCCAAGTATTTAATTTGTTTACAGTTATTTTAGTGGAATTTCGCTATCTCTTGTTCTTGGGCTTTATTTTCATATATATATATATATATATATATATATGTGTGTGTGTATATAGACATGGTGATGATTTCTGTGGGCATATTTTATATCCTGCTACTTTGCTGAATTCATTAATTGTTACAAGTAGTTTTTAGATAATTTATTCAGGTTTTCTAAGTATACCATAATATCATCTGCAAAGAATGAAAGCTTTGTTTCCTCATTGCCAATTCTGATTAATTCAATTTCTTTTTCTTGTCTTATTGCTACAACTAACATTTCTAAAATTATATTGAATAGTCATGGTGATAATGGGTATCCTTGTTTCATTCCTGGTCTTATTGAAAATGCTTCGAGTTTACCCCCATTACAGATAATATTTGTTGATAGTTTTAGATAGATACTAATTATTTTTAAGGAAAATTCCATTTATTTCTAAACTTGCTATTTTTTTAATAGGAATGGATGTTGCAATTTATCAAATGTTTTTTAAGCATCTATTGAGATAGCCTTATGATTTGTTTGTTTAACTACTGATATGTTCAATTGTGTTGAGAAAACTCAATTTGAGTTTTCCAAATATTGAACCATCCCTCATACCTGGTATAAATACTATCATATCATAGTGTATTATCCAAGTAATACCTTGCTATAATCTCATTGCTAAAATTTTATTTAATATTTTTACATCAGCGTTCATTAGGAAGATTGACCTATAGTTTTCATTGTCTGTTCTGCTTCTTCCTGGTTTAGGTATCAGCACCATGTTAGTGTCATAAAAGGAATTTGTTAGAACTCTTTTTCTCCTATTTTTTAAATAATTTATGTAGAATAGGAATTAATTGTTCCTTAAACATTTGATAGAATTCACTGTAAATACAACTAGATCTAGAGACTTTTTCCTAGGGAGTTTATTGATAGTTTCTTCAATTTCTTTTTCTGAAGTGGGGTTATTTAAGTATTTTATTTCCTTTTTGGTTAATCTAGGCAGTTTTTATTTTTGTAAATATTATTCTATTTTATTCAGGTTATCAAATTTATTGGCATACATTTGGGTAAATAGCTCTAAATTATCTCTTTAATTTCCATCTCATTGGTGATTAGTTCACCTTTTTCAGTTTTGATACTGGCAATTTGATTTTCTTTTTTCCTTTTTTTAAAAAAATCATATTAACCAAAAATTTCTCTTTTTTTATTGACTTTTGAATACAATAAATAGTTTTACTTATTAGTTTTACTTATTAGTTCAATGGTTTTATTGTTTCTAATTTTATTAATCTCTCCCTTGATTTTCAGAATTTCTAATTTGGTATTTAATAAGGGTTCTTTAATTTGTTCTTTTTCCAGATTTTTTAGTTCATTTATCTCTTCTTTCTCTAATTTATTTATATAAACCGTCAAAAATAAATAGTTTCTCCCTCAAAACTTCATGGTGGACTTCTGGCAAAGATGGCAGAGAGAAGACAGGCACAGTTCTAAAGTATCAAGATCTTTCCCCATCTATGATATGAAACAAACCTCTTAACAAAAATTCGATCCATAAAACCCAGAAAGAAAATCCAGGAGAAAGAACATCTACCTCAGTCTTTGTCTTCCACAGTCATGGGTGAGTCTGGTCATAGAGGGTGGATCAGCCACAGACCAGCCTGATTAGCTCTAGGTTTGGAGCCTGGGAGCCCGAGGGCCCAGGAATCAGACCTGCTTGACCAGCAGTGGGGCTAGACTGCAGGGGCTTGGGTCAACTAGGGAGCGCAGGCATTGCTGTTGGTGTTGACCATCTGGAGCTTGCTGCCAGGTATGGGGGGAGTTATCCAGTGCAGAAGAGCTGTGAACATTGTCTCTAGGCTCCTCTGTTCTGAGGAACTCTGAGTTCACAGCCTCCATAATGGCTGAAGCCTCTTCCCAAAACAAACACAGTTACAGATCTTCTGCCCCAGGCACAGGTGTGTGAGCAGAAGAACCAACTCAGCTGACAATAGGGAGAGGGATGACATCATCCCAGGGTAAAGACCACCATTGATTGAAGACAAAAGTATTTAACAGCTTCAATCACTCCCTCTAGGCCAAGGGAGAAGGCCTCAATCAAGGTCACAGACACTGCAGGGAAACCAACCAGCACTCCCTACTGACCAGCAGGATAAATTACATACAGTAAGCAAATCCTCTAGTACTCCCTACTGGCCAGCTAGAGATATTTCATTCAGTGAGTAAAGCCTCTAGAGAACAACAAACCTCTGGGAACCAATCCCTCCCCAACTCAAGGTCTTAGCAAAATGAAGAAAGGTCAGTGGAAAGGTGGATCCATAGAAAAATTCTTGAAAGGAAAAGACCCTAACTCAGAGAGACCTAGAACCTCTGAGGAGATTATTATCTGGTCTCCAGCACAGAAAAGACTTCCTTGAAGAAATAAGGAAGGAGTTTAAAAATCAATTGGAAAATTTGGGGAAAGAAACACAAGAGAAGATTAACACCTTGTAACAGTAAAGGAAGTGACTGGAAAATATAATTGGACAAATACAAAATAAGAATAATTCTCTCAGATCCTCAATTGGACTAATGCAAAATGAGAATTACTCTCTCAGATCCTCAATTGGGCAAATGCAAAAAAAAGAATACTTCTCTCAAAACCTCAATTGGTCAAATGGAAAGCTCTTTCAAAAATAGAATTGATCAACTGGAAAGGAAGTTGCAAAAGGTAAATGAAGAAAATTCTTCTCTAAAAAGAAGAATGGAATCTGTGGAAACTAATGACTTCATGAGACACCAAGAGCCTGTTAATCAAAACCAAAAAAATAGAAGAAAATGTAAAATACCTCATCAACAAAAACACTGACCAAGAGAATAGATCGATGAGGGGCAACCTGAGAATTATTGGACTTCCTTAAAACATTGAAGAGAAAAAAAGCCTGGACTCAATATTACAGGATCTAGTGATGGAAAAATGGAACCAGAGGGCAAAGTAGTTATTGAAAGAATACATCAATCCCCTCTGCAAAGAGATCCTAAAATGAAAACACCAAAGAATGTTGTGGCCAAATTCCAGAACTATCAGATAAAAGAGAAAATCCTGCAAGCAGTCAGAAAGAAACAATTTAAATACCAAGGAGTAACAATAAGGATTATGCAGAACCTGGCTGCATCAACATTAAGGGATCAAAGGGCCTGGACCAAGGTATTCTGAAGAGTAACAGAGCTTGGAATGCAGCCAAGAATCCACTATCCCACAAAGCTGAGCCTTCTTTTTCAGGGGAAAAGATGGACATTTAACAAAATGGAAGAATTCCAAAATTTCATGATCAAAAGACCAGAGCTAAATAGGAAATTTGGACATCAAATAGGCAGCTGAAGAGACACAAGAAAAGGCAAAAAAAGAGGTGGGGGTAAAGGGAAAAAAAACTACTCCCCAGTAAGATGAAACTGGCTATATCCCAGCATGGGGAAAAGATTCTTATAACTCTTGAGAATTTTAACTCTATCAGAGAGAATATATATAGCCAGAAGTGATGAGACTGCTATCCAATGGGATGATACTGGCTATAACCCTACTTGGGAGAAAGAATCTAATAACTCTCAAGAATATCCTTAGCAAGAAGTGATGTATACTCAGAATGTTTCATGATTCACATAGAATGATTTAAAAAAAAACGCCTCCTCCTTAAAAAGGGGGGACAGGAGGGAGGGGAAAGAATGAGCTAAATCTCATTACATTAAGAGGTAGAAAAGACCTATGGTAATAGAGGGGAAGAGAGGAGGAGATGGAAACACCAGAATCCTCCTCTCATCAGACTTGGCTTAAAGTTAATTTATACACATCCTCATTTAACTTTAAAAAAATCTTATCTTTCAAGTATTAAAAGGGGGAAAAGGGGAGGGGGTGGAGACAGGGAGGGGAGATAAAGGGGGTACTAACAGAAGGAAGTGAATGGAAAAGGGATGAAAGGGAAAGGGATAAAAGTGGAGAGGGGTGCATATAGGAGGCCAAACATACTGAAAGGGGTATTCAGAAACAAAATACTGGGGAATATGGATAATGGGGGGGGTAAAAGAGGAAAAATACAAACAGAGGGAGAAAGCATGGAGGGCAATGAATAGTTAGTAATTATAACTTTGAATGTGAATGGGATGAACTCTCCGTTAAAATGTAAATGAATAGCAAAGTGCATTAAAAACCAAAATCCTACAACATATTGCTTGCACGAAACACATTTGAAACAGAGAGATACATATAGATTAAAGGTAAAAGGTTGGAGCAAAATATATTTTGCTTTACCTGAAGTGAAAAAAACAGAGGCAGCAATCCTTATCTCAGACAAAGCAGCAGAAAAAAAATAGATAGCATTAAAAGAGATAAAGAAGGAAACTATATCCTCCTAAAAGGTACCATAGTCAATAAAGTGATTTTAATACTGAATATATATGCATGCAGTGGAATAGCATCCAAAATCTTAGAGGAGAAGCTGAAAGAACTACAGGAAGATATAAACAGCAAAACTCTGCTAGAGGGAGACCTTAACCTCCTGCTCTCAAGATCTAGATAAATCAACCCCATCTCAGAAAAAGAAATTCAACAAGCTATCATCTAACTCCCTAGGAAAAAAATCTCCAGGGTCTGATGGATTCACAAGTGAATTCTACCAAACATTTAAGGAACAATTGGTTCCAATTCTATATAAACTCTTTGGAAAAATAGGGAAAGATGGAACTCTGAATAACTTTTTCTATGAAACCAATATGGTGCTGATACCTAAACCAGGAAGAGTTAAAACAGAGAAAAAAAACTATAGACCGATCTCCCTGATGAATATAGATGCAAAAATCTTAAATTAAACCTTATCAAAACTTTTACAAGTTGTCTCCAAGTAGGACTCATCCCAGGAATGCAGGATGAATCAATATTAGGAGAACTGTTAGTATAATCAATTATATCAACAACAAACCTATAAGAAATTATATGATTATATCAATAGATGCTGAAAAAGCTTTTGACAAAATTCAGCACCCATTCTAACTAAAACACTAGAGAAAGTATGTATAAATGGACTGTTCCTTAGAATAATAAACAGTAACTATCTAAAACCATCACATGTATTATATTCAATGGGGAGATGCTAGAGGCTTTCCCAATAAAATCAAGAGTGAAACAAACATAACTATTATCACCACTACTATTCAAATATTGTATTAGAAATGTTAGCTTCAGGAATTAAAGAAGAAAAATAAATTGAAGGGATTAGAATTGGGAAGGAAGATACAAAACTCTCACTTTGCAGATGACATGATTGCATACTTAGAGAATTCCAAGAAATCATCCAAAAAACTACTGGAAACAATTAGCAATTTTGGCAATATTGCAGTATATAAAATAAACCCTCATAAATCCTCAACTTTTCTATATATGACTAGCAAGATACAGCAGGAAAGCTAGAAAGAGAATCTCAAAGTAACCTCAGACAATATAAAATACCTGTGAGTCTATTTGCCAAGGCAGATTCAGAAACTTTTTGAAAACAATTATAAAACACTTCTCACACAAATTAAATCAGATTTAAACAATAGGGCAAACATCAACTGTTAATGGATAGGTAGAGCTTATATAATAAAAATGACAATTCTACCAAAACGAACTACCTGTTCAATGCCCTACCAATCAAAATTCAAAAAATATACTTTAATGAGTTAGAAAGCATTGTAAGTAAATTCATATGGAGAAATAAAAAGTCAAGAATTTCTCAGGATTTAATGAAAAAAAGTTCAAAAGAAGAGGGATTAGCCTACCTGATCTAAAATTATATTATAAAGCCTAAGTTATCAAAACTGTCAGGTATTGGTTAAGAAAAAGAATGGTGGACCAGTGGAATAGACTATGTGAAATAGCAGGAAATGATTATAGTAATCTGTTGTTTGATAAACCCAAAGAGTCCAGCTATTGGGATAAAAACTATCTCTTCAATAAAAACTACTGGGAAAATTGTAAATTAGTATGCAAGAAACTTAGATGAGACCAACACCTCACACTCTATACCAAGATAATATCCAAATGGATACAAGATTTAGATATTAAAAACAATACTATAAGCCAACTAGAAGGTCAAGGACTAGTTTACCTGTCAGATCTATGGAAAGGGAAGCAGTTTATGACTAAGGAAGGGATGGAAAACATCACTAAACCTAAGTAGATGATTTCGATTACATTAAATTAAAAACCTTTTGCACAGAAAAAAACACTGTAACCAAGATCAAAAGAAATGCAGTAAACTAGGAAACAATCTTTACAACTAATGCTTCTGATAAAGGACTCATTTCTAAAATATACAGAGAACTGAGTCAAATTTTTTTAAAAAGCCATTCCCCAATTGACATATGGTCAAAGGATATGCAAAGGCAATTTACAGATGAGGAGATAAAAGCAATCCATAGTCATATGGAAAATTCCTCTAAATAATTACTCATCAGAGGAATGCAAATTAACAACTCTCTGAGGTCACCACCTCATGCCTCTCAGAATGGCCAATATGACCAATTTTGGAAGGGATGTGGGAAATCTGGGACACTATTACATTGTTGGTGGAGCTTGAACTCATACAAACTTTCTGGAGAGAAATTTGGAACTATGTCCAAAGTTCAGGAAAATGTGCATAACCTTTGATCCAGCAATACCACTACTGGGTCTATACCCTGAAGAGATGATGAAAAAGGGTAAAAACATCACTTGTACAAAAATATTCATAGCAGTGCTGTCCGTGGTGGCAAAAAATTTGAAATCAAGTAAATGTCCTTCAATTGGGGAATGGCTTAGCAAACTGTGGTATATGTATGTCATGGAAAACTATTGTTCTATTAGAAACAAGGTGGAATGGGAATTCAGGGAAGTATGGAGCAATTTGCATGAACTGATGCTGAGTGAGATGAACATAAGCAGAAAAACACTATACACCCAAACAGAAACATAGGGGTGATGATCAACCTTGATGGACTCGCTCATTCCATCAGTGCAACAATCAGGGACAATGTGGGACTGTCTGCAATGGAGAATACCATCTGCATCCAGAGAAATACCTGTGGAATTTGAACAAAGACCAAGGACTATTACCTTTAATTTGGAAAAAACAACTGATATCATGTTGTCTGATCTTGCTATCTTATACTTAATGTTTCTTCCTTAAGGATATGATTTCTCTCTCATCACATTCAATTTGGATCAATGTATACTATGGAAATAATGTAAATACTGGCAGTAAGATCAGAAGAAAAATTGTGGAACTCAAAATAAATAAAATCTTTATATAAGAAAAAAACTTCCTTGGTTGCATTCAATGTCTCATCATTATCATTTTCTTGAATATAATTATTAAAATCATTTGTTGATTGATCCACTCATTTTTAAAAATTAAGTTATTTAGTTTCTAATTAGCTTTTAGTTTCTCTTTCTGTGACCCTTTATAACATCTAATTTTTAATAAAACATGGTCTGAGAAGTTAGCATTTATTATTTCTGCCTTTCTGTATTATGGAGAGGTTTTAATGACCTAGTACATGATCAGTTTTTGTATAGGTGCCATGTTCTGCAGAGAAAAATTATATTCTTTTCTATCCCCCTCACGTTTTCTTCAGAGGTCTATCACATCAAAGCTTCCTAAGATTTCATTCAACATAAACTTCCTTCTTGTTTATTTTGTGGTTAGATTTATTTAGTTCTGAGAAAGGGAGGTTGAGGTCCCTCATTATTAAAGTTTTTCTGTCTATGTATCCTTGTAATTTACTCAGCTTTTCCTCTAGGAATTTGGATTTTATACCCATAAGTACATACATGTTTAATAATAATATAGCTTCATTACCTATAGTGCCTTTTAAGAAGATGTAGTTTCCTTCCTTATCCCTTTTAATGAGATTAGTTTTTGCTTTGGCTTTATCTGAGATCAGGATTGCTACCTCTGATTTTTTTTTTACTTCAACTGAAGCAAAATATATTTTGATTCAGTCTTTTACCTTTACCTTGTGTGCATCTGTCTGCTTCAAATGTGTTTCTTGTAAGCAAGATATTGTAATATTCTAATTTTAATGCATTCTGCTATCTAGTTCTGTTTAATGGGAGAGTTCATCTATTCATATTTATTGCATTCCCTCCATGTCTTTCTGCATTCATATTTTTATCTTTCCTTTTCTCTGATTCCTCTTCAACAAAGTTTTACTCTCTAACCCCTTTAACTTTTGAAATTTAACTTTATTTTTACTTATAGCTTTGCCTTCCCTTTTTTTGTCCCTTCATCCCTTTTCTTTCCCTTCCCCCCAGTGTACTTCCTTGTAGAGTAGGATAGATTTTTAAACCCAAGTGGGAATGTACCTTATTACCTCTTTGGGCCAAATCTATTGAATAGAATTTACTCAGTGTTCACACTCTCCCTTCTTTCCTTCTAATATAATATAATATGTTTTTGTGTCTCTTCACTTGGTGCTAATATCAATAAAAAGTACTATCAGTACTTTTGCATTTTTACTCTAAATGGATATGCCTCTATCACATATCAAAAAATCAATAAAAGTATTATCAATCAAGTAATATCAATCAAGTACTATATATCAAAGTTTGATTAACTCATTGCTTGATTGCCTGATAAGCTCAAAGTACTATCAAAGCACAATTGCAGATTGATTGATTGACTGCTTGTTTGATAAGCAGCATTGCCTCTTAATCACTAAGTACCCTCCTTCTCTTGTATCTCATTAAAAATACACTTCTTGGGGGCAGCTAGGTCTGCAGTAGATAAAACACTGGCCCTGGAGTCAGGAGTACTTGGGTTCAAATCCAGCCTCAGACACTTAATAATTACCTAGCTGTGGCCTTGGGCAAGCCACTTAACCCCATTTGCCTTGCAAAAATCTAAAAAAAAATACATTTCTCAAGAGTCATGAATCACATCAAATTATAATTATTTTATACCTTATCCCCTTTTCAAGCACCCTCCAAGGACACATAATCTTCATGAGTCAAAGTATCATCCAAAGTCAAATCATTTCATGAAACATTTGTACCCCTCCCCCAAGCAGTTTCTCTTCCACACTCCCCCTTTAGCTCCACAACTCCCTTTTAGCTCCCCTTACTTAAACCCTAATTAACTCTAGTATAGATTAAGTCCAGCCCTTCAAGTCACACCTGATTTAATTAACTATAGAATCTCTAAGTGTTCTCAGTAGTAGAACACTCTGAAGGTCTCAAGAACTTTACACTTAATTGTAAAGTATGTGAAACATTGGCTCCAGACTGCCCAGTGTAGGATGTCCTCATCATTGAAAATGCTCAGCTTTATGAACAAAGCAGAATTAAAGTAGGTCAAAGGACTGAGATACATAAGTTTACAGTAAATCTACCTACTTTTCATCTGTCCTTTTGTCTCAAATATAGTGATGTCATCCTGATCATCTTTTTTTTTTTAGGTTTTTTTTGTTTTTTTCAAGGCATATGGTGTTAAGCGGCTTGCCCAAGGGCACACAATTAGGTAATTATTAAATGTCTGAGACCGGGTTTGAACTCAGGTACTCCTTACTCCAGAGCCAGTGCTCTATCCACTGGGCCACCTAGCTGCCCCCTTGGTCATCTTTAATGGAAAGATAAGAATCAACTATACCCATAATCTCTAAATCTAATCTCTTCAATTATATTCAACCCTTTAACTATCCTAAGAGAAATACTATTCTCCAGATTTATAAGTGTTATATCTTCTCTTATAGGGCTGTATACAATTTGTTGTTCTTGACTAACATTTTTCTTGTTTTATTTTGTTTTTTCCTTCCCCTTTTTGTTTACCTTTGTTTACTCTTGAGTCTGACATTTGGAGATTGAATTCTCTGTTCAGCTCTGGTCTTTTTATCAGGAAATTTTGGAAGTCTTTTGTTCAATGAATTTCCATCTTTTCCCCTGACAGTATAGGATGAATTTTGCAGGGTAGTAAATTCTTGGTTTTAATCCAATATTTTTTTCCCTCTGATATATGATATTCCAGGTTGTCTTGTGCTTCAGTGTTGAAGTTGTATATAAATTGTATATAAGTCTGGTTGTGTTTCCTTTGTATTTAAACTGCTTTTTTTCTGCTTGTAATAATTTCTTCTGTTATTTGAGATTTTAGAATTTGAGTATAACAGCCCTGAAAGTTTTTATCCAGGGGTCTCTTTCTGGAGGAGCTCTGTATATTCTTTCTTGTTTGTTTGAGGTTTTTGCAAGGCAAACGGGGTTAAGTGGCTTGTCCAAGGCCACACAGCTAGGTAATTATTAAGTGGCTGAGACGGGATTTGAACCCAGGTACTCCTGACTCCAGGACCGGTGCTTTATCCACTATGCCACCTAGCCACACCTCTGTATATTCTTTCAATGGCTAGTTTGTCTTCTTTCTCTAGCACATTTGGAAAATTTCCCTGATGATTTCCTACCAGGTATTTTCCAGATTCTTTTTTTTTTAATCTGGGCTATCTGTTTGTGTAAAATAATTTATAAATTATCTCCCCTGGATTTATTTTTCAGCTTGTTTGTCTTTCCTAAAAATTACTTTATGTTTTCTTCAGTTTTTTCAGTCTCTTTACTTTGTTTGATGGAATCATGTAGTCACATAGATTCATTGGTTTAAATTTTTCCAATTCTAATATTTAGGGTTTTATTTTATTAAGTTAATATAATATATTTTCATTGTTTTATTTGTTATATAATATTTGTTATATAATATGTGTTTCCTTTTCCTTTCCTTTTGTTAATTTTACTCTTTGGTGAGTTCCTTCCTTTTCCAATTGTTCTATTTTATTTTTTTGGAGAGTTACCTTCTTTTTCCAGTTGGTTATTTTTACTTTTAAAGGAGATAATTTCTTTGTTCAAGTTTTCATAATTTTTCTGCATTACACATTTCTTTTTTTCATTTTTCATCTTCCTCTCTTCTTTGGTTTTTAAATTCTTTTTTCTAAGATCTTTGAAGTTTTGGATTTGAATCCTTTGAGACTTCCCCTGTGAATAATTTTTCAGATTTCTTTTTCTGAGGTGGCATTGTTATCATCTTTATTTGCATTGCAGCTTTCTATAGTGATCACTCTTCTAACTTTTTTTTTTTGCTTATCTTGAAATGTCTGAGGTATAATGCTAGGGTATAGGTAATATATGTTCAAACTTATGCTGAGACCAGGGTTTGATCCCTGGCTTGTCACTGGCCACAATATTGCCTATGCAGTCTAGACCTTCCCTTTGCAGAAGTATGTTTCTTCCTTTATGTCCAAATTCTGCCTATTGCAGTAGTTTGTTTCCCACTCCAGTACTGTCTTTTGTCCCAATGTTTCCAGGGTTCAGACTGTTTGGGATTGGGACCCACCCTACTGGCTTGCTATCTGACTCCCAGGACCTCTGCTGTTTATCACATTGCCAGGATCTGTACTATACTGTGATAAAAGGTTCCCTCTGACTTTCCTGATCACCTACCTAGCTGGGCTTTATTTCCCTTTTCTGAAAGAGTTAGACCTTCACTGAAGATCCTCCACAACATCTACTGATGAAAACTTCTTTGGATTTTTTTCTTTTTTTGTGGAATCTGGAGCTTTAATATCTGTGCAAAGGCTTATTTAGCTCTGTGTAGGGAAAAGCTCCAGGAGAATATTAGCTTCATGTTGCCATCTTGGCTCCACTCAAAGTCCTTTGAATTCTGATTTATAATTCATTCTGTATCTACTTGCATTTATAGGTGAGCTCATTTTCTTCACAATGCTCTCCTCCAACCTATTAACTTTGTTTAGTTCTTTACATTCTTTTTCTTGACCCTATAACTCCTCAAAAACCTTTTATGTTTTTCAAGCCTTCCTTAATTTTTATTCTCCATCTTATTCTCCATATCTCTTATTCCCTTCCCCTTCTGCTTTCTCATTAGGTAAGATAGCACTGCCTACACATCTGTGGATGTATGCATATTATTTCCCTCTTTGGATGAGGATGTTTCAAACATTTTCCCTCCTCACCCCATTTCTCTGTCTATTACAAAAACTCTTGCTTCCTCTTTTCTTTTATGTGATATTATTTTCTCATTCTTGCTTTACCTTCCTCCTTTTACAAGTACATTCCTTTCTCAATCTTCCATTATTCTTTTGAGAGAATTATCCCTCACAACAAATAAGCTCGCACCCCTGTTCTTTTTCTAAGTAGAATTTTTTCTTCTAACTGCCCTAATGATCATATAAAGTTCTTTTGTATAATATATCATCTTTCCATTAGAGAATGTACACATTTTAACTTTATTAAGTGTTTCAAGTCTAATATTTTCATCAGGAATGCCTAGAAGTCCTCTGTTTCATAAAATGTTCATATTTCTCCCTCCTACCCATAGCATTATATTCAGTTTTTCTCTATATGTTAATCTTGATTGATATCTTATTTCCTTTGCCATCTGGAATAACACATTATAATCCCTTACTCCTTTAATGCAGTAGCTTCTAAAATTTGTGTGTTCATAACATCAGCTCCATTAGTATTTGGATTATTTCTTTCCATATGTGGTATTTTCAACTTGATCTGGGAGCTCTGGAATTAAGATATAATATTCTAAGAAATTTTCATTGTAGGATCTCTTTCAGTAAGATTGATGGATTCTTTCTATTTTGTCTTCTAGTTGTAAAAGCAATTTTCCCTTCTAATTTCTTGAAATATAATGTGTAAGCCTTTTTTTACCATAACTTTAAGGTAATTCAAATTGTTTAAATTATCTTTCAATTTAATTTCCTATTTAGTTGTTTTTTTTCCAATGAGATATTTCACATTTTCTTCTCCCACCCTTCTTTTGACTTTGTTTTATTGTTTTATGGGGGTTTTTGGTTCCTGAACGAGTCATTATCTTTGACTTGTTCAGTTTTTAAGTGATTATTTTCTTCCATGAGACTTTTTAGCTTTGTTTTTTCTATTAGATCAATTCTGTTTTTAAGTTATTTTTTAGGAGTTATTGGATGTGCAGTGGCTGGAGCACCAGCCAGGAAGACCTTAGTCCAAATTAAGCCTCAGACACTTAATAATTACCTAGCTGTGTGACCTTGGGCAAGTCACTTAACCCCATTGCCTTAAATTTAAATTTAAAAAAAAAAGAAATTTTTTTTCAGTAATTTGATGTCTTATATTAAGACTTTAACTCTTTTTTTCATAATTTTCTTTTACTACTCTCATTTCTTTCCTCAATTTTCCTGAACCACTTACTGATTTTTCAAATCTTTTTTACTCTAGTTTAGTTTTTTTCTTTATCTCTTCAAAGAATTCTGCTGGTCCCATGACCAATTTGTATTTTTTTTTTGAGGCTTTGCTTGTAGATATTTTCTGTTTATTGTCTTGTTCAGAGTTTATGTTTCAATCTGCCAAATCACTATTGTAGATTTTTAATGGTCAGGCTCTTTTTTTGTTGTTTACTCATTTTATAGCCTATTTTTACTGGTTTTTATGTTAGCATTTGTATATACTCAATTCTGGTGGATCAATCAATTTTCCAAACTTCAGACTTTTTAAGAATCATTTTTATACTCTGCTTTCACCAAAACTTCTGAAGATTTATAAGTATTTGGTGCTTCCAAGGTAGAGGAATACTCATATTTTCCTGCTCTATGTTCTGGTCTTTATCCTGGAAGGGCCCCTACTGTCTCAAGACCATGCTCCTCTCTTCCTTGAAACTGTGACTATTCCAGAACCCTTCTCTGGAGACCATAGGTGCCTCCCTCTCTTTCTCCCGCCCCCCCCCCCCTCAGTCCTGGAACTGCAGACTAAGAACTAGGCCCCTTGCTCTTTACATGTACTTATGGAACTGGGGTGAGAAACTGAGTACAGGGTAATGGAAATGATAAATACTGCCCAATCTTGTACCCAGAACTAGCACAGGGACCCCATGTAATCTCTTTTGATCAGACGCTCAATTTCCTCAACATTTCTGAGCAGTGAGTGCTCCTAGGACATTTGCTGCTGGTCAAACCCCTGCAGACCATTCCTTCTGTCCCCCTGGATTGTCCTGGGATGAAAAAACATGTCTCAATCTCAACTTTTTCTTTTTTGTTATACTGTTTTAGAATTTGATTTGATGGATTAAAGTTGTTTAGAAGGGAACATCAGAAAAGCCGGGCTTGATTGTTCCCCTTATGCTATTATTTTGGAGTCAGAATTGACTAAGTTCTGTATTATTAATTCTTGCAAGGACATTACTATTATTGTTGACAGTTCTTAAATTCATTAGCTTTTTTCCTGTCCAACTTTCAATAATTCATCTTCATTTAAGTGGGCTAGGATTTTCCTCTGATCCTTCCCTCTCAGGAACACTGCAGTAAGAATACATTACAATATGAATCTAGCTGCAGCCTCTCAAATATTGTTGGGAAAAAATTACTACTCACCTCCTCTTTGTAGCCCCTTTATCTCAAGGAATCCCTAAGTAGTCTGTTCCTCACCTGTATCTCAGAGGCCTGTTCATCTGCAGATCTAAAGGAGAATGGAGGCTGCTTTGTGCTAAAACTGGGGGCTCTTTCACCATGTACTCTCTTCATAGTCCCCACAGGGGTTCTCTTTGGTGGCTAAGCCCTGACAAACTGCTGGACAGAAAAGGTGATTTCAATCATATATTCAAAGGAAGGTTTAATTTAGGCCACATGTCAGGAAAGGACTGGCAGGCAGGCAGAAATCAGTATAAATGGTGAAAGAAGTCCTGAGTCAGCAGCAGTGATGATGGAGATTTATATAAAACAGATTGCTTAAGATTTGAGTAGTGCCTCTAGGATTACTATTGAGGGGAGGATTGTAATTCCCTTGATTGACATCTGTCTCTTAAGGAAGGGAGTCACAATGATTTACAGCATGAAAATATCTCTCTTCTTAAGACTTGGCAAATCCAAGTTCACATGCAAATAAACTAAACTTCCAAGAAAGGAAATGAGCAATAACTTTATATTAAAGTGTTGCTACTTTTATTCTGCTCATTATTTCCATGTAAAAATAGAATAGACCAATGTTTCAGTTTAATTGTTTGTCAACTTGACCTAAACACCAGAATTGTTAAGCCTGAACATATAGTAAAAGTCCAGATTCTCAAAGCATGTGGCTTTAACCTGAAAGGCAGCAGGGTCAAACATGTCTTCTATGAGCCAATATTCTGGGTCCACCTAAAACCAGATTAAACTTTAATCATGAATATTTGACTAAATAAATAAAAGTGCAATAGTCCTATTGGAAAAACTTACATGAAGTGATGCAAAGGCAACTAATTTATCTAGAATCATCATCCAGGCATTAATTTAGAAGCAATTTTTTTAAATTAAATTGTGTTTCCTTCCCCTCATACAGACTTAACTCAAAAAATAAATATGGTGAGCCATAGACAGGGTTATGCTAGAATTAACTTAAATATGTGGTTTTCAAAGTCAATATACTCCTTATCTCCAGGTTCCTTACATAGGACTTAATGATCCCTAATTATATTTGAGTTTGACAACACTGTGGTAAACAATTACAAAAAAGAGTTCTTCTCTAACATGTATGGTCAAGTATACTTGACTGGAAGTTTGGAGGCCTGGGTTCATAAGGTGAGCTTTGACACCTTAGGCAAGTCACTTCATTCACGTTCCTTACCTTTAAGATGAATAGTTTGTTTTGAATAATAAAAACTGATTTATTAACTAGGATTTTTTTAAATCTACTATATGAGGTTGGCTTGGTGGCACAGTGGATAGAGCACCAGCCCTGGTGTCAGGACTACCTGAGTTCAAATCTGGCCTCAGACACTTAAAAATTACCTGACCGTGTGGCCTTGAGCAAGCCACTTAACCCCATTGCCTTGCAAAAACCGAAAAACAAAAATCTACTCTATGCTATGAAAAGTGCTGAGTACTGAAGATACAAAGACAAAAGCAGCAACAGTTCATGGAGCTTGCTTTCTTTAAAATAGCTGGAATGATATAAAGCATTAGACAAAAAATCATCCTACATATATTATTTCAAATGATCCTCACATAACCAGATGAAGTAGATAATAATAACATATCGCATTTGTTACCTTTTGATAATCTTTCTTCCCAACAGCCTTTAAGTAGGTAAATCAATTATTGTTATTCCTATTTATAGATGGAAAAGCAATCTCAAAAAATTATCACACCAAAGGAAAAAGGACCTACTTGAACATAAATATTAAAAGCAAAGAACTGGAAATTGAGGGATGCCCATCAACTGGAAATGACTGTATAAGTTGTAGTATATTAATGTAAGACAATATGATTGTATTATAGCAATTTATCAGCAGGTGGAATTCAGGAAAAATTTGGAAAATCTAATGATTCAAAGGGAACTAAGCAGAACCAGGAGAACATTGTAGGCAGTAATAAGAACATTACACCAAGGTTAATTATGAATGATTAGCTTTTCTCAGCAATACAATGATTCAAGATAATCTCAAAGAACTTATGATAAAAATGCTATCCACATTCAGAGAAAGAACTAATGGAATCTGAATATGTATCACAGTATGCTATTTTCACTTATTTTTTCCAGGTTTTTATTCTGTTTTGGTCTGTTTTGTCTTTCACAGCATGGCTGATAAGGAAATATGTTTTACATGATTACATATATATTACCTAGATCAAATTACTTAGGGAGGGAGGAATTTAGATGGAGGGAGAAAATTTGGAAATAAATTTTTTAATGAATGTAAAAATTGGTCTTTACATGTAATTAGAAAAAATAAAAGACCAAAAATGGTCACACAACAAGCTAGCAGAGTCAAGGGTCACACAGACAAGTGAAAGAACCAGGATATAAAAATGGTCTTGGGTTAAGACTTACTCTATTAGAGTTAGGTTGATGATGAGCTGGGTTAAATCATCAGGATTTAAGTTTTTGTTTTTGTTTTTTTAATTTTTAAATCACCAAATAGTCAGCTTTATGAGAGACCTATTTATCTAGAATCATCATCCAGGCATTAATTTAGAAGCAGTTGTTTAAATAAGATTGTGTTTCTTCCTCTCATATAGTCTTAACTCAAATAATAAATGTGGTGAACCATAGGTAGGGGTATGCTGGAACTAACTTAAACAGGTTTACAAGAGCTTAGTTTTAAAATGTGAAGATTTATACCATGAGAATTAGTTGTGACAGTTTAGGGCTTGATGTATTTTTTGTCTAATCTTGCAAAAGTGATGGAGAAAATGTTAATGATGCATATTAAATTTAAAAGTGTATCGTGAGAGACCTGGTTACTAAATATTTAGCAGCACATCCTTCTTTATAACTTTATAAAATCAACATAGTAAAGTTCATCCAGACAATATCATTTGGGAGAACATTAAGAATCCAGTCCTCTTTGTCTTTGACAATATTCCATAATCTATGCTTCATGTCCCCTGCAATATATATACACAAACAAAAATAAATCATTTGAGGAAGATAACCCATGAAGATATGAAGAAAAGGATACTCATAATAGTCAACAAAACCAACTTTTTGTTGTAATGTTCTTTTCCCCATCAGACACAGGATATTTTTGATACAGGGATCTCTGAGTGAGAAAAAAAATCCCTTACCCAGTAATCTCCTTTGTGACTTAATGTCCTAGAATTTCCTGTAGTACAGGGAAATTAACTACCCAGGATTGCACACCAGTGATTGTGGGGGGATGGGGTGCTGTTTAGGGAAGTATGGATAAGGGGTTTTGAACTGATGTCTTCTTTTTATTTCTTTTTCCCACTTTCTTATTTTCCCCCTTTCACCTTGACAGTGAGGAATCTGATATAGCTCATATATATATATATATACAATTTGGTTAAACATATTTCCTTATTAGCCATTTTGTGAAAGAAGAATCAGAACAAATTAGAACAAAAGGGGAAAATTCATGAGAGAAAAAAAACAAAACATAAAACAAATTTAACAAATTGAAAATAGTATGCTCTGGTCTACATTCAGTCTCCATGGTTCTTTTTATAGATGTGGATAGTATTTTCTATTATAAATATTTTAGAATTGCTTTAGATCATTGTACTACTGAGAAGAGCAAAATATTTCATAGTAGAGTATTCCACAATGTTGTTATTAATGTGTATAATGTTCTCCTGGTTCTGTTCATTTGACTAAGCATCAGTGCATACAAGTCTTTCCAGACTTTCCTGAAGTCTACCCACGCATGATTTCTTATAGTACAATAGTACTCCATCACATTCATATATCATATTTCAGCCATTTCCCCAATTGATGGGTATTCCCTCAATTAATTCCTTGCCACAATAAAAATGAATTGCTATAAATATTTTTGTACAAGTGGTACTTTTCTATCTTTTATAATCTCTTTGGGATATAGACTAAGTAGCTGCTTTGATGGGTCACAGAGTTTTATTGACCTTTGGGCATGAATATCTTCTTGACACTGGGGTTAGTTTTTTTTTTATCCATTTTATAGATTTGATTCTTGATTTTTTTTAGTTTGCTCAAATATGAGGTCAGAATTAGTTCATTTTATTCTTGTTCATTGCTTTTTTAGAGGAGAATTTTACTCAGTAAATGAATTTTAGAGACAGAGGATCATAGATTTAAACCATAAGCTTTTTTTTCTGTTTTAGGTACTTCTCAATTTGGTTTACAAACCAGAGTTTGGTTTGATACTTAGGAAAAAGTCAAATCCCAAGACTAGGTATTCCAAGCTCTAAGTAATAACATGAGAAAGAATAAATCTATCCACTATGTAGACTGATTCAGAATATTTTTGCAAATTTTGCTCACATCTGAAATTATTTTTATTTTACCATTGCTCACGATATTAAAAGAATTGAGAAAGATTATACTCAGAAATGGAATCATAGAGATATAAGATTATTGACTCCAACCTAGATTAGATATTAGAGGTCAAATTTTCCCATTCCCTAATTTTATAAATTAGGTGAATGAGATCGAGGGACATGCCCAGTATCATGCAGGTTGTAAGTGGGTGACACGGGATTTGAACCCAGGTGCTAAGACTCTAAATATCATTAAAATCAACTATTCAATGTTGCTTCTCAAGAAATGGGAAAGGAATAAGTCTGAAAAAGAATCGAGAAATCCAGAAGTGTTATTTCAGTTATATGGTCCTAGAGTCATTCTTGGGAATCTTTTTGTCACTTTGTCTCTGTTTTTCCCAAATCTCCAAATAAACTCTAAGTTGCCATACTAGGATCCTGAATGGGACGTAATTGCTAATGTAAGAAACCAAAGTATACCACAAAGTTCCTCTCTTCCCCCTCCCTCTAGTTGGGATCTAACCTAGGTCTTGTCAATAGTCAGTAGCCAGGTATTATGCTAAGATAAGAAATGCTAAAGATAAGAAAGTACAATAAGAAAAAGAACAATAATTCTTGTCCTCAAGGAGCTTACAATCCAATGGGGAAAGATGGCACAGAAAAGAAAGTGGAACAGGGGGTACCAAGATGGCAGAAAAAGCCCAAAAGAGCCCAAATAAGTGCCACTTGAGAAGTCAAAGAAGATATGCTGCTGATCCTTTAGGCAACCTGAATCATAAACAAGATCCAAACCATAGCAAGATGCAGGGAGTAGATGTTATAAAGATAGAATACATAGGGAAAACAAACAGGAAATAGAAGGCAACTGAAAATGTTTACAGGCTGAGAATGTCAGAGCTTTACATGCTTAGTGGCTCCTGCAAAATAGTAGAGGGGAAGTATCACTTTTGCCTTCATATATTCAGTTCGAAAGCCTCTTTGTAAGCTTAGAAGAATGAAAATGTGAAACCTTTGCAGAAGCTTGGAGAGAAGCAAGTGAAACACTTATAGACAGTGTCAGAGATGGGAAAATTGTAGCCAATTAGTTCAGGAGACTCTAAGCCAGGATACTATTATCTAGTGCATCATTAAAGGCTTTTATTAAAGTCCCATCTGTGTATGTTGGGGAAGGGGGTGGGGAGGGTTGGATGATGCTTGTCTAAATCTCAACAAAGAAAATTGGACAGGAAAATTGACAACTTACAGATTGTTCACAGTATGGAATATCAAGGAAACCTGCTGCATTTTATAACCAATGAAACTTCTCTAGGCAACCAAATACTGTCCATGGTTAGTATCATACTTCAGTGATACAATGCAAATAGCTACTTGTTCAGGACAAGTAAAGATTTTGTTCAGCAAATTAGATAAGAATGTTACTTTTATCTCCTAGAAAATGGGTAAGTTGATTAATGTTTTTGAGAGAATTGCTATTTTCAGTATGTGCGTACGTGTGTATGTACAAGTATCATCATTTGGTAAATTCTATGACGCTTTCAAAGCCAAAGAAATGGTTCTTGGATCAATGAAGATCATTGTGGGGGACAGAGGGAAGAAGAAAACATGGTTTGGAAAAATATCTGAAAAAAAAGTCAGCTGAGTCATAAGTTTAAAATTATAGATGAAAAACAAAGTGCCCAGACTACAAACTTCATGAACTTTAATGTTGAATGATAAAAGCTAACTAAATGAATTAGGATCAAATGTTTCAAGCTTGGCCAAAAATATTTTGCAAATTACTTTGTTCTTGTATAATCTTTACATATTATTAATAGTACAACAAATAATACTGTCTTACATTTGTATTTCCCTTGATACTTTTCAAAATATTTTCAGATCTTTTATATAATTTTATCTTTCATTCTATAGGATTGGCTGAGTAGGTCATATTCCCATTTAGAGATGAGGAAATTAATACTGAATGAGGGAGGGTGAGAGATATATTTATAGTCTCATATAACCAGGTATTATTGGAACTAGGACTCATATATATGAATCCTCTGCTTTTGGCTTGTGAGTATGATTTTCCCACTGTTTCCTTTTAAAAATAATGAATTTGCTGGCACTGTGGGAGGGATGGGGAAGCAATCTAAAAATTGTTAAATAATATAATTATTTTAATACCTGATGAGGAGAAAATGTGTCATGGTACATGTCATAAAGATGAAGAATTTAAGCCTGGATAATCCAATAAAAAATAAAAGTTAAAATTTATCACATAAAATGTGTAGTCATATCATTAAACTGGGACAGCCAGATGGCTTAGTGAGTCTGGTGTCAGAAATACCCAAGTTCAAATATAGTTTCATACACTTACTATTTGTGTTATTCAGAGAAGTAACTTCATCTTGTTTGCCTTAAATTGGAAAAAGAAATGCCAAATTACTCCAATACCTTTGAAAATTAAATCTGATGGACACCATGGTCAATGGAGTCATGAAGAGTCTTATACAATTAATTGACTGAACATCAGCATTATAAACTTTGTTGGATTGCTAATTTGCAGGCCCTTTTAGCTCAAATGAATTGATGGTGGATCAGAGCACAAGAGAAGCATTTTGTGATTACATCAAGGGAATAGTATACATTTATTCTTGTTGAGATGTATACTTCTTATGCCATGCTCATTGAAAAGCAGATATGCTACTTCCTTTTGACAAGTTTGTGAGCTAAACAAGAGATGGACTTAACCACATTACCTGGTGAAGTTTTTAAAATCATATTGGCAGCATTTCTAAGGTAATTGTAGGTTTGTGTTACACTTGCCACTTTCCTATTATAGCTGATTTTTGTTTTCTTTTGGACACAACACAGAGATGGCACTTTGGAGCTTTAAACTAACCAAAATTGAAAAATTGGGTTTGTTGAGTTTATTTACTCTTGGTCAACTAATCTTCTTGATGTTTGATTGTATCTTTTCTGTGGCTTTTTCTTTTCTTTCTTTTTTTCCTTTTTTTAAGAAGAAAAGATTTTAAAAGCTCATAAAAGCCTTTTTGGACATCAGATAACTATGAAAAAAAGCATTTTTAATGATTGAAGTGTAAATGAATCAAAAACATATGGATCAAATTTCCTGTAGAATACACATGGGCATAAAAATGAAATAAAATTGCTCAGGGCCAAACACATCTGGGGTTTTATTGAACCCAAAACATTTGAAAAGTAGTTTGTGACCTTCAAGAAACCCAAACCACAGCTGGGCTCTCAGTCCTCTTTTCACATGTCTTGGAATCCAAATAGTCAATATTGGCCTCCTATGTAGTGTAAGTTAAAGGCCGTGGAAAAGTCCACCTGTCCAAAAATATCTTTTTCATTAACTTGACATGTTATTTAAAATTCTACTCCTGGAATCACTCCTTAGAATAAAGCTATGTGTATTTTACAAGTAATAACATGTAGATACAGTATTGGGAAATAGTGACATTAAGTCATAAATTAGAGTCTCTGACTGATAACATAGCTCTGATTAGTTTACTAGGTCACTTGCTTTCATCTTTAATAATAATCAATCAGTCAATAAACAATCAATAAACAAAAATTTATTAAAATTCAGCAATGTGCCAGATCTTGGAAGGGAGTAGAATTAGAGAATAATACATACAAGAGATATCTTTTGGGGGGGCAGCTAGGTGGCGCAGTGGATAAAGCACTGGCCTTGGAGTCAGGAGTACCTGGGTTCAAATCTGATCTCAGACACTTAATAATTGCCTAGCCATGTGGCCTTGGGTATGCCACTTAACCACATTTGCCTTGCCAAAATCTAAAAAAAAAAAAAAAAGAGAGAGAGATATCTTGTTGGGAAAGGAAAGGGTCAGAGCATGAGGTGCTACCTAAGAAGGGCAAACGTAGAAAACTGGACTCTTAGAGACTTTATCCTAACCATTTATGAAGAGATCATCCAACAAGGTATCTGAGAAATCTTTATTCTGCTTTTTTTTTCACAAAGACCTACAAATAGAAGGAACCCACTTCCTCCTAAAGCTGGGAACTAGATATTGGGGTGGTTTTAATTGCTAAGAAGTTATCCTGGGGGAGGCTAGATGGTGAAGTAGATAAAGCACCAGCTCTGGAGTCAGGAGTCCCTGAATTCAAATATGACCTCAGACACGTAATAATTACCTAGCTGTGTGGCCTTGGGTAAGCCAATTAACCCCAATGCCTTGTAAAAAAAAAAAAACCTTAAAAAAGAAGTTATCCTTATATTGGACCTAAATCTTCTCCTCTGCAAATCGAAAGAAATTGGAACAGTGGAAAGAACAATGGATTAAAAATCAGACATTTTGAGCTCTGAGTGCTGACCTTGTGTGATCATGAACAAGTTAGCCAACCTTTCCAGGACAGCTTTCCTATTCTGAAGAGTAAGGTGGATTGAATTATATGGTCCCTGAGATCCCTTTGATCTCTAAATCTATGATCCTATTATCCTACAGTCATGTGAATATTAACTTGGAAAAAGGAAAATAATTGACTGTTGTTATATAATAAACTTTGCAAATTTTCCACATGAAATTCAATTTGTAATGTATCTGCTGCTCTTATTTCTTTTCTAATGTGATTTGCCATTGAATTCTCAAGATTTTGACACATATTCCTTAATATGGATGGACACTGTATATCAAGCATCACATTGTTGAAAAGTCCAGTTTTTCAATTTCTAGATTTCATTATAGGATATATATTCCTAGTGAAATTTAAATGAGGTCAATTATCAGGTCACTGCAGTATATTTATCTCCATCTTTTGGATAAATTCATTAAATTTTTATTATGTGTAGCATGATGTCAGGTCAAGGTGCAGTGTTCTAAATCCATTTTAAAATACCTGTAATTCTAAAACAATTTGTGTCCAATAAATATATTTAGTAGAGTTCAATATTCCCTCAATGGGAACAAAACTCCCCTCACACATACAAATGTACACATGTGTGTATATTATGTATATGTACATATAAATAATAAATGTATATCCATACATATACATTTATTGTATAGATGTGTATGATATAGATTTGAGTATTTATGGAATTTTATGACTAAGCATTTATTACATATTACTATATAGTAATGTATATACATTTATATGCATATAATTTTATGTATATGTAGATGAGAAAGAGACACAAACATACATGCAAAAAATTTAAGTAAATTTTAGTATTTCTGTCATTTCAGTCATTTCTGACTTTTCATGATGCCATTTGGAATTTTCTTGGAAAAGATACTAGAATGGTCTGCCATTTCCTTCTCTAGCTCATTTTACAGATGATGAACTGAAGCAAACAAATTTAAGTAATTTCCTCGCATCACAGTTGGTAAATTTCTGAGATCAGATTTGAATTCAGAAAGTTAAGTCTTCTTGACTCCAGGTCTGGCAATCCATCTACTATGGTAACATCTAGATTCCAAGAGTCTGATAGAGCTTCCCAGATCTTAGATATCTCATTTTTTGTCATAAAGTTTCCTTGACATAATGTGGGAAAAGTTATTTAATCACCAACAATTAACCTCTATGTCAATCTTAACTATGCCAGTATTTGTATGATCTTGCCTATAACAACATTTAGCCATGTTTACTTCTTTGTTTTTAATTTATCTTTTTCCTTCAAATTTGACAGAAAACCCCCACCTTTTGAAGATGGTCTTCTTCAGTCACTCTAGTCACATTTCTGAGATTACCATTCATATACTCTGGATATATCTTGTATTCACCCAGGTGTTTATATATTGTTTTCCTCATTAGAATGTACCTTTACCCTATGAGCTTGTGGTTTAGATTTTCTCTCTATATATGCAGCCTTTAACAGTGTGTCTGGCACATATTAAGCTTGTTGACTGATTCACTCATTGACTCTAAAAATGAATCTGAGCTACAACTCATTATTTGTAGGTTTGGACTTTTTTGCATGTAAAGCCTTTCAAGTGAGAAACAAACCAAAATTTGAAGCAACTTCTTAAGAAATTGCAGACTTTCTAAACTAGGGATTCCCAGTTTTTTTCAGTCCCTATAGCTCTTGGCTTTCATAAACCCTATGTGGTATAAAAGAAACCAAATTCTAGCACTTATCATGTATGCATACATAATAAGCAAACATATACTAAACAATTAATGTCTTCAAAAGGATATTGGTATTTAACAAGCATTCCCTATATCCCCTTAACAAGCTTCTCCTACCTCATAAGTTACACATACCTAAGGCCAGGAATCTCTTTGCTTTAGACCACTGATGAACATGGGATAAACAGGGAGGATTGTACTAAAACCATATCTAAACAAAAGTATCAGTGTGAGCAGTTACATCTTGTAAATCAGCAAATGATGCAAATTTAGGGCTTGATTTATTGTTTTGTTGATTGTCCCAACTAAATTAATCAATGGAAAATCTAATATTGAAGATCAAACTTAAATGTATGTTATTTTGCTTAATACAAACTTAAAAGTATGTATTTTTCTCGATCACTCAATTAAATATTTACCAACATACTATACCACAGATTCAGCACACAGACATTATTGAGGATGCTAGTTAATTGAGATTAAAAATAATAAGTAAGCTAATTTTCTAATGAAACCTTCAGAATTAACTATGTGTTAATTAACTAAATATCTAGACAAACATGTTAACTGGAATGGGCAATGTAATTAGAAATATAGTCATTTATAGAAATATACTCACCTATAACATTACCATAGATTTAAAGCGAAAATCAAAAACCAGAACAAAACTCATAAAATCAATCTACATTTCACAAAAAGGTGGTCATGCACAGTCCTTGCTATGCCATCTATAACTCAAATAGAATGACCTCTATCCCAGTAGATTTTAATCTATCTTATTAATTTCTCTCCTGGTATCTTCTTTTAACCTGAAGATACTGTAGGGTTTTTTTCCAATCAATGACAGAACACAAATATGATAGATCTCACCAAACTGAGAGGGCTCCCACTATACCCCCAGCCTATCATCTAGAATGTCTGATCAAATATGTAGAATAGTGAAATTATAGATCTAGCAGTTGGAAAGGACCTTCCTGGGTCTGCAATCTAAAACTCATTTTACAGTTGGTTAACTGAGGCCTGGAGAAAATGGTGCAGTGCAGGAAGGCTCATTTTCCTAAGTCCAAATCTGGCCTCAGGTACTTTCTAGGTGTGTGATCCTAGGAAAGACATTTCACCCTATTTGCCTTAGTTTGCTCATCTAGAAGGAACTGACAAATCATCAGAAAATCCTAAATGGAGTCATGAAGAGTCAGACAACTGAACAATAAAACTGAGGCCCGGAAAGTTTAAATGATTTGCCCAGCATCATCTATGTATTTGAAATCAACTATGTATGTTATTGGAATACTCATTACCTTGCTGATGATCAATCTTTTGAAGCAGCAAAGAAATAATTTAAGTTATAAAATGATAGAAGACTACAAAAAAAATCATGGTAAAGAATTAAAAATGACCCAACAATTGTCTCTCTAAGGGGTCACTTGAGGTTTGAACCCCAGAATCAGTGTGCCTTGATTAATAGGAATTCTTCTAATCAAAAATGTTATGTTCCAATAATGGCACAAACTTAAACTTAAGGTTAAAACTGTTTAGAAGAAATGTACTGATTGGGAAGTAAAAAATACGTAGATTTGGGTCCAGCCCTTGAGATATATTGATCATGTTAGTTCCAGTGTCCTAGTCAATTCTCTGAAACTCTAGATTTTATGAAAGAAACAGGACTACATTTGTAGAATAAGTTCTTCATCAGGAATGCCCTGCTGAAATTAAAGGTCCAAAAAAAAAAGAAAGAAAATCCATTACTTATTGTCCTCAGTATATAATTTTTGTAACTTGATTTACATAAACACATCTATACATACATATTCATCATTTTTATCAACATAAATTATATGCATTGTGCTTATTTCATCACTCTGTGGAGTTTTTAGTCCTTGAGACTTCTCAAGAATCTAGGATTACATACAGACAAGAAAAGCTACTGTGGATGGTATCACCATACTGAATCAAATTTCATGAATCCATAAATCTTTTTGAAACTAAACAAAAACATCAGCATGATTTATCTTTCTGTGCCCTTTTACCATAGGAGTAAATAAATGCTAGATTCTATTTCTTACTATGTGTACACATTATAGAAAGTTTCCTTTGACATGGGTTGACATTGCTTTGTTTCTAAACATTCAGGAAAAGAGTATGAACATGTAAGTTTTCAAAGCAGGAGTAAAATGATCATTTTTATAGGGTTTATTGTTTTATTCTATTTTCATTCCATTTGTTCATAATGAAAAATATAGTTATCTTTCCTTTTCGCCTGATAAGATAATATTAGGAAATTTTACTAGACAAAAAAATGTGCCTTATTTCTAACTCCATTCTCCCCTTTTCACCAACCTCTCTTCTTCCCTTCCCGAATCTATAAAATACCTTCTCTCATCACAAACAGAAGTCATTTGTTTGTTTCACTGAAGGATTTTTCTTACCTCCATTATTACCAATGTGATACTTAGTCTGATGATAAATATTTTGACCATTTAATTCATTTTTTTCTTTCCTAAGAGACTGAAAAGCATCTGACTGGTTAGATTGTCTTCTTTGTAGTAAATAACACTTGTCTAAGAAGATACAAGTATAGTTCATCAATACAGGAAAAAATAAAGTTACTGAAAAGTTGTTGAAAAGTTATAGTTGCCCAAATCATGTGCATTGATAGCTTTACATACATGGTCTAGTAGATAAAGTAGAATTAAGAAGATCTGGGTTCAAGTCCTGCTCTCACATGTATCAGCTATATATCCATGGGCATGTTATTTAATCTTTCAGTGCCATGGAGAATATTCTCTATTAATTATAGACGATTGTATGATTTCCATCAGGGAAGAGGACACCTCACATTAATAAAATCACAGTATCATAAGTTTAAAGAAAAAAATGGTAAGAGTCATATATCTGAAAATAGCATCATCATATTGGTTTTGATAATTTGCTTTTATATAAGGAGACTTTCTTGTGATTGTATCTCTAATAGTATAAAATCTTAATGCTGGACTAAATGATAAAAATTAAATGATATAGATTAGTGTGTCATAATGGATAAAGTACTAGAGGTAGAATCTAGAAGACTATGTTGAACCATATCCTGTCTCAGATATTTAATAATTATGATAGTCTAGGCACCTCTCTGAACCTCAGATTTTTCATCTATAAAAGGAAGGGTTCCCTACCAGATCAAATTCTAAGATCCTATAATCCTTTATATCAACGAAGAGTACATTTCCTAGGCCTTTGTTTGTGCCTATTAAAACCATGTTCATTCCGGAATGCTGAAAGATTCCACTCCAGCTGTAGCCACAGTGGATGAGTTCCTCAGATTTCACAAAGCCTACTCTTTTTTCTCTTTCTGGCATGCAGTGATTCTTAACCTCCTTTTTCTTGGTCTAGGAATGACTGATGTCATTCTAAACCAATGGGCCAATCCCATTCTGCATACATTATGGAAAACATTCCATGTTTGTATTTAAATATGGTTTGTCTGTATGCCAGGGGAAATGCATTGCCTCTAATAAGCCCCATGTGCTGTGGAAATGGAATCGGACATTTGGAATTTGCCATTTCTTTAAAAGAACATTATACAAACCATAGAGATGTGTATGCCTCTCTATTATTGCTCATTGTTTGGAAACAAAAAATCAATTATTATTAATAATTGTCTAGATCATTTTTTTGCAGATTCAGAAACCATGTTGTTATTATTTAGTATTAAACAGTGACTTCTCCTTTAGCTCTCACAAAAGAGTTTCAATGGTGAAAAAAAGAATACAGGACTTGGAAAGAATCAGGAGACTTCAATTTTCATCTCTGTTCTTGTCACTAGCTAGCTATGTGACATTAATTAAATCATTTACTCCAACTCTCAGTTTCTTCCTCTACAAAAACTGTTTCAGATCAAGTTGTCAAAAAACAATGTACAGCACTCCTGAATCCAATCTGAACCAAATTAAAATGTGATTGGGAAATATTTAATAAAATAAATAAAATGCAATAAAATATAAAGAACATTTCATTTTCAAACTAAGTCAAAATGTGAACCAGAGGCATCTTTATTATGAATTCATGAATCTGTTCCTATTTGCTTTGATACTACTGGACAAGATTGCCTCTAAATTACCTCAAAGATTTAAAAATAAAAACCTTATTATTATTTTGTAAGGTTCTACTTCAATAGTAAGTATCCACCCTGAGCCAATCACAGAAAGAATCATCTAGCAACAAAACTCCTAACTCACTTATTCAATATGAAGTGTACCTTTTTCATTATTTCTTTTTTATGCAATAGTCACTTGGTTACTCTTTTACTGAATACAGGGAAACACAATGAAGTAGGAATACTTTGTTTTGACCTATTTTCTCTCTACAAAGTCCTTTGGGATTAACACTTTTCCTGGGTCTTTTGGAACCTCATCTGGTAGTTGTGTGAAAACAATATAGTCCTCATATAGAATTAATTATCAAATATAATGACTTTTTAATTACAATATTTCTACTATGTCTTTTCTTTCTATAATCAGAGAATTGGGTACCTCATACCTAGAGAACTAAGAGTCTTATTTTCTCTTTCCTTTCTAAACTCTTCCTTCAACCACTAAGTCCATAAAAAAGAATGATTTCCTTCAAGCAAAAATACTATATATTACTAGATATTTCCCAGGCTTGTAGCCCTAAAATGGCTCTACAATTTTCTACTATTCATCAGATTGCTCTTTGCCATACAATTACACTCATCTTTTGCTATGATTCAGGCAGGGTAACCTAATCATTTTCCCAAATGAGTGTTCTTTTCTAACTGTAGCTTTAGTTATATAGGATAATAACTCTAAAACTGAAACAGACCTTTGTCTACATCCCACATTTTACAGATGAGAAAATTAAAGGAAAACATAGTATATTCCTTTTATCTTTCTATTGTCTTTATCTATACCATATCTCTCCACTTAAAAAAAAACTTTTCTAAATTTCACCTTTTTCTTTTTATCTTTTTTTAATATTTAATATTTATTTAATCTCATTTTGTACACATAATGTTTGTATACATTAATAAAATATTCTTCTTTAATAATAAACAAAATACCCCCTCCCCCAAAAAAATATAGACTTGCTTGAGCAATAAAGTAAAGGGGAGAGAAAAAAAAATAAAATAAAAAAAATAATAGTAATAATTGTAGGTGTGGCCAGGTGGCGCAACAAATGGAGCACTAGCCCTGGAGCCAGGAGCATCCAAGCCCACATCCAGCCCCATACACCCAACAATCACATAGCAAAACAGCCCAAACCCACTGCCCTGCAAAAAACAAAAAACAAAAAACAAAAAAAGAAAAAAAAGACCCAAAATAAAATAACATAGTAACAATAGTAGGGGTGGATGGGTGGTGGACAGAACATTGGCCCTTGCGCCAGGAGCACCCAGGTTCAAATCCAGCATCAGTCACCCAAAGATCACCCTGCTATGCAGCCCCAGGCAGGCCAACCAGCCCCATTTGCCCTGCACCCACCAAAAAATAATAATAATAATAAATGTGCTTCAGTCTTTGTTCCAACACCAACAACTCTATCACAGGTGGATCACATTCTTTATGATAAGTCCATCATAAAAGTTACTTTCATATTTTTTCCACTGTTGCCATTGCTGATTGCAACTCCCTTCTTGCATATTTCTCCACTACAATGTACTATATTTTCTCTCTCTCTCCTTTCACTCTGACTCTGCTGTAGGGTAGCTGAGTGGTGCAGCAGACAGATCCCTGGCCCTGGGGCCAAGAGGCCCCAAGCCCCCCTACCACCCCTTAGGCCCAGCATCCAGCTGGCCCTGTGGTCCTGGATAGGCCATCCAATCCCAGCCCCTTGCAAGAAGTAAAAAAAAATGTGTTATATCTAACCACTCTCCCCTCATGGTCCATCCTCTCCTTTATCACTCACACCCTCACTTCCCCCTGTCCCCCCCACTCCTTCTTCCTCCAGATGTCTATACCCCATTGAGTATATATGCTGTTTCCTCTGATGAGAGCGAAGATTCCCTCATTCCCCGTTGCCTTCCCCGCTTCCATGCAATAGCTCATTGTAATAAAGAAAAATCTTACTATATGAAATATATTGGCCTATCCCCCCCTCTCCTTTTTCTTTTTCCCATTACATTTCTCTTTTTTCTATTGACTCCATTTTATACCATATTTTATCTTCAAATTCAGCTTCCTCCTATGCTTCATCTATAAAAGCTCCTTCTATCAGCTCTATTAACTGAGAAGGTTCATATGAGTATTATTAGTGTCATTTTTCTATACAGGAATACATGCAGTTCATCATCATTAAGTCCCTCATGTTTTCTCCTTCTCCTCCAATCTTTATGCTTCACCTGAGTCCTGTATTTGAAGATCAAACCTTCTCTTCAGCTCTGGCCATTCCAACAGGAACATTTAAAATTCCCCTGGTTCATTGAAAGTCCATCTTTTTTCCCTGGAGGAGGACATTCAGTTTCGCTGGGTAGTTGATTCTCGGTTACATTCCAAGCTCTTTTGCCTTCCAGTATATTATATTCCAAGCCCTATGAACTTTTAATGTAGTTTCTGCTAAGTCCTGTGTGATCCTGACTGCAGCTCCATGATATATGAATTGTGTCCTTCTGGCTGCTTGTAATATTTTCTCTTTGACTTGGGAGTTCTGGACCTTGGCTATAATATTCTTAGGAGTTATTTTTTTGGGATCTCTTTCTCGGGGGAATTGGTGGATTCTCTCCATTTCTATTTTTGCCCTCTGCTTCTAGGATATCAGGGCAATTTTCCTGTAGTAATTCATTGAAAATGAGGTCTTTTCCTCTTTTCCTGATCATGACTTTCAGGTATTCCAATAATTTTTAAATTATGTTCCCTAACTTTGTTTTCCATATCAATTGTTTTTTTTTCATTGAGATGTTTCAAATTTTCTTCTAATTTTTCATTTTTTTGGTTTTGAAGTAATGAGTCCTGATTTCTCCTAAATTCTTCAATCTCCCTGAGTTCTATTCTTTGTCTGAAGGATTTGTTCTCCTCAGAGAGTTTTCTTATCTCTTTTTCCATCTGGCCAATTTTGCTTTTTAAAGCATTCTTCTCCTCTATAACTTTTTTATCTGCTTTATCCATTTGATCTAAGCTGGTTTTAGTATGGGATTTTCTTCAGCATTTTTTTGGATTTCCTTGACTAGGCTGCTGACTTCATTTTCATGTTTTTCCTGCATCTCTCTCATTTCTTTTCCCAGTTTTTCTTCTAACTCCCTCATTTTATTTTCAGTCTTTTTTTGAGCTCTGTCATAGCCTGAGCAAAATTTCTGTTTTTCTTCGAGTCTTTAGATGCAGGAGCTTGTGTTTCCTCATTTTCAGACTGAGTATATAGATCCTTCTTGGGAGCATAGATAATATATTTCTCAATGGTGTTCCTCTTTTTTTCTCTGCTTGCTCATTTTCCCAGCCTAAGCCTGTTTTGGGGGTGCTTCCTGAGCTTTTGGGACACTCCCACAAGGGTCTCAGTGTGTGAGGCTCTGTTCTCCCTCCTGGTCTGTGAATGACCATAGGCACCCCCCCCCCTCTGTTAACGGGGCTGAGGTGGAGGGGGGCCCCTGCTGTTCTATTGGGTGGGGGCTAGACTGGGATCAAGATCTGAATGTGTTCAGAGCCCCAGAGTCCTGTTCCAGGGACAGAGGACAGAGCTTGGCAGTCTCTCTCTCTTCACTCCCTTCCCTCAGCTTAATGGGCTCATGCCCTGGGGGCTCCTGCTTAAGGGCTCAGCCTGCTTCTGTTTCCTGGATCTGGAATGCAGTGGCCAAGCTGCTTGCTGTGTGCCCTGAGGGCTGTACTTCACATGCTCAATGACCCTACTACCCATTTTGAAGACCACTAATGGACTTACTAATGGATATAAAACTAGCATATATATATCAGAGATGGAACTTGAATGCAGGTCTTCCTTACTGAGGTCAGCTCTTCCTCACTCTCACCCTCCCTCTACTAGAGTTCATTTTTCCTATTGTTAGTTTTTCTTGCTGCTCCCAGCTTAGTCTACATTTTGACATTCTTGACAGACTTAGCAGTCTTTTTCCATGCTTTCATGTTCACCATCATCACCTGACCCTGATTCCATCTTCTGAACATGTATTTTTTAAACTCCAATTGGTTAATAATTTCTCTGAACATCCACATTTCTTTTTGTTCTCAGATTTTCATTCTTAAATTTTCCCCACCTGATACTGGGTTGGTATTCCCTATAGAATCTTAGTTCATGTCATCTTACCTATACTGCCTCTCAATATATTGAAATCTGTTGTCTCAAAACAGTATGTATGGCATATATTGCTTTCTTCACATCTTTCACAAAGTTTAAGTTAGAGTGGTCATTTCTCTCCACATGGTTCTCATGATTTGCATCCCAGCAGCTAGTTCCTTCTTGTTACTGAGAATTGAATCCAGATTCAGAATGGAATTTCCCTGCATTGCTTCCTTTGCCTTTTGAAGGATGAAATTATCATTAAGGTTAGTCAAGAATGTATAACCACTATATTTTAGGCAGAGAAAAGACTTTGGCAGATGTCTACAAAATTATCATCCTTCATCACTATCATATTGTACCCTTCTTCTAGGTTTGTGGTTAGTTTTCTGAACTCCTTCCTATCCAGAAGGTCTCTAAGCAAGCTTCAATACCTCTAAATTTAACATCATTTTCTAAACCACAGAAATTCATATCAGTCAGATATATCAGAGACTTAATTACAGAAATACTTTTTAAATGACACTGGTTTATTTATAATGCAAATTCTTCCATATAATAATTTCATAGGATGGACCCTAAGGATATTTTATATTGCTACATTGTTTTTATATATATATATATATATATATATATATATATATATATGTATATGTATTTCCATTATCCTTCCATTGTAGGCAATGGAAGGAATTTCATGCTACTTTCCAATAATTTATTATTTAAAGCATTTAAAATGTTAAAAAAATTTAAGTTAGAAAATCATTTTAAAGCACTTAAAAAATTAAATTCAACAAATATTAAGTGCCTATTATGACTAATCCATTGTGCTATGTTCTAGGAATATAAAGAAAAAATACAAACCCTCCCTTCTGGGAGATTATTTTTACTGAGGAGGCTGTAAGGTCTATGAGAATAAAGAAATGCAAATTATCTACATAGATAATTGGGATTTAGAGATCAATGACACTTATCTATAATCTTCCTAAGGAGATCCCTGTTACTTTAGTTATCATAATATTCATTCTCATGCTATATTCTAAAATAATTCATGGACAGGTTTTTATATTTCTGATTTAATTACTGAAATATAATATTAATTGTATTAATTAGTTATGAGTCTCTACTCCCATTTCATTAAATAGTTATTTAACTGAATAAGCTTTTGTATCATCAGAACTTAGCATGATGCCTGGAACGAATAAATGCTTAATAAATACTCATTCATTTATTGATACATCTTTTACCTATTAGAAGATATCCATCTCTTTGTCCTATTATCATTTAAGCCTATTCTTCTAGGTTTAGATAAATATAAAAAAATTACTGTCTGTACAATTTATTAACAACATAACTAAGAAATATTTTTATTTCCAGTGCTTTTACATGCCCAATTGGCCAGCTCTGCCATTCACCAAGTCACCATTACTAGATTAACTGACCCTCTCAAAAGCTGGCAAAAATACTGAATTATGAGAAAGACTGTGATCACTACTGCTCCTGATTTCTCAATTCTGGAAGAGTCTTAGTTCTCAAAATTATATTGAATCTCTAATGAATTTTCTTACTTATTCTCAAAATGAACTAAATTCAATTCTCCAATGGAATAAGTATTGATATTTTCATGACCTCCAAAATGAGTTCTATTTATTTTCATTGACAAATGAAAACTACATGTTTCTTGAATTCTTTGAATTGTTTATTCACAAGGGGAACTGATGAGAAGATGCTGGGTGATGTTGTATAATGAGGTTTACATGTTTTCTGAGCAACAGCCAAGAGGTATAGAGGTAAAAAAAAATTATCCCAAATACATTTGATCCTTCATGCTATGTAAAAGGTCTTACAACCAGATATTTCAGAAACTTAAAACAGATTCTCCATATACTATTCCACATACATACTCTCTTTTCAGCATTGCTGTGGACAAATATTTTCTCCACCAATTATACGATACATTGTCCAACCTTATGATTACAAAGACTATTTTCAGTTACCAGGTCTATATTGGAAGAGTTTTGAATTTGGTGAAAACTGCCAAAGCTTGTGTTCAACTGGAGCTTTTGTATTTCATAGTTATTCTCAATGAAAAACTTTTTTTGAAAGAATGTATTATATATATGCATATATTCATATGTATGCATATACACACAAATATATATATATATGTGTATATATATACATATATATGTATATGTATGTAGTGATTTTTATTCCAAAAAATCCCAAAATTATTGTATGGGTTAGTGGGGAAAATGTGATTTTAAATGAGAAGACTTATGTCTTTCTCCATCAATTTAGTCATTTTGACAAGTAACAAGTCTCTTGGTTTTGGTTTACATATCTATAAAATCTGGAATAATAATATCTGTCATCTCTTAAACAAAGAGTTATTTTGAAAATCAAATAAGATGATGTATTTTAAGTGGTATACACTCAAATATTCAAAATGTTTGTTATCTCATAAATTTAGTTCTATCCAACATACAGATAGCAACTGATGATCAATATCAGGACATCTTGTGGGATTCTTTCCCATGTCTACCAATAAGTTTGACCTGAGGATTAACCTAATATTTTCTTCATCTTGGACATTATGTGGGATCTCCTCCATCATAGTGGTAAACACTAGGTATCTAGATCTATATACTTATAGAAAGATGATAGACAAATATTTGAATCTATAGGCATAATATCACCTTCATATAGAGCTATATCACCTTTATCTATCTATCTATATCTATATATATGGATCTAAATTTAGATATCAGATGTAACTAAGGAGTTATGCTTTGTATATCATAGTTTTATTCCCCTTAGTCCCAAGAAGTAATGGAAGGCATTCTTGATGAGATTATCAGGAAATTAGGGAAAAAATCAGTCTTTCTCCTTCTCCTTCTCCTTCTCCTACTCCTTCTCCTTTCTCCTACTTCTCCTACTTTTAAAATAGTTGTTTATTGGAAAAGTGGATGGAGGAATGGTCCCTGGGTTTCCCATACAGCAATACTGCCATGTAAGTTAGAAGTGATAGGAGAGATCAACCCAAAGGTCTGGAATCTCAACTTCTTGAACTGTGAGGGATGTTAAAAATAATAACTAGTTCTCATATAGGAGAAAAATACTGAAGTGAACTCTAAAGAAAACTAGGGATTCTAAGAGGCAAAAGTGAGGAGGGGAATGTAATTTCAGTATGTACAAAATGTTCAGAGAAAGGAGATTATATGTCATGTGTGAAAAACAGCAAACAGACCAGTTTGGTTGAACCTTAGAGATTATGGAGGGGACTCATGGCTAGTAACCTGGCTATGTAGTTTGAAAACTACTTTAAGTGCCAAATAGAAGACTTCATTTAATTCTAGAGGCCATAGGAAGCCACCAGAACTAATTGGGCAGAGAAGTATCATATGCATAATTGTACTTTTATAATATCTCTTTGCGAACTGTGTAGAAAATAGATTGGAGAGAAGAGAAATGAGTCAGGCAAAGGGGGAAAGAGGGGAATGATCATTGTAGATGGGCAATCTGCTGGAAAATATGGGAGAGAATTATATCAAAAGTGCTTTTTAAAAATACATTCCTTGGGGCAGCTAGGCGGAACAGTGGATAGAGTACTGGCCCTGGAGTCAGGAGTATCTGAGTTCAAATCTGGCCTCAGACACTTAATAATTACCTTGTTGTGTAGCCTTGGGCAAGGCACTTAACCCCATTTGCCTGGTAAAAGCAACCCTAAAAATAAAATAAAAATGCATTCCTTCATAACTAAGATATTCAAATATCTCTCAAAAGAAGAACTGAAAATAATTAACAATTATAAGAAAAATTGCTCTAAACAATTAATAGAAGAAGGCCAATCAAAATAATTCTGAGATTTCCTTTTACACCCAGAAAATCAGAAAGTATGAGAAGAGATGGGAGTAGTTAATATCAGGGTATGGATGAAGGGGAAAATAATACTAATGTATTATTGATTAAACTGTGAATTAATACAAATATTTTCTAAAGAACTTTGAAAAAGTGACTTAAAAAGTGACTAAAATTTCTAGAGATTTTGCTACTACACATATGGCCCAAAGTAGTAATTTGCAAGAAGAAAGGCTCCATAAACACTAAAATATTTATAGAAGTACTTTTTGGAGGAAACAAAATACTGGAAACAAAGTATATTCACTAATTGAGGAATAACTGAATGAATTATGCCACATGAATGCAATAAAATATTTTTATGATATTAAAAACCAACAAATGATTAAAACAAATAAGTATGAAAAACTTAGATAATTGATACAAAGTAATGTGAGCAGAGATAGGAAAAATAATATAACAATGTCTAGAATCATGTAAATAGGAAAAGTAACCATTAAACAACTGAAAATGGAAACCACATAATTACAAAGAAAAAGTTTGGTTTCAAAGAAGTGATATGAGAAGATACTCGCCTCCCCTCCAATTCCTGTGAAGAGGGCAAGAGTACACAACTGTCAAACTTTGCCTTTGATGTCACTTTTTTAAAAATATTGATAAGTTTTGTTGATATTTTCTTTTCTACTTTTTAGAAATAATATATGTCATAGGAGATTGCTCTCTGGTAGAAGGAAGAGGGATGAAGAGCTACAGAGGAAATGGAGATAATATTTTTAAAAAACCAATTAATTTAATCATTAAACATAAAATTCTAGAAAATTGATTGAAAATGTAGAGTCCTTGGCCAATATGACCAGAAAGGACAACTATCTATTTTGGAAGGGATGTGGGAAATCCAGAACACCAATACCTTGTTCGTGGAGCTGTGAACTCGTGCAAACTTTCTGGAGAGCAATTTGGAATTACACCTAAAATGCAATAAAAATGTGCATCCCCTTTGATCCAACAGTACCACTATTGGGTCTATACCCTGAAGAGATCACAGAATAGGGTAAAAACAGCAATTGTAGAAAAATATTCATAGCAACTCTGTTTGTAGTGACAAGAATTGGAATTTGGGGAATGGCTGAACAAATTGTGGTATATGTATGTTATGGAATACTATTGTTCTATTAGAAATCAAGAGGGATGGGAATTCAGGGAAGCCTGGAAGATTTGCATGAACTGATGCTGAGCAAGATGAGCAGAACCAGAAGAACATTATACACCATAACAAGAACTAGGGGTTGAGTATCAATCTTTTTTTTTAGGTGTTTTGCAAGGCAAATGGAGTTAAGTGGCTTGCCCAAGGCCACACAGCTAGGTAATCATTAAGTGTCTGAGGCCAGATTTGAACTCAGGTACTCCTGACTCCAAGGCAGGTGTTCTATCTACTGTGCTACCGAGCTGCCCCAGGATCAATCTTAATGGACTTGCTCATTTCATCAGTACAACAATCAGGGACAATTTTAGGATACATGTGATGGAGAATACTGTCTATATCCAAAGAAAGAATTGTGGAGTTTAAAGAAAGACCAAAGACTATTATTTTATTATGTAATTTTGCTATCACTTATATTTTATTGTTTCTTTATGGATATGATTTCTCTCTCAACACATTCAGTTTTGATCAATGTATAGTACTGAAACAATGTAAAGACTGTCAGATTGCCTTCTATGGGGGCTAGGGGGAGGGAAGCAAGATTAGGGGGAAAAATGTAAAATTCAAAAGAAAGAACTTTTTTTTTAAAAAAAAGGAAAATGGAGAGTCCTGGAGCTGAAATTCACAATATTTTAGGACTATAGATCTAGAGTTGGGAAGGACTTCAGAAACCAAAGAGTCGAATCCCCACATTTTACAAATGGGAAAACTGAGACCCAGGACAATGAAATTACTTGCCCAGAATCACATGATCAGAAAGTTGAAACATTGGTTTTGAACTCATATCTCTTTACTCCAAATCTAAGGTTGAAGGACCTGCAATTAAATACTTCCTAGAATGTACCTTGTCAAGTCATTCAAGGTTCAAAAACTCAGTATAACATTTGTAAAATGGGAATTCAAATACTTACAATTGCTGCCTCTGAGGTATATATTAGAACCAGCTAAATAACACCTGCCCTCATCCAAGTAGAGTTTTAAAATTTAATTTAATTTTTTTTTATTTTGTTTTGTATTCTCATTCTCATGAGTAAGAGATTTCTATGTTCTAAAGAGATAAGAAGAACAAGTAATATGATCTAGTAAATCACGACCCTAGAATCTGTAGGAACTAGAAATAGAAATATCACTGAAAAACATCAGAGAAGGAGGTTTTTTAAAAAATTAAAAATAGGGGTGGCTAGGTGGCACAGTGGATAAAGCACCAGCCCTGGAGTCAGGAGTACCTGGGTTCAAATCTGGTCTCAGACACTTAATAATTACCTAGCTGTGTGGCCTTAGGTAAGCAACTTAACCCCACTTGCCTTATAAAAAAACCTAAAAAAATTAAAAATAGTTTTTTTTTTAAAAAAAAGCCATTCCCCAATTGACAAATGGTCAAATGATATGCAAAGGCAATTTAAGATGAGGAGATCAAAGCAATCCATAGTCATATGAAAAAATTGCTCTAAATCATTACTTATTAGAGAAATGCAAATTTAAACTTCTCTGAGGTATCACTTCATACCTCTCAGACTGGCCAATATGACCAGAAAGGATAATGATCATTGTTGAAAGGGATGTGGGAAATCTGGGGCACTATTACAATGTTGGTGGAGCTGTAAACTCATCCAAACTTTCTGGAGAGAAATTTGGAACTACGCCAAAAGGGCAACAAAAATGTGCATACTCTTTGATCCAGCCATACCACTACTGGGTCTATACTCTGAAGAGATGATGAAAAAGCATAAAAGCATCACTTGTACAAAAATATTCATAGCAGCCCTGTTTGTGGTGACAAAGAATTAGAAATTAAGTAAATGTCCTCCAATTGGGGAATGGTTTAGCAAACTGTGGTATATGTATGTCATGGAACACTGTTGTTCCATTAGAAACCAGGAGGGATGGGATTTCAGGGAAACCTGGAGGGATTAGCATGAACTGATGCTGAGTGAGATGAGCAGAACAAAAAAAAAACACTGTATACCCAAACAGCAACATTGGGACAATGATCAACTTTGATGTACTCTCTCTGATTCTATCAGTGCAACAATCAAGGACAATTTGGGGCTGTCTGGAGAATACCATATGTATCCAGAGAAAGAACTGTGGAGTTTGAACAAAGACCAAGGACTATTACCTTAAATTTGAAAAAAAAACCCTGATATCTTATTGTCTGATCTTGCTATCTCTTATACTTTATGTTTCTTCCTTAAGGATATGTTTTCTCTGTCATCACACTCAATTTGGATCAATGTATACCATGGAAACAATGTAAAGACCAACAACTTGCTTTAAAACTCAAAATAAATAAAATCTTTTTTTAAAAAATTAAAAATAGGAAGCTGGTGATTTCTCTTTGGCAGTAAAATACTTACAATGACTAAGTGCTAAGGGAAATGCCAATTAACTCCCAATGAGTTAATAAAAGATCACAGACCTTGCATAGCTTGTAGAGACCTAATTCAAAGCCCAAACCTGAGGAATCACATCATTGTGGTCTCTTCTCTAGTTTTCCTAAAACCTCAGTAGACTATAAAGACAATTCTTTAAGCTTCATTAGAAGATGTTCTGTGTATGACCAGTTACTTTTCCCCCCTGGTGTGACAGTTTCACCAATAATAAAATTAGTCACTGAGAGCATTAATGCTAATGGAGAAAATAATGAAATTGGAGAATCTGATCAATTCCCCCTTTTAAATTATTTCTATGGATTTTTCAAATAACCTTAAAATATATATTTGCTGTGATAAAAGTATTTTGAAACCTCATAGCAATCTTTCTAGAAGCAAGTTATTATTAGAAGAGAGAAACTAAATGAAAATTTGTTTTTTCTTCATGTATTTTAAATTCAGAGCTAAATTGAGAGGGCACTGCATAATTTAGATACTTTAATTTCCCCTAAAGAATGTTTCTCACTCCTATTACAAATTCAGCAAACATTTGTAGAACATTAGAATGATCTGCTAAGTTTTGAGTGATAGAGGAACACAGGGTATTTTTCTAGTAATCAATCAAATCAATCAATAATTGTAAAGTGCCTTCTTTGTTAGTAAAGAAAGCATGTAATGTAACTTTCAGAGTCCCTTTGTTCTTATCCAGTGCAGGTTACATTACATATGGCATCTAAGAACAGTTAGGCTTGTTAAGAGTTCAGATTGTCGGGGTGGCTAGGTGGTATAGTAGATAAAACACTGGCCCTGGAGTCAGGAGTACCTGGGTTCAAATCCGGGCTCAGACACTTAATAATTACCTAGCTGTGTGGCCTTGGGCAAGCTGCTTAACCCCATTGCCTAGTAAAAACCTAAAAAAAAGAGTTCAGATTGTTTTGAACAGTACCAGAGAACTGTAGTTTACTCTATTTTATACTCAGGAGGACAAAGGGCGCCTTTTCTTTCTATAAATACAACAGACCTCTATCACTTTTGAATGCAACAATAATGAGTAAACTGAAAATTATACATAGAGGTTGGGAAAATTCTTCTGATATTCTGTGCTTATACTTATGCCTTCCTCAGTCCCTCGAAAATATCCATTGTTTGCAATGATTCGTGTAAGAAACTGCAGGAGCCAACAATGTAAAGTCCCTATCACCAATGAGTTTACACTTTAGTTAGGGACTTAAAGATAATCAACAAAGGAGAGGTGTGATCATTTTGTAGAAAGACTTCAAAGAAATACTGTTAGAGCTCAGTAAAGTAGATTCTTCCTGATGATTATGAAATGCCTACAATTTGGAATCTCCAAGTCATAGAAAATTGGAAGTTGAATGGAAGTTTTGAAGAGATTATAACATGGTGGTATTTTTCATGTGGGGAATCCACAGCTCTGTTGTAAGGCCCACAGTCTCCCTCACTATCATGCTTGTCAAAATTCCAGTCTCAAGCTTTCTTATCTGGTTCTTTTTTCCTGAGTTGTGTGACTAGATTCTACTCACCTTTGCTCTGGTTCAGCAACTAAGAAGGTGAAGTTAGACCAAGGTATTTGGTTTTGGGGCCAATACTGCTTTAACCCTAGTCCAGTTTGCAGTGTTTATTTTTTATTCAGTTGAGATATGTGTGACTATAAATAATTGAATGTAATTGTAACGTGCACAGTATCTAACAGGGTAAATGCTACATAACTCTTGTTTTTATCACTATTATCATTAACATTATTCTATTGCCATTTTGAAGTTCATTCATTGCCTGTCCCTAAGCACAAATTTCAAATGCATTGTCATTGTTCCCATATTCTACAAACTTAACTGATTATGTTACTTTATAATCAGAAAACAATTAACCTGGGGCAGCTATGTGATGCAGTGAATAGAAGTACTGGATCTGGAGTCAAGAAAACTCATCATCCTGAGGTCAAACAGTTGAAAAGTCTCAGTTACTTCCTAGCTGTGTGCCCCTGGGCAAGTCACTTAACCCTGTTTGTGTCAGTTTCCTCATGTGTAAAATGAGCAAACTACTCCAGTATCTTTTTCAAGTAAATTCCAAATGGGATCATGAAGACCATACGTGCCTAAAAACAACTAAACAATAACAAGAATAAACCTAGAATTCAGTCAACCTGACACCTTCTTTCCCAGTAATGTGCTTGTATCTTCCAATCTAATTAAATTAGATTCAAATTTATTTCTTTATTCTCCAAAACCTTCCCCTATAACACATGAATATTTATGACACTGTAGATATTTTTTCAGTCTGAAAAGATAGGGAGAATGTTATCATTATTTTTCTTTTCTCCTCTCATCCCCAGAAGGCTCTGAACCTGGTCAGAACACATCTGACTTCTTATCAGCACTTGTGGTCACCCCGTTTAGAAGGACCATCAACCAACTAGAGTTTATTCAAAAAAAAGCAATTATAATGGAAAATAACTCAAAGTCATCTATGTAGAAGGTTTACTCAAAGTATTTGGATACATTTAACCAGGAGAAGAGAAGACTCGCGATGGAAGGATTGAGAGATCTGATTACTGTCTTTCAATATTTCAAGGATAGCAAATGAAAGAGGATTTTAGACTTGGTTTGTTTGATTTCAATTCAATATAAGGAAACCTTCTGATCATTTAGAACTACCCCAAAGTAGTCATCTCTAGTGACTTTATGCCTCCTGGCACTAAATATCTTTCTTCAAGTAGAAAATTAATTTTGTATATTGGTGATATTGGAGGATTTAATTCTTGGGGTACAGGTTATATCAGGTAAATTGTGAAGTCCTTCCACCATTCAGAAAGTCTATGAAAAGGGTACTTTTGACCTTTTTTTAATCATCTTTGATGAAATTGATGCCTTCAGAAGGAAAAAAATATCAAAATTGGGTAAATCTTTTAAAAATGAGATAGAAACCAGTGCAAAAAAAAAGATGACTTATTTAGACATTTCCCCAAAGAAAGTCTGCATAATGTAATGGACCAACTAGCCTTGGAACCAAGAAAACCTAGACTCATGTTCTTCCTCTGACATATTTTTTCTGTGTAATCCTGGACCAGTCATTGACCTACTCAGAACTCTAGGCAATTCTCAAAGACAGTAAGTTAAAGGTAGAAGGAAATTTATCAAAATTGGGAGTTTCTTATCCTGGTGAAGCCAGAGAATCCAGAGAATTAAAATCCACAGTCATAAACAAGCACTGAATGCCCCCAACGACCTTATTGTACCCCACCCTTTTTGTTTATGAACTTAAAGTATTTAGTGGAGTATAACTAGTCCTGATTCCCAGTAGAGGCAGAATCCAATTTTTAAGGAATGATAAATCCAATTGCAAAACACACATTCATGCAAAAACTGAAAACAGAGCAAGAACACACAGGGACTAGAATCCCACAGATTGGGACAATTGAAATATACAAAATACAAAAGCCTGTATTTAAATAAATTATGGTTGTGGCCAAAAAAACAGAGAAAATCCAGGGCATTCAAATTTGTTCTTGGGAGGAGATCTCATATCTGCCAAGCATCAGCCCAGAAAGAATAGTCTGATCTGGATTTAAAAACCACTGAGGAGAAAGGCCTGTTATAAAAAAATGCTGACAGGCCCTAAACTTATTCAAAAGCATAAATGAAACATGACACAGCCACAGATATTTTCTGCTTTGCTTGTCCCCAGAAAAATCTCCAGCTGCCTCCAGATGGCCATCCAAGGGCGCCCTTGACTCTCTTTGGAACCAAAATGCACACAGACATATCACTTTAACTATTTGCTATTGCCAAGGGTTCCTCAGTCTTCTGATGACTAGGATGACATCAAGAAATAGCAAGACTACTTTGCCTAGAGCATCCTGGTGCAAAACCTGGAAAGACAAAATGCTATTTGACTGTCAAACTGAAAAACTAGACCTAAACTCAAGGGTGGAAAGAGAGCCTCTGGGAAGCAATAGTGTTTATTACTTAGTTCATCAGATCATAGTATCAAATAGTGGAAAATTAAGGAGCTCATTAAGGAAACCCTTTCCCCCTATTTCCTAGAAGCACAGTATTGATGGGTTCTCAAAAGTCACTAACCCATAACATAGCAAACCCAGAAACATCAGGTATGATTTAAATCAACACTTCATTGATTGTAGATACCATGAAAATTGATAGAATAATCCACTCTTCCTAACAACTGAGAAAAGAAACATAACATCGAAAATGAAAGGTCTTCCATTTAAGAAGCTGACTAAAGCATTTTAGAATTTCTCAGTGCATTCCTTGATTTTGATTGTCTATGTGAACTGGTTAAATCTGGAGCTGTTATAGGCATGTAACTTGTTTTGCTTAATTGGACTTATTATTCTATTCACTTTGTACATTCCATACCTATGCACATACATTGTATTCAGTATGGATACTTGAATGTGGATGAAGCTCATTTTGCTATGTTCACCGAATAGGATATATGGAGCTATCATAGATCCAAGAAGGAAAGTCAGATTTTTGCTCTGGAATGGGTCTTATAGATGATCCTGACTGGATAAATCTGAACTGATTACATTACTTCAATTAATAATGTAAACATAGACATTCTGTTTAAGAGAAAGTCTTGTTGGAAAGAGATCTCTATGTTTTTGAGAGAACTTGGCACTTCCCAGGAGCTCCCACTTATGTTAAGTATAGCCAAAGAAGGACTTCCCATTGTCTACATCTCATGGTGAATCAGATCAGCTTAGGAGCAGTAAGTCTACCAGGTAATGCTTTCAAATAGTTAACCCACTGAGTATTTGTTAGCAATACAAAATGCTTTAGATAGCTGCCCACATTTTTCCCAAAATCATTAATTTTTATTCTTCTAATTAGAAAGGATCTACAAGTAGAATAAAGAAATAATAAAGTCCAAATTTATCATTTTGCAGATGGGTAAACTGAGGACTAGCCTTATTTAATGACTCAGTTCAGGTCTCATATCTAGAAGGTGAAAAAAATCTAGGATTTGAAGTTAGGACATGTGTGATTCCAGATGGAATTATCTTTCTACGAGGCATCATGCTGACTGGGAGAAGGGCTGAATTAGAGGTTGATATATTTTAATAATAAATATGCCCCAAACTCATAAATACTTGTGGGCAGTAGTAACTGGAACATCTTTGAGAGATATAAATGGAATTGTAGCAGTCCCAAAGAGAGAACTACAGGCAGCCAAGCTCACGTCATGGTGTACAGAAACTATTTTTAGTCAAATATTTCATTTTAAAATCTGGATGATTTCCTATGCACCTTTTTACATTGGGCAATAAGCTTAAGGATCTTACCCCTAAGAAGTGTAATAGAATTAAGGTATAGCAAGTTCAAAAATAGGGTCAGATTTGTGAATGGCTGATGCCTTATAGATTATTAAGAAGACTTGTTGTCTCTAGAACACATTCCTTGTGACAAGCCAGACAGAATACTGGACTGTCTGGACCTTGTGTTGGAAACATAGGGACTTTTTGTACACTCCTGCAGAGGCAGAATGAGTGTAGAGGATTTAGGAAACCTTCTTCATTTGCACTGTACTTTAGTAATATTTTTATAAGAAGCTATAAATACAGAGGCTCAATGGTATGGATGGGAAAGGCATTACAAGACAGATTGTCACTGAATTGGCTCACTGCATTGACAGCTATTTGTTTAACTGTTTTTAGGATTGTCTATTTTTATAACATTTTCTTCTTGGTCTGTTGCCCAGATTATTGCTCACTATGTGTCTATGTAATGAATAAATGAGAGAACTTTATTTGGAAATGAGTGTGAGCTAAGATTTTTTTTCTCATCTTGTATCTCATACTTCTCTAGAGGTCCTACATTTCTCCTATACAACATTATTACTGCAGTTCAAAGCTCAAACCAAGATATACTCTTGGAGAGGCTAAATTTATTTCTGGAAGAGAAAAGGGCAATTAGGAAGCAAGAAGAGGGAAAAAAGAGCACAGGTAATTAAAATGGATCTAAAAGTTCAGAGGTCTCTAAAAGATACAGTCTGGGGTAAAATTATGTAGAGTGGAATGAAAGGGAGACCATCATTTGAATCAAACCCTACCATTCACTACTGGTGTGATAGTGGGTAAACCATTTCTTTTCTGGTCTTTAGTTTCTTCATTTGTAAAATGAGTTAATCAAACAGAATGATCTCTGAGGTCCCTTTCAACTCTAAATCATTGATTCTTTTATATTGTAAGATCAAAATAATCTTCACAGAAAGTCTTTCCTCCAGACTTGCCCTTCTCTAATCCAGTCTACTTCTCACTGGTTAATTTTCTTAAATTACAACTCTAAGCACAACATCCTCTTGCTCTAAAACCCTCTATAGCTTTCCCTTGCCTGCTTAATAAAGTCCATACTCTGTCTTTCAGACACTCCATAGTCTAACCAAATCTAATCTTCCTCATTTCATTCTCTTCATTCTTCCTCCTTTTTTTAACAAACTTGGTCCTAGGAAAATAAATGATAAATATTTCTTTTACCCCCCCCATTTAAAATGGCATCTCTCTACTCTTCCCAACCTCAAATCTGGGTGTTGAAATCTTTAACATTCTTCAAATCCTTTTGCAAATGTTATCTCTTCCATGAAGCCTTTTAGTCATCCAGGAAGTAATCTCTCTCTTCCTTAACTTATTTAACACTTTGCTTTTATACCTTCTCTAGTACTTTTCCCATTATATCATAATGAAATTTATATATGCTACTTTAATGCCTCTATGGCATTGATGTGAATGAGATGCCAAATATTTTTTATAGCTATAGTCACAGAATCTCTTCCAAACATATCCTCCTCTACATTCTCTTTGCCCCATCTTTCCCTGACTTTCCTCCCCAAACTACCTGTGATTCATTTTATAAATGTCTTTTCTCTATCTATTCATATTTGTAATTATACATCTGTTCTAGAATAGTTTACCCCAAAGGACCAAAGTTACTCAAGATCCTCTAAGTTCTCTTTCTTGAGAAAAGAAGCTAAGGATAAATCAGGACGGAAGGGTAGAGCTGGAGTTTTAGAAGGTCTATTAAGGGAAAGGAGAAATGATGTGAGGAGAGGAGAAGATGGGTATGGCAGGTCTTCTTCCTATCACCCCTTGGAGAAATCACAGGATCATCACAGTTACGGGTGGCAGACATTTGCAGTTTCCTTCCTCAAATCAGTCTCTGAATGAAGCTCTAAGAGAAGATAATTAAAGAAACAGAAATTTTTTGAGAGGAGGATATTTTGTTATTTGATTTTTTCTTTCTTTACTTCCTTTTCTTCTCCTTGTTTCTCTTTCTCCCTCTCTTTGTCTCTCTCTCTCTCTCTCTCTCTCTCTCTCTCTCTCTCTCTCTCTCTCTCTCTCTCTTTCATAACCTAATTCAATTTTTTATATATACTTGTGGTTGTCCCTACCTTACATTTTCTTCTTAGCATTAGGAATAGGACTTGCACAGAAGAGAATGACCTTTCCCAGGGTTACTTCCCCCCCTTCCCATTATGTCTGGGATAAAATATAAACTCTTCTACTTGACTTTTATAGTCTTTCATATCTTGACCATGTCATAATTTTCCATTTTTCTTACACATTACTTACTTCCACATAAACTAAGATCTTATGATATTGACCTTATTATAGTTTCTCATACAATTTCCTATTTCTAAACTCCATTCATTTTTCACTTCCTGGTTTCCCTGGCTTCCTTAAAAGAACTCAAAATCCCACCTTTCATAGAAAACCTTTCTCAATCTCCCTATCAATCTTAGTTCTTCCCCTTGAAATTATCTCCAATTTATCCAGTTTATTTTAGTTGTACATAGTTGTACAAGTTTTTTCCCCAATTACACTATGAGCTACTTGAGAACAGGGACTATTTTTTAATTTCTCCTCAGTACTTAGGGTAGCTCTTGAGACACAGTTGATATTTAATAAATACTTACTGATTTAACTTAGTTTGAGGATTAGGATCCCACACTCCTCCCTCCCCTCATTAGTCCATAGTTGGAGGGTTTTTATTTTCTAACTTGGAATAAATTACAAGATATTTATAAAGTTTTTATCCACACTTTCAAGAAAAGAATTAACACAAATTTTGCATATTTGAATATTTGCTTCATTAGCTATGACCCCTAGAGTTACACATAAGTATGCAGAATTGTCTCCCTCATTAACATGGAATTTCCTTGAAAGCTTGGAATTAGCATTCATTTCTGAAATAATTCATATCCCTAAATACATTTTGTTGGAATATGTGTGTCATGTTTATGCTTTGCTAACATCATTTAATTGGGTATGGGATAATGTTTGCTATGTAATTGTTCATTTATTTTTTTAGTATTGTTTTATTTTATTTCCCTCTCTTCATTCTCTCCCTCCTGCCTTTCCCATATTCTTAATAAACCACATAAAACAAACCCTTTACTATAAACATATATAGTTAACCAAAAAGAATTCCTACATTGACCACATCATACCTATCTATCTATTTATCTATCTGCAAAGATGTGTATAACTTGTGTTTATATACATACATATATATATATATATATATACACATATACACATATACACATTTCAATCTGTACTCATCTTCAGGAGGTGACTGGCATGTTTATTCATGAGTCCTCTGGAATTGTGATTAGGCATTGTGCTGATGAGAGAATTTTTATCTTTTTATTTTCTGTTTTTTGTTTCTTTCTTTTTATATTTTATACATATTTCTTTATTACTCATGCTATGAAAGAAGAATAAAACAAAAGGGAAAAACCATAAGAAAGCAAAAAGACATTTTTTAAAAAGTGAAAGTAGTGGGCTTTGATCTGCTTCCAGACTTCATAGTTCTTTCTCTGGATGTGGATAGAATTTTCCATCACAATTCCTTTTGGATTATTTTGATCATGCATTGTTGAGAAGAGGAAAGTCTAGATCATAACACAATGTAGCTATTACTTTGTTCAATGTTCTCATGGTTCTGCTCACTTCACTCAGCATTAGTTTATGTAAGTGTTTCTAGGTTTTCTTGAAATCCACTTGCTCAGCATTTTAAAAGAACAATAATATTTTCTTACATCCATATACCACAACTTGTTCAGTTATTCTCCAATTGATGTGCATCCTCTTAATTTTAAATTCTTGACCACTACAAAAAGAGCGGCTATCAATATTTTTGCACATATAGGTCTTTTTCCCTTTTTCACGATCTCTTCGGGATATTGATCTAGTAGTTGTACTGTTGGATCAAAGGGTAATCACAGTTTTATAAACATTTGTACACAATTCCAAATTGCTAAAGAGAATGATTGTTATCAATACATAATACACTGTTTTATCAACAGTGAAGTTTTCCCATATGCTCTGCAATATTGATCATTTCCCTTTTCTGTTATATTAGCCCATCTGATGGGTTGGAGGTGGTACCTCATAGTTGTTTTAATTTGCATTTCTCTAATTAATAATGGTCGAGAACATTTTTCATATTACTATAGATACCTTTAATTTCTTCATCTGAAACCAATCTTTTCATACCCTTTGTTCATTTATCAACTGGGGAAGGACTTCTTATAAATTTAAGTCAGTTCTCTATATATTTTAGAAATGACTACTTTATCATAAGCACTGGCTGTAAAATTGTTTACCAGCTTTCTGCTTTCCTTCTAACCTTGGCTTCATTGATTTTGTTTGTGCAAAATATTTTCAATCTAATGTAATTATCTATTTTGCATTTCATTAAGAGTCTCTATTTCTTGTTTTGTTGTAAGTTTTTCTCCTTATAGATTTGACTTTTAATAAACCACTTAGCTACTTAGCTGGACTTAGCTGCTTGAACATTAAAGGATGAGAGGGTCTGAAATATGATATTTAGGAAAGCAAAAGAGATTAGATGACAGCCAAGAATCAACTACTCTGAACAACTGAGCATAATCTTTTAGAGGAAAAGATGGATACAAAATAGGAGACTTTCAAACTTTCTTGATTAAAAAATCCAGAGCCAGTCAGAAAATCTGATATTCAAATATGACTCAAGATGTATACAAATATAAACAAGAAAGAAAAAAATGATATTCAATAAGACTAAGTGGTTTATATCCCTACATGGGAAGTAATACTTTTGAGAATTGTATTTCTTTCAGGAAAGTTAGAGGTAGTATACCTAGACAGAGGGTGTAGATATGTTAATTATGATATAATCATTTCTCCCACTCTACAGGGAAGTAGGAGGGGAAAGGGGAAAGAAAGGGAAAATGAAGAATGAACATCAATGAAGAGTGAAATGAGCAGATTTAGGAGAATATATGATAATGCTTCTTGTCCTGTCTATGCAGACTAATAGGAGCTTGGAATGCTCTGCAACAGGTTGAGTACAAATAATCCATGTGAACCCCTGGGGAACTTATTCTAAATTATGTGTGTCATGTTTCATTTTGAGCTACTTCAATTCTGCCCTCCTCACAGAGAGCAGGACTCTACCCAGTGAGGGCTCTCCAAACTGGGCAGTTCTGTGCCAATATCTCCTGTGCTTTACAATCAATTCTAAAGTTCTTAAGAGAGATCTTCAGGGTGTCCTGGTATTGCTTCTTTTGACCCCATAGTTAACTCTTTCCCTTTGCAAGTTTTCCATAAAATAATCTTTTTGTTAAGTATGCTTCTGGCATTCCAACATCATGACTAGCCCATCACAGTTGAACTCTCTGTAATAATGTTTGAATGCTTGGCAATTTAGCTTGAGAATGGATCTCAGTGTCTGGTACCTTCTCCTGCCAGTTATCTTCAGAATCTTACTAAGACAATTTAAATGGAAATGATTCAATTTCTTGACATGGTGCTGGTTTACTATCCAGGTTTCACAGGCATACAATAATGATGTCAGCTCTGTAGACGTTCAGTTTAGTAATTAGTCTAATACCTCTTCTCTCCCATACTTTCTTTCACAGATTCCCATACCCTGAGCTAGCGCTGGCAATGTCAGCCTCATTGTCAATGTGTACCTCCCTGTCAAAGAACAAAGCCAAGGTAAGTAAACTTGTTGGCAATATTCAAAAGTCCATTTCCTATAATCAGTGGTTCCACATATGGATATTATTGTGCTCGTTGATGGAGCACCTATGTTTTCTTGGTGTTGTTAGCTCTAGCAACAGAAAATCAATCCATTCTTTGTTGCATCTCAGCTTCAGAGGTTTCATTGAGTGCACAGCCATCTGCAAACAGAAGATCATGCATCAACAATCCCTCCACTTTTTCTTAACTTGTAGCTTTTTTTCAAGTTAAAGGACCCTAGGTATGATAGGTGATCTTGATGCCATGTTCATCCTCAGTGAAGGTATTTAATAACATGGATGAAAATTTCATACTAAAAATCATGGGAGCAAGGTGACATCTTTGTTTTACTCCATTGATGAATGGAAAATTTTGAGAGCATTGTCCACTACCCAGGAGCCAGATAAGCATGTTGTAATGAAATTTATCTACATTACTAATGAACTTCTCCAGACAACAAAATTTCAACATAATTTTCTATAAACCCTCACAAAAGCATTAAAGGTCTTCTTCAGATCTACAAACATTATATACAGATTTCTTTTCTGCTCTTGGCATTTTTCCTGGAGTTGCCATCCAGTAAACACCATTTCAATGATTCCTCAATCTTTCCTGAAACCACACTGGCTCTCAGGGAGGTGACCATCTTCCAGGTGAAGGATCAGTATACTGAGAAGGACTCTGGAAAGAATCTTACCAACAATGTTTAAAAGAGAAATACCCCAGTGATTGTCACAGTACAATCTATTCCCTTTACTTTATAGAGAAGGACAATGGAAACATCCTTGAATTCTTGGGGGATAACCTCTTCATGTTATATAAACTGGAATATTTTAGTCAACTTTTGGATGAGCAATAGACTCCCCATCTTGTAGATCTCAGCTTGAATATGATCAGCACCAGGTGTTTTGCCAGGAGTCTAATGGCTTTTAAAACCCCGGGTTGGAATTTCAGCTAGGGACAGATTGACTTCAACTTGAGGTAAATCATCAATGCTTACCACCTTAGAAATGGATGAACTATTCTGCTGGTAAATCCTGTGTAGTTCTCATTTTTTCATTTAGCAGCTTCTGTATTTTCCCATCAATTTCATCAAACTAGTTTTGATGTTTGAAAGTGTTCTGACTCAAATGAGCAAAGGAAGTACTGTTTACCAGATCTCTGAAATTTGCCCATTTTTTTTCTGCTGCACCATTGCCAACTATTTGTTGGCTCAGTTTTCCCTCCAAGTTATCATCAACTTGTTCCTTCTCAGGGAGTCACTCTAATCTCTTGACATTAATTCTTCTAGTAATCATTTTGCCTTGTGTCCACCACTTTGGTTGAATATGAAGAATTAGCTTGGAGAGCATGAATCCATGATCAGTCCAGCACTCTGTAACCACTCATTGAATTTGTCACTCTCTTCTCCTTATGATAAGATAGTTTATTAGAAGTCAATGTTTTCTGTGAGGGTGCATTCAGGAAATTTTATTGCATTTAGGTAAACAGAAGACAATGATGAAAAAGTCATGAGATGCACAAGTTTTCAGTTATAAGTGGCCATTTCTGTTGCTCTTTCCACCTCTATTTCTCCCAAGGAACCCCTGCCTTGTCTAATAGTCTAAGTCTACTTAGGGAGCATAGGCACTGATGATGGTGGCATGATATTTTCCTGGAAGTGGCAATCTCATTGTCATGAGCTGACCATTTGGGTCTTTTGGTAGGCAAACAACAAAGTAAACTAGATTAGTTTTGATTTTCAAGATCATCCTCAGCTTCAAGGTGCTCCCCTTCACTGTGACCACTCCAGAAAAGCATGCATCCAGCTTTCCATTTCAGTAAGTTGGCCTTCATTTGCCAATCTTGTTTCACTCAGGGCTGCTATTTGAATATTTTATCTACCGAGTTCTCTTACATCACTAACTGTTCTTCTTTCAGCTCTAATGTATCTTGTGTTGTCTATGAGTTGTACACATTCCATACTCCAATGGTGAGTGGAATCTTTTTTGAAGACGTTTCTGTAGATTTTTTGTGTCTCAACTGTAAGATCCCCACCTGCTGAGATAATCAGGTCAGGGTTGGTAAGCAGACAATTTTTAGGGAAACTTTTCTAGCCCCTTCTTCACATCAGGAGGTAAGCAATGATATCCTTTAAAGGGCTGCTCAGATGAAGTGAGCAGAACCCAAGAGAACAATGTACACATTAACAACAACATTGTGAGATGATCAACTTTGATGGGAGCATTTCCTCTCAGCAGTTCAGAGAGCAGAACAACTGTATTAGACTGGCTATGGATGATGCTTTACCTATGCAGAGTAAAAAAAAAAAATAAAAAAAACAAAAAAAGCAAAAAAAAACCCAAAACAACCTTTCAGAGTCTGCTGAACACTTCGCAAAAATGATCTCTTATGTATCTCTTTCCCTTAATCCTAATTTGTCATACCAAAAATGACTGATATGTAAATACATTTATCAAAAATATGTATGTACAATGCTGCTGAGGTGAGGGGGTGGGAAGGGAGGATGGAAGGAAATTTTGAAACTTAAAAATATACATGTGCATATGGATGAAAAAAATAAATGAATGAGTGAATAAATGAATGAATGAATATATATAGATGATAGATAAATAGATAGATAGATAAATAGATAGATAGATAGATAGATAGATAGATAGATAGATAGATAGATAGATAGATAAAAGATTTCTCAGTTACCCAGGTTGCTGCTGAATCTCACTGTTATGACTGGGACCACCTGTGTGCAGCTTTGTGTGTACAACTCCCGGTGTATCAGCACCTTCTGCTTCCTCACCTGCCTGATGTCTTTTGATTTATGTGTAAATTGGATTTAAATGAGACTGAGTTTCAGGAAGTCTTAGACTTCACTCTCTCCCCAAATCATCATGATCCAATGGCAAGACAGAGCAACACATGATGACTCTTCATGCAGTTCTTGACCGTGGTGTCCTCAAACCAAGCTCTAAGTGCTCCACAGTACCTGATTCAGCTGCCTTTATAGCAACTGGAACAAAATATTCTCATCCACCCTTTCCATCAGCAGAAGACTTCACATGCTTGGGATAGATACCCAGGCCAACTCAATAATGATTAGGGTAACTGAAGGCATCTCAAATTCAAAGGTGGAGAGTGGCCCTGAAGAGGGCTCATCAGAGGTATTAGCCTTCCTTGAACATACCCTACATACTTGGAATATATGATAAAAAAGAGTGTGACATCATATAGGTGATGTCTTGATAAGCAAGAGAAGTGGATTTGAGTGAGGAAGGACTGTGCTAAGTCAACAATCTCATTTTCTCCTCCACATTTGATCCAGTGATCAGATATGAACCAGGAAGATAATGGTCCTCATGTGAGGCAATCGGGTTAAGTGATTTGCTTAAGATCACACAGATAGTAAATGTCATGTGTCTGAGTCAAATTTAAACTCAGGTTCTCCTGACTCCAGCACTGGTTCTCTACTCACTCTACTTAACTGCATTAGTTCATAGACATTTTTCAAGAATTCCTTGAAACTATTCCCTTCATTTATTTCTTGAAACATAGTTAAATTTCTTCACAACCACATGCTTCATTTTATTTAGTCATTCCCCAATTAATATTACCTCAATTTCCAATTCTTTGCCATCACAAAAAAGATCTGCTAGAAATATTTTCTTTATATGATCCCTTTTCATTTTTACTTTTTTTTGCCACATTGGATCAAAAATTATACAGTTGTATAGTTTTGGATGCATAGTTCTAGTTGCTATTTATAATGGTTGGATCAGTTCAAAGATCCACCAATTTCCACTACACTTCTTGAAGAAGTAGGAAACAAAGAGAAGGAAAAAACAAGAGAATGAAGTGGAGGGAAACATACAATTAATAATCACAAGCATAAATGAGAATATGATAAACACTCAGAAAATAGAACAGATTATAAGAATAGATTAATAGCCAGTTATATTTTTTCAAAAAACACCTTAAACAGAAGTGCATCCTGTTAAAATATGAGATGGAAGAAAAATCTCTTATACTTCAACTGAAGTTAAAAAAAAGACAGGAATAACAATCATGACCTTAGGTAGTGCAATGCCCAAAATAGACCTAACTAGAACAGATAAAAAGCTATATTAGAATGCAACGTCACATTAGAATATAAAAAAGTTTATCTTTGTTTATGATTGCTTATCAAGGTTTTTTTTCCTTTCATAGTTCCTACACATCTCTAGTCTAGGAATTCTTAGAATCCCTCAGTATCATTAAAAATCAATTTTTTCCCAGTTCAATAATTCTCAGTTTTGCTGGGTAAGTTATTCTTCTTTATAATCAATCCTATATTGGTTGCCTTCTGCAATATTGTATTTCAACTTCTTAAATCCTTTAGAGCAGTGACTGCTGAATTTTGTGTCATCCTAACTGTGGTTTCTTGGCACTTACATTCTTATATGATAAGCAAGAGAAATATTTCATATTAATATAAAGATGTAGGAGATAATATGTAAAGTTCAAGGAATTTCAAATATTCTTGAGAAGAGAAGTAAAGTAGTAATATGTGATAAAGTGAAAAGTTAGATTACAAACAAATTCTATATTGTCTTTAAATTACAATCCCAGGAGTTCATAATTTTTTTTCCTAGAGAAAATGGGGTACCACTGAATATTTTTGATTAGGAGAGTGACATAGTTAGACTAACAAAATAACAGAATTCTTTTGACAGATATGTGAAGGATGAAGAGAAGGTACAAAGTATTGAACATCAATGAAGAGATATGGGCTTGAATTAAAGTTGTGATATTGTGAGTAAAGTGAAGAGATGAATATAAATATGCTAACAAGGTAAAATTTATAGGATTTGAATTTTATTATTATGATAGACTATTGATGGAGAAGGAGGAGTTATGGGGCAATGGCAATATCTTCAAAAGATAGGAAAATTTGGAGGAGCAAAAAAGTAGGAGAGAAGATTTTACTTTTGAACTTGTTGAATTTGAGCTGTTCACAGGATGTAAGGGTGGAGATATCTCTGCAGTAGACAATTAACAATATAGACTTGAAGATCAGGAAGGAGAAGATGGCTATATTCACCTGCCATCTTAGCAGAAAGGGCAGTTTAACTGATGGTTGTGAATAAAATCAATGAGAGAGAAAAAGTAGGAAGAAGAGAGAAGACTGCCTTGGAAAATAAACACACACAAAGGAAATCTGATCATCAAGCAAATACAACTGAAAAAGAAGAGACAGAAGGAAAATCAGATTGAATCTGTGGCACTGGTAAAAGGGAGTATCTGGGGGATATGGAGAAGTCTCAAAAACTATTTCTATTGTTCCAGGAAAGAGGAATTCAAAATAAAAGTAAAATCTTGTAAATTCATCAGCAAGTTAATATTGTTAAGTTTGCATACAACATAAAACCAAGTAAATAACTGATGTGGCTTAAGTATGAAGCAAACCTTTTTAAAATGTAGCTAAATGTGTGGTCAATTGCAAACGGCAGATTCTGGGGAGATAAGAAATTAGGACTCTATTAGACAGACTCGAAGTGTAATCTATATAAGGCATTTCAATTCTGCACAAACTAGTCTTATTTTCCAATATGATCTGGGGAAGCATGGGATTCTAGACTCTTTCAAAGAAGAATATTTGCTGAAAAGTTACTTTATATATAGAACAATTTCATCAGTTGTGAAGGTGCAACAGTCATCTGAAGAATAATTAGAAAATTTATTATCATTTTAAACTGGATACCAAATAGAACCTACCAGATGAAAATTGGATTTTCTTGAACAATGGTTCCGCATCAGTGGAATGTTATTTCCATTTTGGAGAAGTTCATTTCAAAGAAGATAGAACTGTGATTTGAGATAATCCAAAAAGTAATACTGACAGTGCTTACAAACAGGAAGGGATCATTATAGAGAACTATGGATTTTACAGGTACTTTGCTACAAATTCATGATGTTTCTCTTTTATATACAATGGCTCTAGATGATAGTTATATCCAGATTCACATCAACAGCTGCAGGCTGAAACACAATGGGTCATTCTTTTTCTATATGAGTCAGTCTTGCAATTTGTGGTACTATTATGGTCAATATAATTACAGTTATGATTTTCAATCATTTAGAGCTAATTTTAGAAGAATCAGTTTGCTATCTGTGTATGGGTGATTACCATTTCATTTTCAGAAAGGTATTCTAATTGAATTGAAATCTGCCTAATTCATTTCTTGTCATATGGGGAAAACCTTCAGACTGACTATGGTATCCCATATTTAATATACTGTCAAAGGTTGCTGATTTTATGTATCTCAAATCTTTTCCTTATTTCTATTCATGATTCCCCTTTCCTAGTTCAGGTCTTCATTACATTTTATCTAGATTGGCAATAACCTAACCTATTTCCTGGTCTCCTGTCTCTAGGATTATTATCTTCAAAATACTAGATGAATAGTACCTAGTCTCTTCCTTCAAAGAGTTTAAAAACTGATAAAGGGGATTCAAAAATATCTTACTGTTAGATAAAAGTCCTACCATTCGTGGCCTGAGTGAATTCCCTAAAGCAAAGCTCTAATAATATGGCTATCCTGCCCAAGACCCATCAATGGCTCTCTCTGTTCTATACTAATCTCTTGAGCATAGGATTCAAGGACCTTTTCTACATTTCTAACCTTTTCTCCTACAACCCTTCTACATGTAACTCAAATTGGCAGTGAGCGGCAGCAAAGGGAGGTGGGAAAAGGGAAAGAGTAAATATTGTGCTCAGTCACTGTACTAAATGCTTAAAAAATATCTCATTTGATTCACATAACAACTCTGTAAAGTAGGTATTTTTATTAACTTCGTTTTATAGTGGAAAAAATTGAGTTTCTTCAGTTTTCAATTTAAATCAGAAAAAGGCTAAGTTTGAATCACACAGGTAAGGGGAGAATCAAACTCTAGTCCTACTCACCCAAGGCTTTTTTTTTCCACAGCTACTCCTCATTCCCTAGACTCTCCTTCCTAGGTAAGCAACTTTGTTCACATTGTTCTCTCTACATGAAATGTCCTACATGGATTATCTCAGCCTGCTAAAATATTCTTTTTTCTAAAATCTAGTTCAAGTGTACTTTTTCCATTCACACTTGCCTTAGCTGCTTTTATACAGAGTAAATATACAGAAATAGATATTTATCTTCCTATATAATAAAATTGTAAACTCTTTGAGGGCAAGAAATGCCTCTCCCTATTTTATACCCATCAGGTAACACAGTAAAAGTAGTACGTTTTTAATAACATTTATTGATTGATCGATTTCCAAACCTCGGAGAAGCCGAGTCATCTTAAAAAATTTATCTGCTACCAAAGCTATATAGTTGATGCCCATTCCTCAGTTTTTACAAAATCCTTAATAGATGATCTAGAATCAAGGTCAAAATGAGTAAATGATATTCAGAGCAAAATTCTGAATAATGAAGAGAAATGGAGAAATTACACAGATCATAGCATAACATTTTCTAGAGTTAAGAAGGAATTTGGTGATAATCTAGGTCAATTGCTCCCAATTAATGGTCTAAAGGAATCACACTAAAAAAAAAACATCAAGCAGCAAATAATTGCCTAAATATTTTAAAATGTTCCTCTGTGACAACAAGTATGAAGATGTTTAAAGTATATATATATATATATATATATATATATATATATATATATATATGGAATGATTTAAAACCATCAAAGGATGAATGCAGATTAATTTAATTTTGTTATTCACGAAGTGATTTCACCAAACATTGACCATTTATGATTAAGCACAATATATTCCTGCAATTTTTTTAATCTGTCATCAAATTGTCTTCAAACCACCATGAGGGTTCATCATATCAATGCCCACAGAATAATTCTCAATGGATTGCCAAACACATGCTCATACATTCATTTCTCTTCCAAGCATTGTACTGAGTAGCACCCTCATTCTCTTCTTACCCTGTAATTTTCCCTTATCAGCTTATCCTTTATCCCTTATTGTACATTCAAAGCTGTTGCCAATTTTATACTCTTGCAATGCAAATGTAAGATTGCTTGAAAATCTTGATCATAGAATATGCACAATACTTCATCTTCAATCCATCACATACCATGTGGTTCTACACATGTTCTGTAGAAACATATTGTCTCTCACTGCAATATTAAGGTATTTTGTGATTCAAACTTATACTCCATTTATATTTCTATTCTTCTACCTGATAGATTTGGTATCATCAATCTCTCTGACAATGACATGTGTGACCATGTAAGAAGAGAAGAAAATCACATATGAAAAGACTTTTTTCCCCCTTATGAAGATTAGTGTATATGAATATACACATGCAAAGATACACAAATATATACTTTTATATTATGAGCAATATATATATGAACTTTGCACAATTTATCATTTAACACATTGCTTATCATTAGTCAGTAGAAAAACAAATCTTTTATCATAATTAATTATTCATTTTTCATCAATTGCTTAAGCAGCTTTTTTAAAAAGAATTTTCAACTTACATCTAGAAAAATCTGAAAAATACTTCTACCATGTTCTATTATTTATTCGTGCAAGTAAACAGTTTTACTTTATATTTGCTTTAAATAAAAATAAAGAAACAAACAATGCAGAAACATATTTTAGAAGTCTAGTTTTGAGCTAAACTTTTCTCAGTATGAAAGAGGTCAACATTGAAATTATTTATTATTATATTAAACATCTCCCAAGTTAAATTTTTTCAATTAAAATTTTATTTATACCAAACAAAATTAAAATGAAAAGTTAATATGTTGGCTTGCAAATAGTAGTAAGCTACTGAAATCTTGCTGGATTACCACTATTAATGCTTAGAGAATATCCCACATAAAATATTGATAATTATTTTATTATTAGAATTTCACAATTTAATATTTATAATTTTATAACTATATGTAATAATATTTTATAATTATATAAATGTAATTTTTAAATTGGAACTTGGGAAAAATTGATTATTCCTGTAATCAATTAATGAATAAATATAAGAGAATATTATGAGTAATATATTGTTAACTTAGGTGTTTATAACACGTTTTCTTGTGACTGTTGGACAACAATAACAAAATAATTGGGAACTACTGTTCTAGCTAACTCTTTTGTTATAGAAATGAAAGAACTGCAGCCCAAAGATATATCTGTAAAACATATTTTTGAGAGCACCAGATTTGACACAGAAAGAAGAGTAGAAGTGCTTTGTAATTCACAGGAGACAACAATGCAAGTAGAACAGAAACATTACTCATAGTCTCAGATATGTATACACCAGTGCATAGAGTATAGGTAATAAACAAAGTGTACTAGAGAGCTTAGCTTAAGGTGTTGAATTCAACCTCAATGACACTTTTGAGAATTGCTGGAATGAAAGTCATGACTGGAATATTTCAATGGGAATGTATTCTTTTTGTATTCAGCAGAAAGGAAGGGAGCGCTTTGTTATAAATCAAGAAGATATTAAGCTCCATGGAAATCTATGAAAGTAAGGAGGGAAGTATGGTGGAGAATATTTGGGTGAGGATGAAAGAAGGAAATGAGAAGCGAGATCATGTTAGATCAGATCATCCTTTGGGATGACAAGTTTCCAACTTAAGTCACAAAGCTGGGCCAGAGGCGGAATATAATTTTGATATATGATATTTTTTCATTCTGAAAAAAATAGTTAACTTGAAAGGGAAGGAGTCTTCAAGAATGAAGCACAGTAAATACAATTTAAATTAATTTCAATGAGGACAAATAAAGTTTTCTAATGATTCAAATAAAATATAAAATAGTTGAGTAAAGTACAAGTAACTGAGAATGAATTTAAAAGTGATTCTTAAGTCCCTTAAGAGCCAAGTCAAATTCAGGTAGGTCACCTAAAGTTCACTATGAGATAAAATAAGGCAATAAAATGGCTTTTCCTTTTATACACTGCCTCCGCCCCCTCCCCACTGAATTGAGGGGCTAGAGTAAGATCAGAGAAGATATAGTGCTCCTACTTGGATGAAGATGAAAATCACCATGAAATATGGAAAATTACCAGAATTTCTAAGATTACTTTTGTTTCCTGCTTTCTCTACTGTAGAGAATGATTTTAAGACTAAGAAAGATGGGAATCAAAAGTTGATGAATAGTTAATAAAAAATATTGAACTGTCCTCAATTAGTTCAAGAAACCTGACCTAAATGGACTATGTCACTTTGGATATAAACTCCCAAGTTATAAATTGATGAGTATAACTTGACCTTTCAGTCATAAATTCAAGAAAATAGGAAATGTTATCAGAAAATTTCATCAATGATGCATCTGTCTTTCTTTGACCAAACCATGATGCCAAATCATTTGGTATTCTCTGCCCAAGATCAAGGGATTTCTCAGATAGTCTAACACACAAGACTTCCATGACAAGATGATAAATACAAATTGACATACACAAAGAAAACTACTAAAAAAAGATAGCTCTTCCCTCACAGTTTTGAGAGGACCAAGTGAAAAAATAAATATAAAGGGATCTGCTAAACTTAAAAGTCTTTCATAAATGTTATTACTAATGCTACTGTTCCTACTCTTCAGTATTACCTGACTCCCAAAGCTACTATGAACAAAACAAGACAAAAGAAAACAAAAATCTCATCTGGATCTTTTCTGCTCCTTCAAGGACAGCTAGTTCAACAAGCAACAAAATAAAGGGTCTTCAGATAATGCCAGCCAAGAACTTCTGTTCCTTTGTGCTTTAATCTGTTGAAGCAATAAGCATGAGGATGGGAGAAAGGGGAAGTCCCCTACAAGAATCATTGACAGGAGCTGCTTCCTTTCTTGTCTCAGCAGTTCAACTTTTTTGTCTTTAATGAAAGATCTTAACAAATGTGATTGCTGAACCATTTTCCATGATCTTGAAGGCTGGATTTAAGGAAAACTTTTCCTGATTTTTAAAAGCGGTCCTAGTCTTTCTTTTGTGTTCTTAAGAATAGAATGAGAGACTTAGTTAAGAGCTTAACTGAAATTTAGAACAGATATATAGATATAGTGATATAGATATAGATAGATAGATTTCATATATGTATTTATGTATCTGTGTGTAGGTGGGTTTGTGTGTGTTTGTATGTGTTTTTGAGACTTGCTGGCTCTTTGTGATCATCATTTCTTTTTGTGGATGTTCACTAATCATCCCTAGTATTTTGCCAGGAATAGAAGTCAAGCTCATTGACTTATAACTTGCAAACTTCATTCTTTAAACTTTCTTTAACATTTGTCCTTCTTCACTTGCCTCATTTCTCTTTCCAAGAGCGCTGACTCCAGCCAATCTGAACTACTTACCATACCCTAAACCAGTCCTACAGACTCCTTTCTTTGTTTTTTCCCAATAATGTGGGATATAATGTCTCTGGGTCAGACAAATTGAACTCATAAAGGGTAACTTTTTATTAGTTCCTTACTTATCTTGCTTTTCAGTTCTTTCCCAGAGTCTCTGTTCTGTTCTTTCCAAAACAAAGATTTCTCTCCTTGGCAAAGGAAAAAAAAAGGAAAAATAAACATCAAGAAATTCTGTCATCACTTATCCCAACTACCCTGAACAGTATTCCTTCCTTTATCTTCTCTTACCTCCAACATGGCTAAAAATAAGTAGACTTCAATCTATATTTTTTACAGCCTCAATGTATGACTTATAAACAGTGTTAATTAGGTTTATTATGTCTTTTTCAAAATAACAGTTGGATGAAAGCATGTTTTGATGGCATGAAAGGAAGAGAAAAAAACAGAAAGAAGCAATGGAAGGAGAAAAAAGAGATGAATTTCATTCTCTTTGCAATTTTTCCTGGGGCAAGTTAGTCTTTCTGAACTCTAAAAGAGAAAATGTATAGACACTGGAATATCATGTGATTTTGTCCACCTCAGTCAAAGAAATCCTGCTATGGGAACTCCCTCAACCAACCCATTTATGACTTAGATAAATCCTAGGAAATTGCCTGAGGCACTAGCTTTCTCACTTCAAAATCATGTCCCTTGGCTGAGTACCTTCATGTCCACCCCATCCTTAACATAGACCTTGGTACAAAATGAGCACTTAAAAATAGTTTTATTCTCCTTATTCCCTTCCTCTCTCCATTCTTTCCTTCTTTCTTTCCTCCTTCTCTTCTTTCCTTCCTTTCCTTCCTTTCCTCAGCAATAGTTGAGTTAAAAAATGAATTATATATATATATATATATATATATATATATATATATATATACACACACATACATATATATTCACATCCATAAAATTCAAAACTAAACTTTAAGAAATTATTTTTCCATTCTCATTGATTTTTTCTTACTACTACTACTACTAGTAATAATAATAATAATGATAATAATATAATAGTTTGGGCTTTACAAAGCACTTTGTATATATACATTATTTTTTCTTTGTTAAATAAAAGACTGAGGTCAGATATTATTGTTTGACAAGAGTCACACAGATTAAAGGTATTTGAAATAGGATTCAAAACAGGTCTTTCTGATTACAAATCTAACACTCTCTTCACTGTATCACCTCACCACTAAATTGCCAGTGTCAGCCTAATCGATTCAGTCATTTGTAAATCATGAGTAAACTCTTAAGTCAAAAGATATTCATTGAAGAATATTGTTTTTTTTTCTCTTTCTGGGAATTCAGCATAATTAGAATACTTTAGTTCAAGTGTTTTCTTTCCCTGTGCCCTGATATATCCAGAAAGAAAATCACTTTCTCTATGCCTATGACACTAATGAAAGCCTTGAAACCTAATAACTATATTAATTTTTAAAATATGAGGAAGAAGTTATTTTCATGGAATAATTTCTCAATATTATTTTGTGACTTATTTTTACTTAAAATATATTTTTTTTTCTGATCTCACATTTATTTTTTATTCTTGGTGAACTAACTCTATTCTTTTCTTTCAAGTCCCATGCCCCATTATGCTATACCCAATCTTCCCTAGCCTTGTACATTCCCACTGTTTTAAAAATTAAGGGCATTTATCAAGAGATCCTTCTTTTCTCTTTCTCATATTATATTATACAGTTGTCTTTCCCCACTATCTACTTCATTCTTATTACATACGAAGAGATGACCTTTCTACTTGTCAAGATTAAACCCTTCAATGTGTATATGATCCCATTCTATCCCCTATTCTACTGCACTTTGTGCCCTCCAACATCCTCTCCCTTTTACTAATCTTCTCTTTATCCATTTATAGTAGCTGCTTCCCTGTTTTATATTTAAAAAATGCCTATGCTCCCCTATCCTCAAACAATCTTCAATTGATTTATCCATCACACTGGCTATCATCCTTCATCTTTCCTCCCTTTCATAGATAAATTCCTTAAGAAGGTGAACTAAAATAGATGAGTCCACTTCCTTTCCTCTCATATTTTCAGCTCTGCAATCTGGCTTTTAAGTTCATTTTTCAACTCAATTGTTCTCCAAAGTTACCAGCATTCCTTTAATTTGAGTGGTCTTTTCTCAGCCCTCATCCTTGATTCTCTGTAGACTTTGACACTTCAAATAACTTCTCCTCTATACTCTATTCTCTCTAGGAAATTTTTTGGCATCATACTCTCCTGTTTCTCCTCAGTTTCTTTTACTGAATGTGCATCCAGAATATTCCCCAGAAGTATAGTTGTCCTACATGACTCTGATTTGGACTTCTCATCTCTTCTCATTATTTAATCTTGAAATCTTATTAGTGGAAATGAATTACATTTTTATTTCTATGAGATTATCCTCTATCTATCCCTAAACTCTCTTCAGACTTCTAGACTCATTTCTCCAACTGTTTATTAGGCATCTTGATCTGTAAGATGTTGACATCTTAAAGTCAATATATGGAAGACTGAATTCATTATCTCCCCCACCCAACATTACCCTCTTCTTAACTTCTTTTGTCAATATCAGGACACCAGGATACTCTCAGTTACCCTCATTCATAGCCTTAGTATAACGTCAATCATTCTTTCTCTCAACTCCCATATCCAATCCATTGTCAGTTCCTAAATTCTAGTTTTGTAGTATCTCCTCTATGTCATTTCCATCAACCTAGTGAAGTTCCTCATTACTTCACACTTATACTATAGTAACAACATGTTTGTTGATCTCCATTTCTCAAGTCCCCCGCTCTTGGCACTGCATCCTCTATTCAGCTATCAAATGGTAATCCAAAATTGTGAGTCTGACCATGTCATCTTGCTATCTTATAAACTCCAATGGTTCTCTCTAACCTTCAAAATCAAATTTAAGATCCACTGTTTGTCTTTTATAGCTTTTTCTAACTTGGCCTTTCTAATCTTTCCCTTCTTTTATATCTCAATCCCTTTTATGTGTTCTATAACCTGGTATCACCCACTTCTTTGTTGTTCTTTGCACAAGATGCACCATCTCCTGTCTTGAGGCATTTTCACTGACTAACACTCCTGCTAGAACTCTCTCCTCCCCATCTCTGTCATCTGCCTCCCTTGGCCTATTACAAATCTCAGTGAAAATTCTACCATCTACATAGTCATTTTTAATTACCATTTATGCAAGTTTCAGGCTCTGAGATAAATTGGTCATTAATATTTATTGTTTGTAAATATTTGTTTGTTGTCCTCTGTGAAATATTTAAGAGCAATCTTAAGGAGATACTGCAAAACTAGAATTTAGGAACTGACAATGGATTGGATATGGGAGATGAAAGAAAGAATGATTGAGATTATACTAAGGCTATGAATGAGGGTAACAGAGTATTTCTGTGAATCTTTCTATTTGTTTTTTTTTACTCCATCCTAGCATAGTGTCTGGAATGTAGCAGGCATTTACATATACTTATTTGACTTGATTTTTCTTTCTTTAAGCTAAATTTTAGTTGTGTTCCTATGATACCCCATTCATTAAAACATAAATGTAAGCACAATATGCCAGTTACCTTTGATTTCTGACATTTCAGTTATTTGACCACATGTGGACATAACCACCGGGCAGCAGGCTAAAGATTTTTCCTTAAAACTGATCACATATTGCAGATAGTATTTATCATGATTAAAAATCAATAATGAATTTAACACTAAAGGATTTCTTAAAGATCACCACCCCCTTATTTTTATATAATAAGCCCCTTTAGATTAAGTCACTTAGTACCATGAAGTTTAAGTAAATTGCACAGGGTTATACATCAGGAAACAGTAGATTTGGTATAAGAACTATAGTTTTGTGGACTTCTAGTTAAGTACTTTTCTAATACTCTGTCTCTAATAGTAAGAAATGGATTCAAGTGCATCAATCAATGACAAAAGAATATTATAAAAGATAATCACATTAGGAGTTGAGAGGATAGAAAGATCATTTCTGATTGATTATAGAAAACTTACCAGAAGAGATGAGAATTGAATCATATCTTGAATAGTGGATCATGAAATCATATATCCAAGGCCAGAAAGTAAGTCAGAAACTTTTCTATCCAACTCTTTCATATTTCAGATGAGGAAATTCATAGAATTTGTGACTTGCCCGATATCACATAGGTAGTATTCATCAAAGCAAGATTTGAACTCAGATAATGTGATTCCAAAATCAGTGGTCTTCCTACTATACAAAAATTATCAAAAGTTGAGACAGCCAAGTGATACAGTGGATTGAATCTTGCACTTTGAGTTAAGAAGATCTCAAAATCTATTAACATTTACTAAGTCTGGGACTCTGAGCAAGTTACTAAACCTTGTCAGTCTTGGTTACTTGATCTGTTAAATGGGATAATTATAGCTCATACCTTACAGAGTTATTTGAAGAAGCAAATGCACTACATATATACTACTTCATATGACTTTTACAAACCTTCAAGTGTTATATAAATGCTCTATATGATTATTAGCTAATAATGCAAATAAAATGATGTACATACATAATTATTTCACAATTGCATAACAATTAAAAACTGCCTCCTCTCTCTTCCAACTAGCTCCAGAAAGTATTCCTACCTCCAACAAAGTCTAATTTCTTAATGCCTCCTTTAGGATCTTGTTTCAGAGGTAATTCCTTCATTTCTTCATATATTCAGTCAACCATTCATTTGTTAACACATCTTTTCCCTTTCTGCTTTTCCTCTCTCTCAAACATACTCTCTCCTCCACTGTCCCTTCCACTTTCTCTCTTCATTCTTCTCCTCCTTCCTCCTCTTCTTCCTCCTCTTCCAACTCCTTCTCCTCTCCTTATTCTTCTTGTTCTTCTTCCTTCTTTATCTTCATCTTCTTCCCCTTCTTTCTCCATTTTCTCCTTCTTCTTCTTCTTCTTCTTCTTCTTCTTCTTCTTCTTCTTCTGCTGCTGCTGCTGCTGCTGCTGCTGCTGCTTCTGCTTCTCCTTAGTCTTCTTTATCTATCTCTCTCTGTCTCTCTCTGTCTCTCTGTCTCTCTGTCTCTCTGTCTCTCTCTGTCTCTCTCTGTCTCTGTCTCTGTCTCTCTCTCTCTCTCTCTCTCTCTCTCTCTCTCTCTCTCTCTCTCTCTCTCTCTCTCTTTTCCTTCTTATATAGCCAGGTAGCTCTATTACTACAAGTCCCTGTAAGTTGCTATCCCATCTCATTCATTATCTTTTACAATAATCATCTTGGGAAATATTGTGCATAGCTCACTTTCTTATTATTAATGTCTCTTCAATTCATTGTCTTTTCTTTCAATCAGTCTTTACCTCCACTTCTCTTAAAGTTTCTCTCTTGAAAATCTGGAGTGGATTCCCAATCACTAAATAAAATGATCATCCTCCTTGAACTCTCCACAACTTCAGAAACAGTAGAACACTTTCTTCTACCCTCTTTTTCCTTAATTCCCAAAGACCACACTATCTGTCATTTTATCTCCTTCAGAGTCACCTCATTTATTTGATTGTTTAATGTGACTATTCCTCAAGAGCCTGCTTTGAGTCTAAGTCTCTTCACTTCCTACCTTCTCTTGTTTGCAATTTCGTGTACTGCCACAGCATTATCATTTTTACTGAGCAGTCTCATAGCAATTCTTTTGAAATTCAGACTACGTTAAAATAAAAAATTCAAAATATTAAAACCTGAATTTATTTTTTCTCATTTACCTTCTGATATAAACTTTTCTCTCTCTCTCTCTCTCTCTCTCTCTCTCTCTCTCTCTCTCTCTCTCTCTCTTTTAAATAAATATTTCTGCTTGTGACAACACTATTATAGTTCCCAGTATCTGTAATCTTGGGCTTTACTTGAACTTTGCCCTACTCTTAACTCTTATCTAAAAAAGTTAACTTGTTCTGATAAGTCCATTTAAACATTGTTTGGAGCTTATGTCTTCCTCTCAGTTCTCATTGTCAACACCTCAATACCAGCACTGACTACCATCCATTTGGAATGGCATAACCTACTAATAGCTCTTTCTATCTCTCTTTATTTTTGTTTTTTTTTTTAATGACCTTTCAAGGATAATCTTTCACATGCATAAATCTGGCCAAATAATCCCTTTGCTTAAAATTTCTCTGTGGTTCTCTATTATCTACAAAGTAAAGTTCAGATTTTTTTTCTCATATTCAAGACACTTTATAACCTGATGCCAGTCTTTTCTTCCAGAATTATTTAATGTTACTATGGTATTTGGAATTTATGTTCAAGTTTAAAAGAGTGGTTCTTAATCTGGGATGTATGAAATTGATTTAAATATTTTAATGACTATATTTCAATATAATTAATTTCCTTTGTAATCCTATGGATTTTTCCTTTTTTTTAAGCATTTAAATGCATTATTCTGTGAAGGGCTTCATATGCTTCCCAAGAATGTGCAGACCTCTTGGGAGACTATGACATAAAATATGTTAAAAAACAAAGTTTCTGTGTTCTCTTTTTCTCTTGAGTAAACCATTTGTTGTTCTACCTCCTTGAGATACAGTTGCCTAATTTTGGAAAGTTTCCACCACCTTCTTCTGTTGAATTTTTATGCACAATTTAAAGCTTAACTCAAATGTTTTAACTTTCAGGATATTGATAATGACTTTCTCCTTCCAATCCTTTGTTAACTATCTTCTTCATGCTCTTACTTTGTTGCTTTTCAATCATTTTAAATGTCTGACTCTTTGTGATCCCAGTTGGGGTTTTCTTGGCAATGTCATTGGAGTGGTTTGTCAATTTTTTTTCTTCAAATCATTTTCCAGATGAGGAAAGTGAGGCAAACAAGATTAAATGACTTGTCCAGCATCACATATCTAGTATGTATCTGAGGCCAGATTTTAAGCCATGAAGGTTAGTCTTCCTGATTCCAAGTCCAGTGCTCTATTCATATCAACTAGCTCTTCTTGTGCTCTTATAGTGTTGTGCAATGTAACTATGTATTTGTATCCTTTCTGCCTGCTAGTCTGAAAATATTATGAGTTTAATAATTATAACTTAACAAAATTTCAACTCTTCCTTAGAGCTTTCCAGTGGTCTTCAATATATTAATTCTTATTCAATGTTTATTGAACAAAATAAATAAATGAACAACTTACATATGCATATTACAATTACCTAAAGTAATAGAGAAATATAGGATGTCAAGAGATAAAAGGAATTTAACTGGCCATCTAGAATAACAGATGCCTAAAAAAGAATCCTTTTTACATGGAACAGTTGATCATCTAGCCTTTGCTTTAAGACCTCTAGTGGGGGCATCCCATTCTTCTATCAAGTTTAAATTTGCCTCTCTGCCTCTTATATTCTGCTCTCTGGAACCATACAAAACCAATTCAATGCCTCTTTCATATAGCAACTTTTCATATATTCTTTGATATCTAAAGTGTCATTCCAAGTCCTCTTTCCTTGTCCCACAAAAAAAATTCACTAGTTCCTTCTGTCAATATTCTACTATGTTTTGAATGTGAAACTCTGCTAAAGAATAGCAGATCTTGTCTGTGAACAGTCTCTAGTTCACTGATATCCTTTTTAAACAGAAGCAGTCAGAACTAAGCAAAATTGTTGATGAAATCTGACCAGAGCAGAGTATAATAGACTATCACTTTCTGTTTCATGGAAGGTAACTCTGCTTCTCCTAATGCATTCGTTATTTGACTGTCATTTCACAGCTGTCCCAAACACTAAGTTTGCAGTCCATTAAGACCTACAAATCTTTTTTTTTTTTTTTGCCTTTTAGGTTTTTGCAAGGCAATGGGGTTAAGTGGCTTGCCCAAGGCCAAACGGCTAGGTAATTATTAAGTGTCTGAGACCGGATTTGAACCCAGGTACACCTGACTCCAAGGCCGGTGCTTTATCCACTACGCCACCTAACAGCCCCCCTACAAATCTTTTTAAGATAAACTTTTCTAACCATAGTATGTTTATAAAGTTAATCTTCTGACCCCATACAACATTCATTAATTCCTCTTAAATTTTTTCTTACTAGATTCAGCCTCAATGTCTAATAATCATGATAATTTGGGGTCCTTTATCATTCAAGGTTTTATTTACTCTGTATCATCTTCACAAAGTAGGTAACCATCCTCATTTTATAGAAGCAACTGGGGCTCAGAGATAACATAATTTAAGTAGGTTGAAAAATTTCAAAAGATGCTATAAATTGTGGAAACATTTTAAAAATGGTGGCAATGAGTATGGCATGTAGCTAGAAATTTAGACTGAGACAATCTGACCAGAGAGTTTCATTTAGGGGAGTTTGAAGGAGCAACAACTGACAATGTCTACTGAGTCAGATTATGGAGATTTTTGAATGTCAGATTATAGAATTTGATTTTCAATCCATTAGAAGGTGGGAGTAAATGAAAAAAATTAGTCCTGGAGTTTTACAATGAAAGCATGTTTTAGTAAAACATTTATCAATGGTCTGTAGTACAAATCAGGACTAAGTTGTTAATAATAAGAATTATAATGGTTTACAAAGTACTTCATAAATATTATCTTCAAGTGCTTCATGAATATTATCTCATTTTATCCTCACACAAACTCTGGAAAGTAGAAAACTGATGCAAACAGAAGTAAAAGGACTTGCCCAGAAACACATTTGGGAATTGTCTGAGATCATACTTTGAACTTCAGTCCTCCTAACTCAAAATTCAGTGTTCTATCTACTATAACACCTAGTTGCCTCTTTGAAGTCATAAATGGGATGTAATATCCAAAAGGACTAGGCAGACAAAGAAGAGATATTGATAATGGAATATCCTACAACTTATCAAGAAACAATTATCTCATTTGATAATTCCCTTTTTAGGGTTTTAATGATATTGAGACTGACAAGTATAACATAAAAAAGTCCAGACATCTCTGCATAAGGCCAAGGTACTGCAATTCACACACATATGGCAAGCAGCTGGTGTGCAAACAGGATAAAATTTATCATGTTTGTTCTGTATGTGAGACCTGGGTGTAACCAGAGAAGTTCATGTTCATTTTAGGTTCAGTCAAATCTTCATATTTGGGTTCCAGTGAAAATTAGCTCTTAAAAGTTAGAATCAGAAATGGTTTCTTCCCCTATGAGGCCCTAACCTCAGTGTGATTCCAGCTGAGAAATGCCTTAGAACTGAGTCCGTCCACAATTGTAGAAGAAAACTATAACAGATTTTAGAGACAATGAAATTTATGAAAGGTTAGAACAGTGATCTCCAGCTCTGGTTTTTTAACATTCCAAGACATCTCTCATGGTCTTACCCAAGATAATGAAATTCTGAAGGGTGAAAAAAAAGGGAAAAAATGTTTTGAATTCACTTTGACTTTAGAAAGAAATCCATTCTGTGGAATTTTTCATTGAGATTTCAGGTTTTCTGAAATCATTTTCACAAACCACAACTCTAACCACCCTCCCATCCTCATGAAGCTCTTCATTATTTCTAACTTAACAAACAAATTTTTAAGCTGAGCATTTAAAGTCTTTCAAAGTTTGGCTCCAGGCCAGTAAAGTCAAACTCAAATAGCAATAGGGACCTCTAAACTGTATAGAAAGATCACCGCAGGCAAATATTGACTTTTAGAAAACCACATATTAATATTGCCAATGCTTTATTATATTTTTATTTATTTTGTTGCATCTGTCCCAGTTCCAGTTTCATCTGGTTGGGGCAGCATTCCAGGGTGTTGTGGGCTGCAGGCTGCCTAGCAGGTGCATGGGTGACTTTCATCTTTATACTATTCATTTCAAATGTTTTTCATGTCTGGTACCAAGTCCAGTGAAACTGACCTCCTTGTTTGCCATACTATCTCTGGTCTCTGGACTTTGTCCTTGTCCAGTGAACCTTAAGTTTTCATAAACCCCCTCAGGTGATAGCTTCTAGAAGAAGCCTTTTCTTAAATATTCTCTGCCTTTATAGTTGTGGTTTAGTCATTTTCAGTTGTTTCTAATTCCTCAAGACTTCATTTGGGTTTTTTTGGCAAGAATAATAGAGGGAATTGCCATTTCCTTCTCCAACTCACTTTACAGATTAACAAAAATACTGAGGCAAACAAGGTTTAAATAACCTACTCAGTGTCACACACTCAATAAGTGTCTGAGACTGGATTTGAACTCATGAAAATCAGTTTTCCTGATTCTTCCAGGAGAATATAATCTCCCATGCTTCATTTGGTTTGGTTTAATTTTATCTACTTGTGTCCAGTATCTAACACAGTTCTTAGCATATAAAATGTGCTTAATACTTATTAGATTGCATTGAATCAACCACATGTCAGTGTGCTAGATCTCCAAAAATGGAAGTTACTTGTGGATGTCTGAATACTCTGCTAGTCTTTTAAAACACCTAGAATATTCAAGACATAAAGAAAAAGGACTTCAACTGGCTTGTCTTCCTTTTAGTTTTATGACTTTCCTCCTGAGGAATATCTATCTTTTTTGGTTTATTGCAAATTACTTTCTGCCTTTCCTTCAAACATAGGGTGAGTCTAACTAAATAAAGACCTCAAACTCTCTCACATTCCCTTTGGGACACAAAACATCTTTACAATACTCAAAACAAAATTGGGATTAGACACATTCACTTCAAGAAAGGTGAGGAGACACAAGACTATACTCCAGAGCCTTATCCTATATGCCACATGCCATATGAATGCCCCTATTTGGATAGAAGAGAGTCTGCAGAAAAAGAAGGAAATTAGTGAATTATTTCCTCTTCTTCCAACTGTGGTAAAGTGGAAGGAGGGTTTATTTTTTCAATCATATAACCTGATTTTTGAATCTCTGTGACTTAGAACATATGTATCTTGGACAAAACTCTTATCCTTTCTGGCTTTCAGTTTCCTCATCTGTAATGGCTGTCACTAGATTTTTTTAATAAGGAACCTTCAGACTCTACTTATGAACTTATGCTCTCATCCACTAAATAGATAAGCATGCATTTTGTCTGTCTCCTTCCCATGATGATCACTAGCCCAAGGATCTGAATGACATAAAAAGGATGTGCATCTTCTCTAATTGTTCACTGTTTACCCATGTGTATGTCTGGGTATTTTGTACCAGGGCAAATTGCTTATGTTTCCCTAAACAGCTGTCATTTGGTCAGATTTTCAAACTTTAAGGAAAGACAGAAGACATTCCTACTGTTCAAATAGGGAACCAGAGACCCAAAAGTTTGTTAAAAGAATTGTTCAAAAACTTTCAGAGAAATTGAGCAATACTATGACAAGACCTCTAGCCATTCTATCTTTCCTTTGATATTACCTTACATAGCTTTGACATATATCTTTGTTTCACATTCTCTGAAAATTAGAATATTTTTGTACTCTTATATTTGGCAAAGGAAAAATTGGTTTGGCCAGTAAAACTCCCTTTCAGGCCAAAGGCATGGTCCTATGTATAGAGTTTGCCACTGAACCCAAATTAAGAAAAGAAAGACAATTATGGGTTTGGAGATTACTGCCAAAAATGTGAAACAATAATAGTAAAAATAAATAGTCAACATGTAGGCTCCAATTATTAAACAATTTGTTGAAGAACATTTATATTGCAGGACCTAATGTCAGAAAAATTCAAGCAATTGACCTTTGAAAGAATTGACTTTGCAATTCTACTTTTTTCCCTTGTTTGAACTTCATAAGAAATGACAATCCTGATGTCCTTTGGCCTTCTATCATTTGACTCAAATTCTAGGCATATGGTAAGCTCTGTTTTCAGATGAGTTTGCAATTAAAGATTATTTGGCTTCCTGATACATGGAGAAGGAACTGCTGCCATGAGGAAATCTATTGTATAAATGGAAGGGAGAAGAAGAGAGTATGAATAGTATTCTGAAATGCTATTTAACTGACCTTTAGACTTTTTTTGGTGGGTTGCAGTGATGAATGATTTTTTTTCCCACAGTCCTGGTACACAAAGCCAATGAATGTCATAACTAATCTTGTGTTCTATATTACAAATGAAAATAAGCTTCCCATGACTTGGCTACCATTTTGTTGAGGGAGAACTCATTTTGATTTTCTGAACTCTTCTCCTAATTTTGCCAGGGAGGAATTGAATTTTGACTTTAAGGAAGTTCCATGTGGTCAGGCAAGATAGGTTGAAACTTTCCTGAATATATCTTTTCTTTGCAATGAAGGAGAAAATCACTATGTTGGAGCTTATAGACAAACTCTGCCCTTATAACATTTGAAAGACAGTATGTCAAGACTTGATTAAATCAATGTAATTTCTAGTTTAAAGGAGGAATAATCTGTTGAAATCTGTAAATTTGGTATACTGAGGCCAAATGAAAAATATAAACCTTTCACTTGGATGTGGTTCACCAAGCTTGAGAGAAAAGAAAAGGAAAAGGAAGATCATCAATTTTCAAATAATAAATCACTTTGCAAATCAAGGGGGGGGGTTATGATGTTAGGGCAAGGAGTAGATATTTTAGGCCTATCAAATGTTTATACTCAATTTTGCATAGCTTTCTTATAAAATGAAAGTCTATGAAAACAATATTGAAATAGGGGCTGAAATATTTTATAACAAATTAATAGGACTTTAATTGAACATTTCCACATTTTGTAGATCCAAAACTTCTTCTTTTGTTTTGTTCTTTTTGAAAGATTTTTTTTGTCCTTATTTTTCATCTCAAGTAGACCTACTTGTCACTTCTGCCAATCATCATATTCCAGGAGCATAGACAATGAGCTTAGGTAGAGATCTTGGTTTTTTTAAGGACTTCCTCCTTCCCCTAAAGATAGCCTTGTTAACTCACAAATCACTTCTCACAATTATGTTTCTATTGGCAGCTAGTGGTTCAACAAAGCTTGCCATGAGCACCATGGGTGCTGAGCAATACCATATGGTTTAGCATTCCTTGAGAGATCCCCTGGTGTTGGGAATTCTTTAGACGGTGATATTGCAATTCTGACTTTTGAACTGTGCATCTGGCAAAGGACTTAGAATCCTTTTGTTGATTCCACAAACTTAAGATGTTGACTCAAACAACAGTTTTTCATAGGGGGAAAAGAAGGGTGATTATGGTATTAATTTAAATTTTAGAAAGCACTCAAATGTCACAATAAGATTTCAGTCTTACTTTCTTTAAAATACATGAAAAAAATCCAGCTTCCTTTAATATATCAGCATCCTTTTTACTCTATCTGTAACTTACTTCTAATCATATAATTCTAATGGGATATAAACTTGAAGACAAGGAATGTTTTTTCCCTTTAACTATGTCCCCAGGCCTGGGACCTCATAAGTGCTTAATAAATGCTCATTAAATGAAATAGATCTTTATCCTTTGCGCTCCAAATCAATCTATTTTTATTAACTTCCCCATTTTCTTCCAAGAATTTCAAACTGTTTGAAGGCATTTTTATATTGAATTTTTACATTTTCTGGACTAGATATGAAACCTTATGAGATGTGGTTATAAAGTGATGAATTTAATTCCATAAGCCACTCTATATTTTACTCTGAATCAATCACAGATTAAATTTTAATCTAAAAATAACATGAAATTTGGTGAAATTTCAAGATTCACTTTCCTTCTTTCAATTTCAAAATGTAATTTAAATGGTTGTCTCATTCTTTAGAATCAACAAAAGCTCTCATTCTTTCTTCTTAACCTTCTGTCTCATAGATCTGACTTCTCATCAGATGATGACTTCTCAGTGTCAAGGCTCCATTCCATAACCAATCTGTATTCCTCAATTCTTGGCTTCCTTCTCTTTAATATTCTTTCCTCCTTGGAGATACTTTATATATATGCTTTTGGGTCCAATTTTCACTATCTCCAGTTGCACCATTTAAATTTCTCTCTTGCCCTGTCTCATTGCATTCTTTGCACTGATTAATATGTGGATTTCTCTCCGTATCCTGCTTCCAGATGCTTAAGAAGTATAAAGAGTTTGGCCTAGAGAAACAATTCACCCATAAATAACTTTTTCTTTCTTTTCTTTTCTGCTAGGATATTTTTCTTTATTTCTATTTATTCCTCACCCAAATATTGCCCTTAACTATGGTTCCTACCACTACAAACATTTGATCTTTAACAACTTTGTGAATCTTTTAAGTATTGTTCCTATGCAGCATTCTTTGTTCTTGGTTTACTAACCTGAATATTTTGTTGTACACTTATTTGTTTTCTCCAGGCTTATCTATATCTACTCTCTCTGTCTCTGTCTCTCTGTCTCTCTGCCTGCCTGTCTTCCTGTCTGTGTATTCTCTCTCTCTCTCTCTCTCTCTCCCCTTCTGTGTGTGTCTGCATTTATATATATATATATACATATATATAATATGTATATTTGTATGTATATAATATGTAGATATATATGTAGGTTTCATGATAAAAACTCATTCATAGACTGCTTTTTTGAATGAGGCTTACAATGTACTTACTCAAATTCACATTTGCATATTTTTCTCACAAGAAATCCTGAGAGATAGAGACCATAAATGTTATTATTCCAATTTTACAGATGAGAAAACTGAGTTCAAAGATATAAAGTGATTCACCCTTAGTGACACTATTTGTAAATTCATAGTATTTCAAAGTTGAAAGGACATCAGGAATCTTCTAATACTGATTTTTTCATTTTACTGATGAGGAAATTGAAGGAGAACTGAAGACTGACTATGTAGTCAGAAGTTTGGATTTCCAATTCAAGCTTTGCTACAATTCATCTGATGTTATAAAGTCTCTTCTCTTATCTATGAAATTAGAGGGATCAGATGATCAACTTGAAGCATGAATTCACGACCCTACAAACTTTCCCCAAATCATGGTTATAAAGTGTCAAAAATGAGATTTTAAACTACTGCTTTTGTGGGCCGGGAAGTATTCAACATGTTGCCCTAGTGTTGATTTAACCTTATATTTTCAAAAAGTTCCAAGACCATTTAAGAGGCTACAAATTCCTTGACAACAAGAATTGTTGATTTTAGTCTTTGGACTCTCAGTACATTGTACAGCACCTGTCATAAGCACTCAGATTCAAATAATTTCACTCATATACTTAACTAGTGTGGTCTCTTGTTTTTGGTTTCCTTATATGAAGCAAGTTGAACTTGAATATCTCTAAAGTTCCTTCAAGTTCTAAATCTCTGATCTAGCAATCTTTTGATTTCATAAGAGTTTAAAATCAAAAATCATGGTTGGCAGTAAGAAAACTAGATTTTTCTCCAATCTATCATAAATTGTAATTGTGATGCAATTATATGATACAAGGAACATTTATTGAGCATTTACTATATGACAGATACTGTGTTAAAGGCTACAGATAGGAAAAAAGAGAGACATTCCCTGTCTTCTAGCTGTTTAAAATCTAATGTGGGAAGACAACATACAAAAAAGAATCTGAACAGAGTTCATCCAGTGTGGGGGAAAGATGACAGTGGTGTTGAAATGAAGCAAAGCAGCTGGTGGCAAATGAAGAGTTGACTGTGCTTCTGAGCTTTCTTTCAAGGATTAAATGTAAGTTCATTGACCCAAGACCTGCGTTCAAATTCTGCCTCTGATACTCTCTGGATATTGGACAAGTTATTTAACCTCCCTGAATGTAGTATCCCTCTAACCCAATGAGATCAAAGAAAGAGAGGAAGAACCTATATATACATATATATGTGTGTATGTGTGTGTGTATATGAAAATACTTACAGTAGCTGCTTTTTTTGTAGTGATAAAGAACTAAAATTAAAGTGGATATTTATCAATTTGGGAATGGCTGATCATCTTGATTGAATAATGAAAACACAATTTCAGAAATATCCAGGAAAAAAGACATTTAAGAACTGGGGAAGAACTAGTAGTACAATTTACATATAGCATTATTGTAAAGACAAGCAACTTTGAAAGGCTTAATATTTCAATCAGAGTAATGATCAGCCATGTGGACTAATGATGATGATCCATGCTACCTCATCCCCAATAGAATAGACTTTGGCATTGGAGCTAGAATGAGACAGGTATTTTTAAACAAGGACAATCTGAAGATTTGCTTTGCTTGATTATGTTTCTTGATTAGAAGGATTTTCTTTTTTCCTCTTTTGTAATGGGATGGGGGGGAAAGAAATTACATATATGTGAATACATACATACATTTATAGAAAAAGAAAATATATAAAATATAAACAAAACACAAATACAACATATAAACTATAAATAAAAATAAAATATGTTTTAAGAGGGAATTAAAATACAATTTTATTATAAATTTTAATTAAGGGGTTAGCTTAAAATGTCTGTAACATAGTGTTTATCTCTAAATCTATGATACTGTGATCCTTCAATATTCACATAATCTAAAGAGTCATTCTTATGTCTCCACTTAAAGAGGACTCATAAATATAGTCAACTCTTCACTTCTCACCAACTAGACTCCTTGGCATCAAATCCACTATCATTAAATTCCTAGAGCAGGTACCTTCTGCATCCTCTTTCATCTTCTTTTCCTTTGTTGACTTAGATTGCAAGCTTCTTGAGGGAAGGGAGTATTTTTTCTTATTTGTATCACCAGAATTTAGTACAATGCATAACACAGAGAAGATAGGTGATAAATATTTATTGCACTGCATCCTTAAAGATTTAGGGTAATCATTCATTTTAACCAATAGATGCAGCAAATTCCTTGAGTATTATTACAAATATGAATTTTGGTGAAATGAAAAAATACCAACTGAGGTATAATGTTTCTATATTCACACAAATATGAACACCTGTCTCTGCTTTACTTTATAGCTACAATAAAAGAAATGGAAACTGTGTTTATATATTTTGGTATTAAACAACTGTCAACAAAATTGTAAGCAGCAGAAAAAAATCTTTATTTTCAAATTTTATTGAATAAGTGCATGAATCAAGCTACCATTTTCATTTAGAAAATATACAAAACCAACCCCAATTATAACAAAATCTTTATGATTAAATTTTACATCTCTGAATCAATGAAATATTGCCTAAAGAGTTTAGCACTAAAGTCAATGAAAGCACATTTCTTAACTTGTACTTGACATTTGACTTTTAATGACCAGGTGGCACATTTTGTCAGTTAGTTCACAAATATTTATTAATGATTTATTATGTGGCAGTAACTGAAGTAAAAGCAGAGTATACAAAGAAAGGAATAAACACCATCCCTGATCTGAAGGAGCTCAATTTCAATGGGGCAGAAAAAAATGCAAACAACTATGTACATATAAATTTTATGCTGTCTATTTATTGGAAGTTAATCTTAGTGGGAAGACACTAGCAGTGGAGAGGCAGAGGGAACAGACATGAAAGAATTGGGAATGTGAAAGGTCTTACAAATGGTTGGATTTTAACTTAATTATTAAGTAATCCAGAAAAGTTAGCAGGTAGGGTTAGGAAAAGAAAGGATAAAAGTCAAGTGAAATAATCAGTGAAAAGGCATGGAATGAGGAGATGGTATTTTGTATGGAGAACATCAAATACTTTAGTATTGTGGGGTCACAGAGTATGTGGAGAGGAATAAAGACTTGAAAGGTAGGAAGGGATCAGGTTGTGAAGGGTTTTAAATACCAAATAGAAAATTATATTTGATCCTGGAAGCAAAAGTCAGTCAATGAAGTTTATTGATGGGGGTTGAAGTTGCAATGACTTAAGCAAACTTGTGTGTCAGGAAAATCACTTTGACAACTGAATCCTGGCAGGACAGATTAGTATGAAGAGAAATGTCATGTAGGGTGACCAAGCAGAAGGTTATTACAATCCATTCTGGGTGTGAGGTGATGAGAACCTGTCCAAGGGAAGTAGCTAGGGGAGTGGAAAGAAGGAATCTTAGAAATAGAAATAGTAAGACTTAAAAACAAATTGCATGTGGGGTTAAAGTATGAGTGATGATTCAATGATTAGCCTAATGTTAAGAGCCTTGAAGATTGGGAAGATACTGGTGTTCCTGGCAAGGGGAAAGAAAGGGTTTTGAGGAAAAGAAACTGAGTTCTGTTTTGGGCATGTTGACTTTGTGATACCTAGATAATATGTAATTTGGAATGTCTAATGGGAAACCGATGATGTGAGAATATAGGTAAGTACTGGGTATTTAGGAAACTAACTTGAGTCAAAAACTTGATGAAGAAGGATCATAGAGGTACCATGGGGCCTGTACAATGTCAAGGTTATTCACTGCATCTTGGGTTATCATTAGTCCTGCTGACTTTTGTCTTGTCCTGGACTTTGATAACTTTAGAAGAGAGAGGGAGGCTGACCAGGTGGCACATTTGTCAGTCAGTCCACATGTATCTTTTAATGGTTTATCATCGTCAGTCACTATAATCTACTTCATTGAAATCAAATTCACACACAAGTCAAGGTATTATCCTATGATGCCATTATAACTCTTCAAAACAAAGGACAAACAGCATAGATTTGAAAATAACTTTTGCAAATCTGATGAGATAGGCATAGGAGCTGATGGGATCACCATGCAGAGTATTATAGAGGGAGAAGAGGGTTGAAGACAGAGCTTTGGGAAATATCCAGGATTAACAGGAACATCCCACACTGACTTTTAACCAAGGATACTAAAAAGGAGTAGTCCAAGTAGGAAGAGTTTAAGTAGTTAGCAATAATACTAGGCTTGCTAACTAAATTGATTTTTCTAAATGTTCCTCTCTCCATTCATTGAGGAGATGGAGAACTATGGGTGTGGATAATGTCAGTCATAGTAGATGAATTATTTAGTTTTGTTGAACTGCTTTTTCTTTTCTTTTTCTTTTAAAATCCTCATTACAAATGAAGACCCAATGGACAAATAAAAGGAGAGAGGATTTTTGAAATTAATATGATAAAAGAATTTAGATATAGATATAGATATATACATACATAAAATATGAATGTGTAAATGACCCCAAGGTAGATTTATCCTTATATTTTAGCTAAAACACAAAAAATCTAAGTTGTCAGACTATGGATATACTCTTTATAGATTTAAAAGATCCAAGAAGTTTAGATAAGATCTATATTTCTTTTTTTTTGGAGGGTTGGGCATTTCTAGTTTTTGTATTTCTGATTGTTGCTATTCTTTCTTAACCTATACAGTTAGACTGTCAAAAACTGGAGAAATAGCTTTCTGCTTTCTTCTTTTTTTTAGGTTTTTTTCCAAGGCAAATGGGGTTAAGTGGCTTGCCCAAGGCCACACAGCTAGGTAATTATTAAGTGTCTGAGACCAGATTTGAACCCAGGTACTCCTGTACTTTCTTCTTTATAGATGCTAAAACCTCTTTTGTCAATCAACTTTTCATGTAACCTTCTACCTTCAAGTCATTCCTGGAAATATCCTTTAAACCCTTCTTACCTCTTTGAGAATATCTTTCACATTTTTTTTGTTTATTTAGTAGATTTTGCTAGGCAAGATGGTAAATTCACAATACCAAGGATATGCAAAACTCTTTGCTCAGACTCTTCATAAACCCTTTCTCAGTGTAGCAAGGCTGTAACTGATTGCTGAAATGAATAATAGCAGGCTAACATTGCCCCAAATCATTGTCTAGCTGGGGGCTTAAAGGCAGTGTTCTTAAATATTGTTTGCATTTCATATTCCTTTATTCCTTTGAAGACTTTTATTCATTTCAATGAAATGCAAAGGAAAAACCACAGTAACCAATCACTGATATGATGTGTAAATATGAGAACTATAAACTGTTCCGTTCAATTTAGTCAACTGCTGGTAGAATTTCTAAATAGCTTTTCTCTACTTCTGAACAATCTGTCAAGCACTGAGTTATTACTACCATTGTATACCCCTCTTTGTAAATGCAATGAAACACAGCAAATGTTTATATTATGAAAATCAATGACATTTAAAGCAAATGTGAGTTTTCATTACAATTTATACTCAATAAAATCATTGAATAAAAATGTAAAGCATTGCAGTCATATCTATTACATACATTTTCACATAAACTTCTATTTGCCACTGATGAAATTTTCAAGAAATAATCATGAATATGACTGGTCATAGGTTCTCAGTAAATTATACTATATATTTTATAGCTTTGATGTTAATTTTTTTCCATTCTATGTTGTACAAGTGGATATGGTTTTTTTAAATAAATTGTGTTATAGGTGTCTTTTTTCTACAGTGGAGTATTAAAACTAAATACTATAGAAAGATATAGCTTAAATTATTGGTGCTCCAATTAAATCAATCTGATGCTTCACCAAATCATTTCTGCCATTATAATAATCACTATCCTTTTAATTTTTCAGAATTTTCTAGATTTGTATGCACTTGGCTAACCATTATTCACTCTTCTTTGTGTATTATTTCTCTCATTAGAGTACAAAGTCTTTCAGGATTTATCTCACAGTCTTATTGTGAGAATCAATGAAATTATATAAAAATGTTTTGCCATTCTAAAGTGCTATATAATTTTCATATATTATTACTGTTACAAATATAGAACTAGAAAAATGACAGAGTTATGGTATCAAAAATGGGTTCTCTAAGAACCAACAGTGTTGTGTATATATACAATGAAAATCAAGCAAACATATATAGTGATTTCATTCATAGTGAAATCTCAGTAAGGAATCTTTCACTATCAATGCAGATGAACTAAATTGTCTTGGGCACTGTGAGGTTAAATGATCCTATAGCTTGGGCAGCTGGGTAGCAAAGTAGGTTTGGAATCAGGAAGACTCATCTTTCTGAGTTCAAATCTAGCCTCAGACACTTACTAGTTGCTGACCTTGGGCAAATCATTTCCCCTGTTTGCCTCATATTCACATCCATAAAATGAACTAGAACAGTAAATAGTAAATCCTTCCAGTATATTTGCCAAGAAAACATCAAATGAGGTCACAGAGTCAGATACAACTGAACAAGAAGTCTTATTTTTATTTAAATACCTCAGTGGATTGATCCATGTGAGCTAGGTGGTAAAATAGATATTAATACAAACATTGGATTTAGGAAGACATGAATTCAAAATTTGGTCTTGACTGTGTCACCCTGAGCAAGTCACTTACCTTCTATCTTCAGCTATTTTCTCAACTGCAAAATGAACACACACCTCTTCGGCTTATTTTGAGAATCAAATGAGTTAATCATTGTACACAACTTCCCAGTAGACTTAATAAAAGCTTGTTCTCTTCTTCTCCTACTCTTCCTTTCCCTCTATACCCTCTATGAACTCAATTTAAACATGTAGTCCACCAATATAATTATAATTATAATGGATTATAATCCATTCACAGTCTCCTGATCTTTTCCATTTTTGCCAGCATTTATATAGAATTATATAGAATATTTACAATAGTTATGGACTTTCTTCTGGTTCTTTCACTATTTATGGGAATCCAAAAAAAATTGTCTATATGTTATTTTTTACTTTCATTATATGACCAGTCTATTCACAGTATTTTTTCCTATTTTCCATTCAGACATGACTTTGGTAATATCAAAAAAGGATGGGCACCAAGTCATCTGCGACTAGAAAACCTAGGTTCAAAGCCCAACTATCTCAATCCTTGAGTAATTTTGACGTCATTCCCACCCACCCTCATCAGACTTCAATTTTCTCTTGTTAAATAAAGATTAGATGAGATCAGATTGTTTAATACAGAAATTAGATTAAGTCAGAACTTCTTAACTATTTATTTCATAACATCTTTAATAGTCTATAGGCCACTTTTGGTAAGTGTTTTAAATACATTGAAATAAAATATTAGAGTTAGATTAGGATTAGAAACAAAATCAAGTTTTCTGAAATATTTTAGTTTGGTAATTTTAGTCATGTATGACTCTTTGTGACATCCATTATATGAGGTTTTCTTGGCAAAAGAAAATTAAGGGCTTTGTCTATTCCTTCTCCATCTCATTTTACACATAAACAACCTGAGACAAACAGGGTTAAGTGACTTACCCAGGGTGATACTTAGTAGGTATCTAAAGTTGGGTTTGAACTCAGGTCATCCCAATTAATTTAATGTAAGAAAAATTATCCAGTTTGTTTTTTATGATGTTCTCTATCTCTTCGTTGGTCATAAACTGCTCCCCTTTCCAAAGACTTGAGAGATAAACTATTCCTTGTTCTCCAAGTTTGCTTATAGTGTTGTTTTTTATGCCTAAATCCTGCACCATTTTGATCTTATCTTGGTATAGATGTTGGTTTAATCCAAATTTCTGCCCTACTATCTTCCAGTTTTCCCAGCAGTTTATATTGAAGACTGAGTTCAGCACTATCCACTGCACCACCCATTTGCCGTTCATATATATATATATATATATATTTATTTTTAAAAGTTAATGTCCTAAAAAAAATTGTAACAATTTATATGAAGAAAGTCAAAAATATCAAGGGAATTTAATGAAAAAAAGAAGCAAAAGAAGGCTGCTTAGCCTTATCAGATCTAAAATTATGTTATTAAGGCATCAGTCATCAAATTTTCTGGTACTGGCTAAGAAATAGAATAGTGGAAGACTGGGTGCAAAAGAGACAGCAGGAAATGATTATAGTAATCTGCTGTTTGATAAATCTTCTGGAATAGTAGCTCACTGATAAAAACTGCTGAGAAAACTGGAAGATAGTATGGCAAAAACTTGGATTAGATCAATGTCTATACCAAGAGAAGTTCAAAATGAGTGCAGGAATTAGATATAAAAGACAATATTATAAACAAACTAGGAGAATAAGAAATAGCTTAACTGTCAAAACCATGGAAACATGAACAGTTTATGACCAAGGAAGAGATTGAGAACATCAAAAAAACCAAACTGCATAATTTTGATTACATTAAATTAAAGAACTTTTGCACCAAAAAAAACCATGCTACCCAAGATCAAAGGAAATTTAGAAAATTGGGAAAGCAATTTTTTCAACTTGTGTTTCTGACAAAGGACTCATTTCTAAAATATATGGAGTGCTTAGTCAAATTTATAAAAATAATTAAAAACAAAAACAAGCCATTCCCCAATTGATAAAATGGTCAAAGGAGACATTAAGGCAATTTGCAGATGATGAAATCAAAGCCATCCATTGTCATATGAAAAATTGCTCTAAATCATTACTTATTAGAGAAATGAAAATTAAAGCATCTTGAAGGTTATGACCTCATGCCTCTCAGACTGGCCGATATGACCAGAAAGGACAATGATCAATGTTGGTAGGGAGTGGGAAATCTGGGACACTAATGTTTTGTTGGTGGGGCTGTGAACTTATCCAACTTTTCTGGAGAGCAATTTGGAATTTTTCCCAAAGGACAATAAAAATGTGCATACCCTTTGATCCAGCAATACCTCTACTTGGTCTATTCCCTGTAGAGATCATGAAAAAGCATAAATACATCACTTGTACAAAAATATCCATAGCAGTTCTATTTATAGTGGCAAAGAATTGGAAATAGAGGAGATATCCATCAGTTGGTGAATGGCTAAACAAACTGTGGTATATGTATATGATGGAACACTATTTTCCTATTAGAAATCAAGGTGGATGGGATTTCAGACAAGCCTGGAAAGAGTTGCATGAATTCATGCTGAGTGAGATGAGCAGAACGAGAAGAACATTGTATACCCTAAGAGCAAAATGAGGGTGATGATCAACCTTAATAGACTTGCTCACTCCATCAGTGTAATATTCAGGGACAATTTTAGGGTATCTGTGATAGAGAATGCCATCTGTATCCAAAGAAAAAACAATTCCATGGGTGAAGTTTAAAAAAAAAGACCAAAGATTGTTATCTTCAATTTTTAACAAAGTTGACTTATATACGATACAATTTTGCTATGTCTAGTATTTTATTTCTTCCACAAGGATGGTTTTACTGTCAACCCATTCAATATTTATCAATGCATATCATGGAAAAATTTAAAGATCAGATTGCCTTCTGTTGTGGGGAGGAGGGAAGGAAGAGAAGAGGGGGGAAAATTGTAAAATTCAAAACCTTACAATAATGATTGGTAGAAACTACTATTGTATATAATTGAAAAACAAATAAAATATTTATATAAAAAGTTAATGGTCCCCTGTATAAGGATCCCTGAATTCAAAGGGGATATGGGTACACAAAATTATTTAAGGGTCTTCAACTTATGCCATACTTCCTCATCATCAAAGTCATCAGAATGTTAACATTAAGGAAATGTTGCCAGATTTCTCTCTTGGGACTTTCCTAGACAAATATTTGGAAAAATAAGATGTTTTCAAAGGTGATATTCAGTAAAAATGTTATATTATCTGAGTCATTGTTGAAATAATGGCTGGTATTTAGTTAATTTTGTTTTCTTGGGCATTATTGCAAATCTAAAATATTTCCTCCAAAACCTCTCAGATGTGACCATGTTTTAGAAATCAACAACACATAACTGTCTGGCCTGGAATTGGGAAGACTCAATTATAACCAGATGAGGAGCTCATTTTTATAAAGCAAATAAAATTGTATCAAAAATCAATTCTTTGGAAACCATTGAAACTAGATTTATTCTCTCTATAATTATTGTATATTTTAGTGACCCTATTTCCCTGGCTTTCTGCTCAATTTTTTTCTTTATTGTCTTCTCCTTGCTTATATATTTTTGCATATATGTATTATTATTTCAATAATTATTTTATTTTTATTGTATTATTAATTAATTAAGGTTGAAAAAACACTTCTGTCTTAAATATGTCTCATGTCTTGATAAGTACAATCTCCTACCTAGCTTTCATGTTTCCACAATTTTCTTCTTTCAATCCATCATTTAATTTCAGTATGAGAAAATACCTACAAGGTAATTTAGTTGAAAGTCAAGCACAGCTTCTATAACATACCTGACAACTAACCATATCCCAGTGATGATGTTCTGTCTACTTACGGAGCAATTCATTTCACTCTTTTAACAACTCTAATTAATAGAAAATTTTTCCTCATATGATTCCAGTTCTTTCTCTGCAACATTTTTCTAATTGGTCATTTGCGACCAGAGTAATAAAATTTATCCTTCTTTTATGTAAGAGATTTGAAAAAGATAATCCTGTCTAACGCTGAGTTCTCTGTTCTTCTAGTTAATATGTTCCATTATTTTAAGTGATCCTGTAGCATGATTTCCAATCTCCTCACCATCCTACTCATTCTTTTCTCAATTAATTCCAGAATGTCAGCCCATTAATCCATTAAATGGCTATTATTGCATCAATTAAGGCACTCTCCAACCCAGTAGATGATCATAAGAGTTTCTAGAGCAAAAATACTGATAATCATAAAAATCATTAACTAGAGAGCTGAAATGGACTTTGCATATCAATTAGTGTAAACTCCTTGTTTTTAACATGTGGAAAGTAAGGTCAATAAATTTTAAGAAATTTGCCAAGGTTGCACAGTAATAATAAGAAGAGGACTTTGGACCAGGATGGCAGACAGGCACTAAGCTAACATCTCCTGCTTTCCCCTCAGAAATTAAAAGGACCTATTTCAATAAAGGGGAAGAAAGGGGGAGGTGAGAATCATCTGAATCTTACTCTCATCAGATTAGGCCTAAAGTTAACATACACAAACTCAGTTAAGTTGAGAAACTTATCTTACCATTTAAGTATAAAAAGTGGAAAGGGGGGAGAAGAGAGGAAAAAAGGAACCAACAGAAGGAAGAAGGGGCAAAGGGAAAGGGGATAAAAGGGGAGGATGGTTGGATACAAGGGGGCAAATATACTGAAGGTGGTGTTATTCAGAAACAAAATCCTGGGGAATATGGATAAAGTGAAAAAAGAAGAAAAATATAAACAGAGGGAAGACATAATGGAGGGCAATAAAGAGTTAGTAATCATAACTCTGAATGTGAATAGGATGAACTCTCCCATAAGACATAAGCAAATAGCGGACTGGATTAAAAACCAGAATCCTATAATATGCTGCTTACAAAAATCATTTGAAGGAGAGAGATACATACAGATTAAAGGTAAAAGGCTGGAGCAAATTATATTTTTTCTTCAGCTGAAGTGAAAAAAGGAGGGATAGCTCTCTTTATCACAGACAAAGCAAGTGCAAAAATAGATCATATTAAAAGAGATAAGGAAGGAAACTATATCCTCCTAAAAGGTACCATAGACAATGAAACAATTTCAATACTAAATATGTATGCACAAAGAGGTAAAGCATCCAAATTCTTAGAGGCGAAGTTGAATGAGTTGCAGGAAGACATAGAAAGCAAAATTCTACTGGTGGGAGATCTCAATCTCCTGTTCTCAGATTAAGATAAGTCTAACCATAAAATAAACAAGAAGGAAGTTAAGGAGGTAAATAGAATGTTAGAAAACCTAGACATGATAGACCTTTGGAGAAATGTGAAGGGGATAGAAGGAATATACTATTTTTTTTGCAGTAAAAGGTACTTACTCAAAACCTGACCATGTGCTAGGCCATAAAAACTTAATAATCAAATGCAGAAAGGCAGAAATAGTGAATACATCCTTCTCAGATCATAATGCAAAAAAAAAATCATATGCCATAATAGGCATGGGAGAGATAGACCTAAAGCTAATTGGAAAATAAATAACCTCATTTTAAATAATGAGTGGATCAAACATCAGATTATAGAAAGAATTAATGATTTCATCCTAGATAATGATAATAATGAGACAACATACCAAAACTTATGGGATACAGCCAATGCAGTTGTCAGGGAATACATTGTATCTTTAAATGCTTACCTGAATAAATGGGAGAAAAGGAAATCAAAGAACTAAACATGCAACTAAAAAAATTAGGTAAAGTACAAATTAAAACCCCCAGTTAAATACCAAATTAGAAATTCTAAAAATTAAAGGGGAAATTAATAAAATCAGAAGCAAGAAAACTGTTGAATTGATAAATAAAACAAAGAGTTATTTTTTATGAAAAAGCCAATAAAATTGATAAACCTTTTGTTAATTTGATTAAGAAAAAGAAAGTAAAAAACCAAATCACCAGTATCATAATTGAAAAAAGGTGTACTCACCACCAATGAGGAGGAAATTAAAGTAACAATGTGGAATTATTTTGCCCAACTGCATGCTAATAAATTGGATAATCTAAGTGAAATGGATGAATATTTACAAAAATATAAGTTGCACAGGTTAAATTAAGAGGAAATTACATATATACATATATATATATATATATATAACATTATCTCAGTAAAAGAAATTCAACAATCCATTATTGAACTCCCTAAGAAAAAATCTCCAGAGCCAGACAGATTCTCAAGTGAATTACATCAAACATTTAAGTAACCATTGGTTTCAATTCCATATATATATATATATATATATATATATATATATATATATATACATTCTTTGGCAAAATAGGTGAGGACAAAACTCTGCCTAACTCTTTCTATGACACTAATATGTTGTTGCTACCTAAACCAGGAAGAATCAAAGCAGAGAAAGAAAATTATAGACCTATCTCCCTAATGAATATAGATGCAAAAAGTCTTAAATAAAATCTTAGCAAAATGATTGCAACAAGTTATCACTAGTATAATACACTATGACCAAGTAGGATTTATCCCAGGAATGCAGGTTGATTCAGTATTAAGAAAACTGTTAGTTTAATTACCTATATCAATAACAAATCTATCAGAAATCATATAATTATGTCAATATAAGGGTAAAAAAGCCTTTGACAAAAATACAACACCCTTTCCTATTAAAACACCAAAGGGCATAAGAATAAATGGCTTGTTCCTTAGAATGATAAGAATATCTATCTGAAACCATCAGCAAGCATTATATGCAATGGGGATAGGCTAGAAGCATTTCCAATATGGTCAGGGGTAAAACAAGGATGCCCAGTGATAACACTACTATTCAATATTGTGATAGAAATGTTAGCTGCAGCAATAAGAAAAAAGAAAGAAATTGAAGAAATTAGAATTGGGAAGGAAGAAACAAAATTCTCACTCTTTGCAGATGACATGATTTTATACCTAGAGAATACTAAAAAATCATCTAAAAATTTTAGAAACAATTAACAACTTTAGCAAAGTCACAGGATATAAAATAAACCCTCATAAATCCTCAGCATTTCTATATATTAATAACAAAATACAGCAGCAAGAGCTAGAAAGAGAAATCACATTCAAAATAACTTCAGATAATATAAAATACTTGGGAGTCTACCTCCCAAGGCAGACTCATAAACTCTATGAAAACAATAACAAAACACTTCTCTCACAAATAAAATGGGATTTAAAAAACTGGACAAATACCAGCTGCTCATGGATAGGCCAAACTAACATGATAAAAATTACAATTTTACCTAAATTAAACTACTAATTCTTCCTAAATTAAACTACCAATCAAAATTCCAAAAAATTACTTTAATGAGTTAGAAAAAAATTGTAAGTAAATTCATATGGAAACATTAAAAGTCAATAATTTCGAGGAATTTAATGAAAAACATGCAAAAGAAGGTGGCCTAGCCCCACCAGATCTAAAATTATATTATAAAGCATCATTCATCAAAACAGTCTGGTATTGGCTAAGAAATAGAATGGTGGATCAGTGGAATAGACTAGGTGCAATAGCAAGAAATGATTGTAGTAATCTACTGTTTGATAAATCCAAAGAGTCCAGATTTTGGGATAAAAACCCTCTCTTTGATAAAAAAAATTGGGAAAATTGTAAATTAGTATGGCAGAAAGTTGGATTAGACCAACTCACACCTTATACCAAGATAAGATCAGTAAGGATATAGGATTTAGACATAAAAGGCAATACTATAAGCAAACTAGGAGATCAAAGAACAGTTTACCTATCAGATCTATGGAAAGGGAAACACTTCATGGTCAAGGAAGAGATAGAGAACATCATTCAAAACAAATTAGATAATTTTGATTACATTAAATTAAAAAGCTTTTTCATAGATACAACACTATAACCAAGATCAAATGAAATGTAGTAAATTGGGGAACAATTTTTACACATGGAATATCTGACAAAGGACTCATTTTTAAAATATAGAGAGAACTGAGTTAAAGTTATAAAAAGAAAGGCCATTTCCCCAATTGATAAATGATCAAAGGATAAATGGAGGCAATTTACACGTGAGGAAATCAAAGCTATCCATTGTCATATGGAAAAATTGCTCTAAATTATTACTTAATAGAGAAATGCAAATTAAAGCATCTTTGAGGTTATGACCTCATGCCTCTCAGACTGGCAAATATGACCAGAAAGGACAATGATCAATATTGGAAAGGATGTAGGAAATCTGGGACACTAATACATTATTGGTGAAGCTATGAACTCATCCAACCTTTCTGCAGAGCAATTTGGGATCATGCCCAAAGGGCAACAAAAATGTGCATACCCTTTGATCCAGCAATGCCACTTCTGAGTCTATACCCTAAACAGATCATGAAAAAAGGGTAAAAATATCACTTGTACAAAAATATTCATAGCAGCTCTATTTGTAGTAGCAAAGAATTGGAAATTCAGGAATGTCCATCAATTGGGGAATGGCTGAACAAATTGTGGTTTATGTACATTATGGAACATTATTGTTCCATTAGAAACCAGGAGGGATGGAAATTTAGAGAAACCTGGAAGGATATGCATGAACTGATGCTGAGCAAGATAAGCAGAACCATAATTACATTGTATACCATAACAGCAACATGGGGTTGATCATCAACCTTAATGGACTTACTCATTTCATAAGTATAACAATGAGGGATAATTTGGGGGTATCTGTGATAGAGAATACCACCTGTATCCAGAGAAAAAATGGTGGAGTTTGAACAAAGACCAAAGACTATTACCTTTAATTTTTAAAAAAAGCCATTATCTTATTATTTAATCTTGCTATCTCTTTTATTTTATTTCATTTTCTTAAGGATATGATTTCTCTCTCAACACATTCAATTTAGATCAGTGAATAGCATGGAAACAATATAAAGACTAACAGACTGTCTTCTCTGGGGCGTGGGAGGAGAGAAGAGAGATTTGGGGGAAAATTGTAAAATTCAAAAATAAATTATTTTAAACATTAAAAAATGAATGAGTACCAGGATTTGAACTCATATTTTGTCTCCAAATTAATTTTACTTGCCATTGTCCCATGCTTGCTCCTTGAAGCAATCTTTTACCCTCAAGCCAATCTCATGTTTCTCCCGGAATATATTATGATTAAGTTATTTTTCTGATAATTCAGTAACTACACAGACTTAATCTTATAATAGATACGTAATACATTTCTGTTTCTTTACTTTCACTTGTTCCCATGTCAAGATATTTTCCTCTAGGGAGTTTGCAAAGTATTTGAACATATATGAAATAGCAGTGAAAAAGTGCAATACAAAATGCCAACACTTAAAAGTATTTGAGTTTTTAAAAAGGATGTAAGGATGTAAGAACTTATAAATCTGAATAAGCATTGTCTTCTTCCAAAGGAGACACCTTACGAGACTGTAGACTTATTTCAATGATCATGCCTTGCTCAAAGCACATGCCGAGCTCAAAATCTTTTGAAATTTCTTTCAGTCAGATCATGTATCATATGCAACATTTGAGAGTTGAGATAGACCTTGAGATAATTTCATCTAACCCTTTAATTTTTGCATTTGAATAAATAATTGATCTTTATCACCTCAGGGCTTAGTCTTATAACCTGTCCATGATTACTCAGCGAACTAGTAGAATATTAGTGTCATTACTTGGCAGGCGTACTTTGTTCTGAAACAAGAACAATATTATTAAGATTCATCTCCACAGAATTACAAAACCTCATTGTTGAAAGGGATCTGAAAGGACATTCTGTTGAATCCTATGTAAAAAGAAATCCCCTTTTAATTGTCAATCCTAGCATTGAAATAATAAGAATAAGAAAGAGTAAGAAATCACTTTTGAAATAATAAAAAGTCTTATAAACTAAATCATAGAAGGTCAGCAGTGGAAAAGAAATCTAATTTTATCTAGTCCAATAGTCCCATTTTACAGATGAAGAAATTGTGGTCTAGAAATGGGAAGCAATAGACCATCATCATTCAGTGAGTCTTAGAATCCAAGGTTCCTGACTTCCAGGTCTATGTTATTTCTATCTACTAAAGTCAGGCTTCCTTTTCTAGTGGCAATTTGACCAATAAAGCAATAAATTTTCATTATGTGTGTTCTATCAAGTAAGAAAAGTTAATGGTTTATTGCCAATATTTTTTCTTGGTTGTATTGAGTCATCTCTGAGTGTAATTAACATTCCAAGTGACGTTTTAGCCATTCCATTCTATCTATTAGATCTATCTATTAGAGCTTCCTCATTTTTATAAACTGAGGTTACTGATATAATTTGACCCATTTGAAAAAAAGAATTCCATATGGACACAATTCTTTAGTGTGCCACTAGAGGAAAAAAATGTTAACCAGATTGGATGCCAAATGAATTTTGTATTTTTCCAAAAATCAAATCCAGTCTCAAAGGACCAACATTTGCCACCAATGAGGGTATTCAAAAGAACACACCAATCTCTGAAGTGGCTCTAAAAGATGTGTTCCAAAACATGTTTTAAGCAATAGAAAACATGTGTGGCCTCCCAAGGGGACTGCCTGGAAGGGGACAGTAAGTACTTATTTGGAAGTATAAGCATTGTTATGTTTTCTTAAATATCCATTGCATGGTTTAATAATCACACCTACCTCATTCATACTTTTATACTTAGCTATTATTTCATATGTGCTAGTCTTGCTTCTCCATTTGGATTAAAATCTATTTGAGGACAGGGATCAAATCTTATATTTCTACTGAAACCTCTATCGCTCATGACAGAATTCTCAGCACATACAGAGACAACAACTAGAAGATGTGAATCTGAATTCAATCTCCAACAGCTGTGTAGTCAAGTCACAAAGTTGCTAGTTTCTTCGCTATTAAAAGGGATGGTTATAATACTTATGTCATAGAATCATCATAAGAAAAGTGATTTCTTAAACCATAAGCACCAAGGAAAAATGAGTGTTTATAAATGTTCAATAAGCACATATTAAATTATTATAAAATTGCTGTGGGACATGAATTACCTAGAAGTTTATAGAAAAGAAATCATGCTGAAATTGAAATTAAACAGTCTCATATTTTGCCAAGTATATTCCCATCTATAAAAAAGAGAATTTAAAAAGAATCACTTATTTTACTAGGTTGTTGAGGAAGAAATGAGATATGGAAAGCACTTTGGAAGCCTTAAAAACACCCTATCAATATTTTTTCCCATTTATTTATTTCAATATTCATTTTTAAAATTATTTTTTTCCAGATATTCACCATTGAATTTAAAGGATACAAGACCAGAAAAACTGAACTCAGAAATTGTAGCATTTAATTGCTTTATAATTAAATCATACAAGAATCATATTTGTTCTAAGGTCACATGGGTGGTAAGATATCAGAGCCAAGGTTCACATCCAGGCCCTGTGACTACAGATGCAGGGATCTTCCTGCTATGTCTTAGCCACCTCTGCTTGAGTGTATACCCCAAGCTAATTCTGTCAGAGATGTTAGAGGAAAGATGTTTATACTGGTTTGAATAATGGAATATCTTCCAAGATCCCTTTCAACCCCAAGATTCTCAGATCAACAATGAACCTAATATACAGGATTTAAACTGTACAATAAAACAAAAATATTTGTAGCACAATTGACCAGAATAGGTAAAATATTCTGTTTCCCTATGACAAATTAAAGAAGTCTTCTATAAAAAATAGTTCAAAATGTATGAACCTTGGTGTTTCATGCATGTTTCTAACTAGAGGGTGGGTATGAAGAGACAAAGGAAAAAAGAAAAATGACTACTTTTCATGTACAAAGCTAGTATGCTTTAGTAGACAAAAGATCTTTGTAAGAGGATTTTGCTTAGTAAAATATAATAGGTATGTATTAAATAAATCATTAACTGTACATTTTTCTTATTGATAAGACTTGAGTTTTCTTACATGAATCTAGTATATGCCTGGGAGTCAAAAGATCTGGGTTCTAGTCTTGGGAAACCATTGACTATTCACTTAAGCTCTCTAAGTTTCTATATTCACAGTTGTATTATGAGGAAATTAAATGATGATCTCTAAAATTCCTTCTAGCTCCAATATTTTCTGACATCAATTGTTGGACAAGGAATCAAATGGAGATGGTTGATTTGGAAAGATCATTTATAATGTCAGGGTATTTTTCAGGAAAATGTCTAATCCTTTTGACAAGTCCTTTTAATAAACTTACTGGTAATAGGATATTGATCTTTGTCAGAAGAAGCATTTTCCATGGAGGTGGGCATTAGATTCAGGTTCTTCATGAAAGAACATAGGGGAATTCTGCCTAGTTCTAACAGTCCTAAAACTTTACTATAAAACAGCTTTCATCAAATCTGCTTGATACTGGTTAAGAAACAGAATAATGGGATCAGTGGGTTAGGATATGTTCAAAAGAAACAGTAGCAAAAGACTACAATAATCTACTGCTTGACAAACCCTAAAACATTAGCTTTGGGGATAAGACCTCACTATTTGGGGGCAGCTAGGTGGCACAGTGGATACAGAACTGACCCTGGAGTCAGGAGGACCTGAGTTCAAATCTGACCTTAGACACTTAATAATTGCCTAGCTGTGTGACCTTGGACAAGTCATTCAATCTCATTGCCTCAAATAAAAATTTTTTTAAAAATAAAATAAAAACTCACTATTTGAAAAAAATTTCTTGAGAAATCTGGAAAAATAGTATAGCAAAAACTAAGCATAGAACCGTAACTCAAACTCTATACCAAATTAAGGTCAAAATGGGTAAAGGATTTAGACATAAAGGGCAACACCAATGATAAAAATAGATCAAGAAATACTCTATCTGTGGAAAGGGGACAAATTCATGACCAAATAAGAAATAGAGTATATTATAAACTGCAAAATGAATTATTTTGACTATATTAAATTAAAAAGGCTGCCAAAATTAGAAGGAAAGCAGAATAATGGGAAACAATCTTCACATCTAGGAGTTCTGATAAAAGTCTCATTTCTAGAATATATAGAGAACAGTATCAAGTTTATAAGGTTATAGGTCATGCACCAATTGATAAATAGTCAACGGATATGAAGAGACAGTTTTCAAATGAAGAAATTAAAGCTCTCTATATATAAACCATATAAAAATGCTCTAAATCATTATTGATTAGAAAAATGCAAATTAAAACAACTCTAAGGTATCACATCATACCTATCAGATTGACTAAGATGACAGAAAGGGAAAATGATCACTGTGGGAATGATTGTGGGAGGATTGGGACATTGATGCACTGCTGGTGAAGTTGTGAACTGATCCAACCATTCTGGAGAGCAAGTGGAACTACGCCAAAAAAGCAATAAAACTGTTCATATTCTTTGACGCAGGAATCCCAATTCTAGGTCTATATCCAGAAAAAAATCATAAAAAATGGGAAAAGTGCCATATGTTCCAAAATATTCATAGCAACTCTTTTTGTAGTGGCACAGAATTGGAATTTGAGGGGTTGCCCATCAGCTGGGGAATGGTTAAGTAAGTTATGGTACATGAATACTATGGAATCCCATTGTTCTCTAATAAACCATAAGTGGTCGGACTGTAAAGAAGCATGGAATGAGTTACAAGATATGATGCTGAGTGAAGGGAGCAGAATGAAGAGATCAACGTACACATCAACATCAATATTGTGAGATTTTCAACCTTGATGGAAGTAGCTCCTATTAGCAGTTCAGAGAGCTAGGACAACCCTATTAGACTGGCTATGAACAATGCTACCCTATCCAGAGGAAGAAAAACAAAACAAAACAAAACAAAATCCTTCAGAATCTGATCTAGATTCACTTTTAAAAAAATCTCATGTATTTCTTTTTCTTAATCCTAATTCCTCATACCAAAAATGACTAATCTTAAACATGCTTGACACAAATGTGTATGTACAATATTAACCTGACTTATTGTCACTGGGCGGGTGGGAAGGGAATTTTGTAACTTAAAATTATATAAAAGCATAAATGCATGTTGAAAAACTTTCATAATATGTATTTGGAAAAATAAAGCATCAATAAAAAAGGAACATGGGGAATTTCTCTGATTGGTCCTCAATGACCGGTGCTGCCTCCAAGATAACTGACCACTGAAAGTCAATAAAGATCCACTCTGATTTTAGGAGTTGCCCCTCAATTATATCTAAGAATGAGCTGAGAAATAACTCATTCTTATTTTCATCTTTCCCTCTTCAAGTGCTTTCTTTTTCTTGGACTTTCAGATCTGAGTGCATCCAGAGAATTAAAGTTGCAGAAAAAAATATTTTTCCCCCTTCTTTCTCTCCTAGAAAAGGGTAGAAAATGATGTATGATTTGTTGGAGAAGCACCTGGTGAGACAACAGTGCTTGTCCAGATGAAGTTGAGAAGCGTGTTTCTGGATCAACAATTATGCAATGCCTCCTATTCTATTTCCTTTTTGAGCACAGGACAGAGACAGGTAAGATTGTGGATAGATAGTTCTAGAAATATTCTCATGGGTTATATATAGCATGAGAATTACTGATTTTTAAAGAATCTCAAATGACCATTTGATGTGAAAAGAATACTTTAACAGTATGATTCTTTGAAAAAAAGAAGGTTCCTTGAGGACAACTGCCCTAAAACTGAAGAATTGAGGTTGTTGACTTGTGGAGTTAAGAGTTCTGAACCTTGCCAATCCTCTGGGATATTTATTAGTATTATGTAGATGGTAATGGACCAGAGTGAAGAGAGAGTGCTTGGTAAGTAATCATGAATGTCTTTATTTTGAGAGATTAATTAAGTTCACCAGTCTCTGCTTTCCAGGATCTCATTGTTTTTGTTGTTCAGTCATTTAGCTGACTCTGTGTTCCTGTATGGGATTTTCTTGGCAAAGCTACTCGAGTGCTTCATCATTTCCTTTTCCAGAGAATTAAGGCAAACAGAAGTTAAGGGATGACATTGCCCCAGATCTTAACTATAGAACATCTGAAGTCATATTTGAACTCAGCTTTCTGAATCCAGTCCCAGACATCTATCTACTGAATCATCTAACTGCCTCTAGAGTCTGGAAGGCTCTCCTTTCCTCCCATGTTATTTTAGGGGTAAGAGAGAAGTATGGCATCTCCTGTTTTCCATGGACTTTCAAAAACTATTATCAGAAACTGAATCTGCTATCAACATTAACTGCCACCAACAGATCAAGTCACCCTAAAAATCCCAGGAGTTGTAGCTCCCCTTCACACCACTGACCTGAATTTCAGCCTAGGGCCTAATTCCATAGTCCAGGGAAACAACTTGGATACTTTACTTTCTGATTTATCAATAGCTACAGCTACTAAAGACCAGAAAAGAAAGATATCATCTCAAAGTCCCTAGAACTAAATAAAATTCAGAAACAAGAATGGATTTACAATTCATAATGAATTTTAAAAGATGAATAGGGGCAGTTAGGTGGTACTACAGATAGAGCATCAGCCATGGAATCAGGAGGATCCAAGTTCAAATGTAGTCTCAGACATTTGATATTAGTTGGGTGGCCTTGGGATTGTCATTTTAGCCCCATTTCCCCAGAAAAACAAAAACAAAAACAATAAAAAGATGCATAATCATCAATTTTTCTATTTCAACCCAACAACCTGATCATTCCATCTTTCTTAAAACCAAACCTTCCTATATGTGTTAACACATAGATTATTAGTATTATCACCAACATTATCATCATTATTATTTGCAGATTGCATTCCTTTTTAAAAATCTATATTCCCAAAGTTTAGCATTATTCTTTGCATAAAGTAATTGATTAATAAATGCATTTTCTTCTAGGCATGTTGATGCACTCTTCTAACCTCTGGTACTTGGGGTGGTTGAAGCTACTGGATTGCTTAAGGGCCATAGTTTTGAGCTGCCACAGTGATAATGCTAATAATATGAACTCACTAAGTGTGGCATCAATCTAGTGAGCTCCTGGAAGTGGGATGCTACAAGAGAACACCTGGTTTGCTAAGGATTTGCGAATACCCTCAGATCAGAAGCTGAGTGTCCACTCAAGACTCTATCCTGATAAGAGATGGGTCAAGCAGTGAATGGCCACTGAAATTCCAGTCTGGAAATTGAAGGAATCAGAAGGCCCAGTCTTTAGATAGATTTTATTTTTTAATTGATATTTGACTTTATTTTTCTAATTACATTTTATGAAAATGTTTCAACATTCAACAAATGTATATGCATACTTTTAAACTACAAAATTTTCTTCCGCCCTCCCTTCCCATCCCCCACCCCTCAGTGGAGAACAGTCAGGTACATACACAATTATGTTTAACTCATTTAAAATTAGTCATTTTCCCTATGAGGAATTACAATTAAGGGAAAAGAAAGAAAACCATGAGATAGGAAGGAAATGTATAAGAGAAATTTTTAAAAAGTTAATTCAGATTCTGAAGGCTTTTTTTGTTTTGCTTTGTTTTGTTTTGTTTTGCTTTTGTTCCTCTAGATGGGAATAACATTCTTCATAGCTAGTCTAATAGGGTTGACATAGTTCTCTAAACTGCTGAAAGGAGTTGTATCCATCAAAATTGAACAACTCATAATGTTGCTATGAATGTATACAGTGTTCTCTTGGTTCTGCTCCCTTCTTTCAGCATCAGTTCCTGTAAGTCATTCCATGCTTCTCTAGAGTCTAACCATTTATGATTTCTTACAGAACAATAATATTCCATATCATAACTAATATCATATATAACATATATCATAAAACATAACATATAACATAACGATCAGCCATTTTACAATTGATGGGCATTCCCTAAATTCTTTGCCATTATAGAAAGAGCTGCTATGAGTATTTTGGAACATGTGGGATTTTTCCAATTTTTATGATTTCTGCTAGATATAGGCCTAGTATTGGAATTTCTGGGTCAAAGAGTTTGATCAGTTTTTTGCTCTTTGCACATAGTTCCATATTGTTCTCTAGAATGATTGTATCAGTTCACAGTTCCACCATCAATGCATTAATTTATAACCTCTCCAAAATTGAACATTTTCCCTTTTTTGTCATTTTGGTCAACCTGAGAGGTATGAGGTGATAATTTTAATTTTCATTTCTCTAACCAATAATGATTTGGATCATTTTTAATATGATTATATATAGCTTTAATTTCTTCATTTGAAAACTGTCTGTTCATATCCTTAGACTATTTATCAAATGCGGCATAACTTGTAACCCTATAAATTTGATGCAATTCTCTATAAATTTTAGAAATAAGACCTTTTTCTAATTTTTTAAATTTTTTAAATTTTTATTTATTTATTTTTATTTTTTGTACAAATGATTTTTATACATTATTAAAATATTCTTGATTAAGAGTAAACATAATACCATCCCAAAAAATTATAGACCCTCATGAGCAATAAAGTAAAGGAAAGAGAAAAAAAATTTAAATTAAAATTAAAAAAAATAATAATAGGGGCAGCCAAGGGGCACAATGGACGGAGTACCAGTCTTGGAGTCAGGAGCATCCAAGCCCAAATCTGGCCCCAGATACCCAACAATCATCCAGCTATGTGACCCTGGGCAAGCCACCCCTACCCCATTTCCCCCAAAAAAACAAAGAAAAACAAAACAAAATAAAATAATAATAGTAATAATAGCAATAATAATAATAGCAGTAGCAGGGGTGGCCAGGTGGTACAGTGGACAGAGCATGGTCCTGGAGCCAGGAGCACCCAGGTCCAAATCCAGCCTCAGATACCCAATAAGCACACAGCTCTGCGGCCCTGCTCATGCAACCCAACCCCATTTGCCCTGCAACACCCCCCCAAAAATAATAAGTGTGCTTCAGTCTGTGTTCCAACACCTCCAGCTCTGTCACGGGTATATCACATTATTTATGATAAATCCATCACAAAATCAACTTCCATATTTTTCCACTGTTGCCATTGCTGATCACAACTCCCTCCATTCCTACTTCCTCACTACCGTATACTATATTTTCTCTCTCCTTTTACTCTGTCCCTCTTCTTAAATGTGTTGTAGGGTAGCTGAGTGGCACAGCACACAGGTCACTGGCCCTGGGACCAAGAAGTCCCGAGCCCACATACCACCCCTTAGAGCCAGCAACCACCTTGCCCTGTGGTCCCAGACAGGACATCCAATTGCAGCCCCTTGTAAGAAGTAAAAAAAAGAAAATGTGTTATATCTGACCACTCTCCTCCCCTACCATCCACCATTTCCTCTATTACTCACATCCCCCCTTCCCCCTGTCTCCCTTCTCTCTTTCTCATTCTAGATGTCTACTCCATTGAATAAGTGTATATATATATAAATATATATATATATATATATATATATATATATATATATATATACTGTTTTACTGTTTCCTCTCCTAGCCACCTCTCTGATGAGAATAAAGGTTCCCTCATTCCCCCTTGCCTTCCCCCCTTCCATATCATTGCAATAGCTCATTGTAATAAAAAATCTTATTATATGAAATACCTTAACCTATTCCACCTCTCCTTTCTTTTACTCCCATTATATTTCCCTTTTAGCCATTGACTCCATTTTTACAATATATTATATCTTCGAATTCAGCTCTCTCTCTCGTGCTTCATCTATAAAAGCTCATTTTACCTGCTTTATTAAATGAGAAATTTCTCATGAATATTATCAGTGTCATTTTTCTATGCAGTAATACATGTAGTTAATTATCATTAAGTCCCTCATATTTTACCTTTCTCCACTCTCTGTGCTTCACCTGAGTCCTGTATTTGAAAATCAAACTTTCTGTTCAACTCTAGCCATTTCAACCGGAACATTTGAAATTCCCCTGGTTCATTAAAAGTCCATCTTTTTCCCTAGAAGAGTACATTGAGTTTTGTTGTGTAGTTGATACCCAGTTGCATTCTGAGCTCTTTTGCCTTCTGGAATATTATATTCCAAGCCCTATGAGCCTTTAATGTAGTTGATGCTAAGTCCTGTGTGATCCTGACTGCAGCTCCACAATATTTGAATTGTGTCCTTCTGGCTGCTTGCAATATTTTCTCTTTAACTTGGGAGTTCTGGAACTTGGTTATAATATTCCTGGGTAGGGGGGTGTTTGTATCTCTTCCTGGGGGAGATCAGTGGATTCTCTCAATTTCTATTTTGCCCTCGGCTTCTAGGATATCTGGGCAATTTTCCTGTAGGAATTCTTTAAAAATGATGTCAAGGCTCTTTTCCTGATCATGACTTTCAGGAAGCCCAATAATTTTTAAATTATCTTTTCTGAATCTGTTTTCCAGATCAGTTGTTTTTTTCAATGATTTCACATTTTCTTGTAATTTTTCATTCTTTTGGTTTTGAAGTATTGTGCCTTGATTTCTCGTAAAGTCAGCACCTTCCTTCAGTTCTATTCTACATCTGAAGGATTTGTTTCCCTCAGAGAACTTTCTTATTAGAAATAAGACCTTTAGGGACTGCTAGGTGGCATAGTGGATAGAGCACCAGCCCTGGAGTCAGGAGTACCTGAGTGCAAATCCAGCCTCAAAAACTAATATAACCTAGCTGTGTAGCCTTGGGCAAGCCATTTAACCACATTGCCTTGCAAAAAAAAAAAAAAGAAAGAAGACCTTTCTCAGACACCTTAACTGTGAAAAGTGTTTCCCAGCTTTCTGTTTTCCTTCTAATTTTAACAGCATTGCTTTTATTAGTGTAAAAACTTTTAAATTTAATATAGTCAAAAATCATTCATTTTGAAATTTACTATGTACTCTACTTCTGGTTTGGTCATAAATCTCTCCCCTTTCCGAAGAACTGACAAATAGAGTATTTCTTGATCTGACAAATGGCTTATGTTGTCATACTTTATGTCTAAATCTTATACCCATTTTGACCTTATTTTGCTACAGGGTATGTGATGTGGGTCTATACCTAGTTTTTGGCCATACTATTTTCCAGTTTTTCCAACAATTTTAGTCAACTAGTGAATTCTTATCCCAGAAGCTGATGTCTTTATGTTTGTTAAACAGAAGATTGCTATAGTCATTTACTGTGGTTACTTTTGAACCTCTCCTAATCCACTGATCCATTATTCTATTTATTAACCAGTACTATGCAGTTTTGATGACTGCAACTCTCTAGTGTAGTTTTAAATATGATAGAGCTAGGCCACTTCCTTCACATTTGTTTTTCATCATTTCCCTTGATATACTTGAATTTTTGTTGCTCCAGATGAATTTTGTTACTGATTTTTTCTGGCTCAGTAAAATAATTATTTGGTAGCTTAATTGCTATAGCACTAAATAAGTAATTTAATTTGAGTACAATTGTGATTTTTATTATATTAGCTCAACCTAACCATGAGCAATTGACATTTTCCCAATTGTTAAGATCTGACTTTTTTGGTGTGAGAAGTGCTTTGTAATTATGTTCATATGGTTTCTTGGTTTGCCTTGGGAGGTAGATTCCCAAGTATTCAATGTTGTCTGCAGTTACTTTGAATGGAATTACTATTTCTATCTCTTGCTCTTGGTCTTTGTTGTTCCTTTATAGAAATGCTGATAATCTGTGTGGGTTTATTTTATATTCTTCTACTTTGCTGAATTTGTTAATTGTTTCAAGTAGTTTTTAGATGATTTTCCTTGGTTCTCTAAATATACCATCATGTCATCTGCAAAGAGATAAAGCTTTCCTTCCTCATTGCTAATCCTGATTCCTTCAATTTCTTTTTCTTCTCTTATTGTTAAAAATAACATTTGTAATACTATATTGAATAGTAATGATGATTATAATGGGTATATTTGTTTCATCCTTGACCTTACTGAAAAAAGTCCTAATTCATCACCTTTACATATAATATTTTTTTGATGTTTTAGATACATACTGCTTATTATTTTAAGGAAAACTCCATGTATTCCCATACTTACTAGAGTTTTAATATGAATGATATTGTATTTTATCGAAGGCTTTTTCAGCATCTATTGAGATAATAATGTGATTTTTGTTGATTTTGCTGTTGATATGTTCAATTTTGTTGAGTGTTTTCCTAACATTGAAGCATCTCTGCCTACCTGGTATAAATTCTACCTGATCATGGTCTATTATCCTAGTAATAACTTGTAATCTCACTAAAATTTTACTTACAATTTTTGCATCCATGCTCATTTGGGTGATTGGTCTATAATTTTCTTGTTTTGTTTCCTCCTAGTTTAGGTATCATTACTATATTGGTGTCATAAAAGGAATTTGGAAGAACTACTTCTCTTACTTCTCTTATTTTTTTAAAAAAAAGTTTACATAGAATAGGAATTAATTGTTCCTTAAATGTTTGGTAGAATTCACTTGTAAATCCATCTAGACCTAGAGACTTTTTCTTAGTGAGATTATTGATGGTTTTGTCAATTTCTTTTTTTCTGAAATGGGGTTAAGTATTTTATTTCCTCTTCTGTTAAGCTGGGCAGTTTGCATTTTTGTAAATATCCATCCATTTCACTCAGGTTATCAAATATATTGGCATATGATTTGGCAAAATAGCTCTGGATTATCTCTTTATTTTCCTCCTCGTTGGTGATTAGTCCCCCTCTTTTCATTTTTGAAACTTAATTTGATTATCTTCTTTCTTTTTTTTTAAATTAGATTAAGCAAAGTTTTATCCATTTTATTGGCATTTTCATAAAGACAACTCAGTTTTATTTATCAATGGTTTTCTTGCTTCCAACTTTATTAATTTCTCCCTTGATTTTCAGAATTTCTAATTTGGTATTTAATAGATTTTATTATTATTATTATTATTATTATTATTATTATTATTATTATTATTATTATTATTATTATTTTAAGAAAGATTTTATTTATTTTGAGTTTTACAATTTTTCCCCCTTATTCTTGCTTCCCCCCATGCCACCATAGAAGGCAGTCTGTTAGTCTTTACATTGTTTCCATGGTATACATTTATTTCAGTTGAATGTGATGAGAGAGAAATCATATCCTTAAGGAAGAAAAATAAAGTATGAGAAATAGCAAAATTACATAATAACAGTATTTTTTTCTAAATTGAAGGTAATAGTTTTTAGTCTTTGTTCAAATTTCACAATTCTTTCTCTAGATATAGCTGGTATTCTCCATCACAGATAGCCCAAATTTGTCCCTGATTGTTGCACTGATGGAATAAGCAAGTCCATCAAAGTTGATCATAACCCCCATGTTGCTGTTAGGGTAATAGATTTTATTATAAGATAGATAGAGATAGATTTATTTATTTCATTTATTTATCATACTAGATTTCATGAGGTCTATTAAATTATTCCAGTTTATACTTATATATTGTTCATGGACTCCTGTAATGCCTATATCACATGCATTTTTTCCCTTTAAATTTTTTGACATTTTCTCAAATATATTCTGAATATAGATTTGAATCAAATATATAGAAATAAGCTCTATTTACCAATTGATAGTCAATAGAGATAAACATGCAATTTTCAGAAAAAATCAAAGCTATTGATAATCTTTGAAAAATTTCTAAATCATTATTGATTAGAGAAATTCAAATTCAAACAGTTATGAAATCCTACCTCACATCTAGCAGAAAGGAATTAGATAAGGGTAAAAATATGTACACTAATGAACTAATGGTGGAATAATAATCTGATCCAACCATTCTAGAAGAAAAATTTTGAACTATTCCCAAAGGTTATAAAACTGTGACCCAGTAATACCTCTAGTAGTTCAGGATCATAAAGAAATCAAAGAAAAAGGAAAAGGTCCCAGAGGTATAAATATTTATAGCAGCTATTTTTATGCTGGCAAAGATTTGGAAATTGAAGAAATGCTGATCAACTTAGGAAACCACTAAACAAGGCCTATGATTGCAATGGAGTAGTATTATTGTGCTATCAAACATGACAAGGGAGGTCATTTCAGAAAGGAAAAAAAACACCATGAAATGTACTGATGCAAAGTGAAGTGAGAAGAACCAAGAGATCACAAGGCATGTTAACAACAGCAGTTGTAATGATTATGAATTGTAAATGACTTGAATGCTCCTGAGATAATGCCAAAGGACTCATAATGAAAAAATACCATCTAGCCTCAGAGGACCCATGATCTTTGAGAGCAAATTCAAGTATAATTTTTTTCCCTTTATTTTTCTTTCTTTTTTTGAAATATGGTTAATATGGAAATAGGCTTCACATGATTTCACATGTATAATTGATTTCATATTGCTTGTCTTCTCAGTGTGTGAGAGAGGAAGCAGAAAGGTGTAGAGATTTTGCAATTCAAAATTTAAAAAGAAAAGAATGTTAAAATAAATGAAAAATTAAAATATAAAAAAATTAATAATTTGGCCTAAGGTGAGGAAAAGAATAGCACTAATAGAATGGAAACTCTGTGAAAGGGAAAAACTATTTTTGTCTTCTCTCCAGTTTCTTATACATAGTCTTCAATCTCCTAGCACGACCAGCTCTGGCCTACAGTGTCTCTACTGGCAGAGACACCATTCAATGGCCAAGCTATCCTGCTTGCCTATTGTATGTCCCAAATCTTTGAAACAATGCAAATGTTTCTTCCTTTATGAAATTCACAGATGACTGAAGTTGAATTCACTGTCATCTACTGAACTACTGATTTTTCAGATCTTTTTGTACCTACTCAAAAAATATAAACTTGTCTATGACTAGGTTTGGTGAACATTCTCACCCATGTCTTCTAAACACAGTTATATCTAGAAACATGCTTGCAAGTTAAAACTTGAATATCATACAATTGTGTTAGCAGGATACTAAATTCTTAGGGACCTGTCTCTCATCTCACTTATGTTGATGACTGATCACAAAAGTAGTAAATTGTGTTCAGATGCTTCTTTTTGTTTTAATTTTCATGGTGGCTTTCTTATTTAAGGGCCCTTATTCAGAATGTCAAAAGAAAAATAATAAGAGTATAGATCTTTAAATAACACCTTTAGGTTCACATATCATTTTACATATGCTATATTATTTGATTCTTGCAACAGTGTTAAGATATAATTATTCCAATTTTAAAGATAAAGAAATGGAGTTTGAGAGAAATTAAATGACTTGCTCCGAGTCATATAGCTAATCTAATAAAGTCTAAGGCAGATTTCAAATTCAAATCTTCATGAATCCAAATCAAATATGCTCTTCAATGTGTCCCTTAGCTTTTTCTGATGCTAAAATATTACCAATTAGCCCTCAGAACAGAAAAGTGAAGATAAGAAAGGCTTATTGGTTTTTTAGGATTTTTAAACACTACCTTCATTTAATGAGGAGGTAGTTATCAACAGAATCCAGAAAATCACTTGTAAAAGAAAGGAACAAAGTTATCAACAAAGCATTGTCCTTGAGCTTATTTATTACAGCGATGTAATGCATCTATTTCAAAAAACTTTACCAAGAGTCCTTAAGTACTTTGGTTGTCTGGTGCTTAATTAAAATAATATGCTATTTTCCTCTGGAGAACAATTCTGTATCTTTGGTTTGAAACATAATTTTTACAATGAAATGTTACAAGTGCTGTATTTGGCAATCACAGACATTGGACTCCCAGAGTTTCCATGTGGTAGTTGCCATTTCAGTTACTCTATCTTGCTGTAAGAACTTAACTGAGAGGTGAAATTTGTTTTGCAGATGCAAATTATGATGATTATTTTTTTGCTTAATTCATATCATTGTGGACATTAAACTTCATATGAAGCTAACTCCTTCTGACAGTAAGATACCAATTACACAAAACCATTTACAAAATTCCATTATTTGAAGAGAAATTTAGTGAATCAGGAAGGCTGGAAGTATCATCTTAAAATGAAATCAGAGTATATTTTCCTTTTTTTTTAAAGATGTTCAATGAATGAGTATGAAACCACTCTAGTTATTGAAATAAGGACTTTATTTTGATAGTCTCAGTTTCTTTGAGTGTCTTTTGATCCTTAGCCAGAACTATACATACTCACCTTTTTACTCGCCTTACTCAATTCTGATGTTTCTTTCTGCTAAATAGAACAACTATATCAATAAGTTACAAGATTAATGTATGTGTATGTGTGGGTTGGTCTCTCTCTCTCTCTCTTTCTCTCTCTCTCTTTCTCTCTTTCCCTCCCTCTCTCTCTTCCTCCCTTCCTCCCCTTCTCTCTCTCTCTCTCTCTCTCTCTCTCTCTCTCTCTCTCTCTCTCTCACACACACACACACACACACACACACACACATGCACATGCAATACACATATGCACAAACACACAGAATTGTTTTTATTGACTAATAAAATAACTAGTGTGGTGTCCAGAATCTGTTCTGTCTGCATCTTGTAATGGTCATTTTTTCAGAGTTTTAACTCAATCATTTATAGATAAAGAATAGTACTTACATTTGGAAAGTAGTTGTTTTCTGAGTTACTTCGTACTTTGATACTATGGCATACCAGTGATTTCAGTCATATTGACACTACTTTCACTGGTGCAGATTATAATCTCTCCAGTTCTTCTCTTGCTTATATTTATTTTTTTAATTGCTTAACAATATTTTTTTAATTTTGTTGTCTAAATTCTCTCCTTCCAGTCAATTTCCCACACACTGAGAAGGCAAGTAATATATCAATTATATATGTGAAATCATAAAAATTATTTCCATATTATTCTTGTTGCAAAAAAGAAAAACAAAATAAAAAAATATACTTCAAGTTGTACTTAATTCATTACTTCTTTCTCTGGAAGTAACATTGTTCATGAGGTTCTTTGGATTTATCTTGAAACATTGTATTAATCAGAGCAACCAAGTCTTTCATCGTTCATCAATACTGGTGTTACTGTGTACAGTGAGATACCATTGCTAATCACTTCACTTTTTATCGATACATTTTGTCTTTCCAGGTTTTTCAGAAGCCAGCCTGCTTGTCAATTCTTACAGCACAAAAGTACCACATCACAATCATATACTATAACTTGTTCAACCAAATTCCATCGATGGATATCTCCCCAATATCCAGAGAAAGATGAAGAGCTGAAGTTAAAAAGAAAGCAAGGGTAGCAAGCATCATCTCTGGTAAGGCAAAAGCAGAAATAGATCTAATTAAAAGAAAAAAGGAAGAAAATTACATCTAGCTAAAAGTTACCAAGGATACTGATTAATATCAACATGAAACTGGTATCCACCAAATGGTATAGTATATAAATGTTTAAAGGAGAAGCTAATGAGTACATGAATTAATTGACAATAAAGTTAAACTAGTGAGAGATCTCAAGTTTTCCCTCTCAGAATTAGAAAATAATCTATCATATAATAAACAAGAATTTAAAATAGTGAGTAGAATAATAGAAGAGTTGCATAAGATAGATCTCTGGAGGAAACCAAATGAGAAAAGAAAGGAATATACCTGTTTCTTAGAATTAATATAGCATATAAACAAAAATTAACAATGTATTAGGGTATTCAAAAAAATCACAAAAAGATACAGAAAAACAAATATTGAATGCATCATTTTCAGATGATAATGCAAAAAATTCAATAAAGAACAATGGAAAATAGATTAAAAATTAATTGGAAATTAAATCTAATCCCAAAGAATGCATGGATCAAAGAACAAATCATAGGAACAGTTAATAATTTCATTAAAGAATATGACAACAATGAGACAATTTATCAAAATTCATGGACTTTAACAAAAACAGTACTTAGGGGAAATTTATATCTTTAAATGCTTACCTAATAAAATAGAGAAAGAAAAGATGAATGGATTGTTGGTGCAGCTAAAACAAAACTAGAAAAAGAACAAAATCCCCAATTAAATACCAAGTTTTAAATTCTGAAAAATAAGGGATTAATATAATCTCTCAAAGGAGAGATTGAACTAATACATAAACTTACATGCTGATTTTATGAAAAAACACAATAAAATAATAAAACATTGGTTAATGTAATATAAAAAGGAAAGAAGAAAATCAAATTACCACTATCAAAAACAAAAAGAATTAATCCATCACCAATGAAATGGATATAAATACAATTATTAGGAACTATTTTGCCCAACTATATTCCAACAAATTTGACAACTTAAATGAATTGGATAAATATCTAAAAAATATAGTTTGCCCAGATTAACAGAAGAGGAAAGAAAATGTTTTTGTCATAGGCAATGCAAAAGAAAAGCTATCAGGTGATATGACATTATGCTTAGAGAATCCTAGAGAATCATCCTAAAATTAATTTTTTTTAAAAATTTCATTAAAAATTAGAATTTACTAGGATACTAATACGTTGTTGGTAGAACTATGAACCCAACATTTCTGGAGAGAAATTTCAGATTATGTCCAAAGGGCAACAAAAATGTGCATGCCTTTTAATCCAGCAATACCACTACTGGGTGTATACCCTGAAGAGATGATGAAAAAGGGTAAAAACATCACTTATACAAAAATATTCACAGCAGCCCTGCTTGTGGTGGCAAAGACTTGGAAATCAAATGAATGTCCTTCAATTGGAGAATGGCTTAACAAACTGTGGTATATGTATGTCATGAAACACTATCGTTCTATTAGAAACCAGGAGGGACAGGAATTCGGGGAAGCCTGGAGGGATTTGCATGAACTGATGCTGAGTGAGGTAAGCAGAACCAGAAAAACATTGTACACCCTAATGTAGGGGTGATGTTCAACCTTGAAGGATTCACTCATTCCATCAGTGCAACAATCAGGGACAATTTTGGGTTGTCTGCAATGGAGAATACCATCTGTATCCAGAGAAAGAGCTGTGGAGTTTGAACAAAGACCAAAGATTATTACCTTTAATTTAGTAAAAAAATCTGATATCTTATTGTCTGATCTTGCCATCTCTTATGCTTTATGTTTCTTCCTTAAGGATATGATTTCTCTCTCATCACAATTCAATTTGGATCAATGCATACCATGGAAACAATGTAAAGACTGGAAAACTGCCTGCTGTGGAGGGTGGGGGGAGGGAAGTAAGCTAGGGGGGAAAATTGTAAAATTCAAAATAAATAAAATCTTTATAGTTCAAAAATAAGAAAACTATCAGCATGATTTGCCACAACAATAACAAAACCAATAGAAATAAATGATTACCTCAATAGTTGGGGAAATAATCTGTGACACGATATAAAAGCCATTCCATTTAAATTAAAAAAAAAACACTAGAGAGCACAGGAAAATTATTTCCTTAAAATAATAAGTAATATTTATTTAAAATCACTGGTAAGCATTATCTGTTCTGAAGATAAACTAGAAACTTTTCCAATAACATCAGGGACAAAGCAAGGATGTTAATGATCAACACTATTATTCAGTATTGTACTAGAAATATTAACTTTGGTAATAAGAGAAAAAAAATTTAATTAGAATAGGCAATGACAAAACAAAAACTATCATTCTTTGCAGATAATATGAAAATATGCTTAGAGAATTCTAGAGAATCAACTAAAAATTAATTGAAATAATTTACAACTTTAGCATAGTTTCAGGATGCAAAAAAAAGACTACATAATTTATCATCATTTCTTTATTTTACCAACAAAGTCCAATAGAAATAAATAGAAAAAAGAATTCCCTTTAAAATAATTATAAATATTGTGGAATCTTAAGTGAAACATACCAGGATAAATTCAGGAATTATATGAAAAAAATTACAAAACATGTTTCTACATAAATTAAGTCAGATATAAACAAATAGGAAAATATTAATTGCTCATGGGTAGGTTGAGTCAATATAATAAAATTAACTGGCTTTTCTAAATTAATCTACTTAATCTACAAACTTATTCTCAAATAACAAAAGGTCAAGAAGAAAGGTGATCTAGCTGTACCAGATCTCAAACTATATTATCATGCAGTAATTATCTTTTTAATTTTAAATTCATTCATTTACTTTCATCCATATGCACATGTATATTTTGAAGTTATAAAATTTCCTTCCACCCTTCCTTGCCAGCTCCCTCCCCTCTGTGGTGAACAGTCAGGTTAGCATTGTACATACATACATATTTTGATAAACATGCTTACAAATTAGTAATTTTAAAAGGAATTAGGATTAAGGAAAAGAGATACATAAGAGACAATTTTAATGAAGTGTTAATCGGATTCTGAAAGGTTGTTCTGTGTGTGTGTGTGTGTGTGTGTGTGTGTGTGTGTGTGTGTTTTGTTTTGTTTTGTTTTGTTTTATTTCCTTTGGATGGGGATAACATAGTCCATAAGCTGTCTAATACAGTCATGCTACCTCTCTGGACTGCTGAGAGGAGCTTCTTCCATCAAGTTTTTTCATTTCACAATGCTGTTAGTGTACTTTTTTCTCATCAGATCCCATAAGTCATTCCATGCTTCTCTGGAGTCCAACTATTTATGGTTTCTTAAAGAACAATATTATTGCATAGTATTTATGTACCAGAACTTCCTTAACCATTCCCAAATTAATGGTTATCCCCTCAATTTCCATTCTTTGCCACTTTAAAGAGAGCTGCTGTGAATATTTTGGAACATGTAGGACTTTTCCCTCTTTTTAATAATTTCTTCTAGATATAGACCTAGCATTGGAATTTCTGGGTCAAAGGATTTAAACAGTTTTATTGTTCTTTGGGCATAGTTTCATATGACTGTCCAGAAAGGTTTGTTCCATTCACAATCCACCAGAACCTCTCCAACACTGATCATTTCTCCTTTTTCTCATCTTGGTCAATCTAATAGGTGTGAGATGACACCCCATTGTTGTTTTAATTTGCATTTCTCTAATCAATAATGATTTGGAGCATTTTCTCATATTATATATATATATATAATATATATATATATATATATATATTTAATTGCTTCATTTGGAAACTGTTCCTATTATTAGACCATTTATCAGTTGGAGAATGACTTGTGACCTTATATATTTGATGCAATTCTATATAAATTTTAGAAATGAGACCTTTATCAGATCTCCTAGTTGTGAAGAGTGTTTTCCAGTATTCTGCTTTCCTTCTAATTTTGGCAGCATTTAAGCAGTAATTATCAATAACAATCTGGGGGCATCTAGGTGGCACAGTGGATAGAACACCAGCCCTGGAGTCAGGAGTACCTGAGTTAAAATCCGACCTCAGACACTTAATAATTACCTAGCTGTGGCCTTGGGCAAATCACTTAACCCCCTTTGCCTTGCAAAACAAAACAAAACAATCTGGTATTGTATAAGAAATAGAATAATGGACCAGGGGATTAGATATATTGTAAAAAATCACCATTGTAATATTGCATTAGACAAACCCAAAGATTCAAGATTTTGACACAAAAACTCATTATTTATCAAAAATTGTTGGGAAAATAAGAAAGAGTATAGCAGAAACTACATATAAATCAACATCTCATGATGAATGCCAATAAAAAGTCAAAGTGGAGATATGATTTTTGCATGCAGAAAGATGCCCTAAGAAATTAGGAAACCTTGGTATAGTTTACCAGTCATATCTCTCAATAAGGGAAAGAATTTAGAATCAAATAAGAGGTAAAGAAAATTATCAAATATAAAATGTAGAATTTTGCCTATATAAAATTAAAAAGTTTTTTACACACACAAAACCAATACAAACAAAATAAAAAGGAAAACACGAAAACTAGGGGGGGGGAGTTTTAATAGCAATTATCTCTGATAACTTTTTTCATTTCTCAAATATATAGAGAGAACTAAATCAAATACACCACTATGTTCCTTCTTCTCAATAAAATTCAAAGTATTTACCTTAATATTTTAAGGTGTTCCTGTTCCCACTGACTCTTTTCTTCAATTTGATCTTCTTCTCTCATTTGTTAAGTCTACTTTTTGAGTTCAAGTTTATTAAGTTCATTTTTAATCTGGCTTTTATATGTTTATATAATTCTTCTTTCCATTTCCCCCCATTTCAATCAATTGAATTTCACTTCATACTTCATTTCAAGTAGTTCTATTCATTAGATATTTTAAAAAAAGGATTTATCCATTTCACTAAATATTTCCCAATAATATATAAATATTTTAATAATCATTTTTTAGATTTTGATTTCCAAATTCTCTCTCCACTTCTGCCCCCTTCCCTGCCACTCAGAAGACAGTAATTTGAGAACAATTATATATTTTAAGTCATGAAAAACATTTCCATTTAACCACATTGCAAAGGAAAACAGGCATAAATCAAACAAGGAAAAATAAGAAAGTAAAAAATATATTCGCTTCAATATTTATTCAGAGTTCATCAGTTCTCTCTCAGGAGGTAAATAGTGTTTTTCTTCCTGGATCCCTTGGAAATGTCTTGCATTATTGTCCTGATTAGAGTAACTAAGTCTTTCACAGTTAATCATTATTACAATGCTATTGTTGCTATACTGCTATACTCTCTTCAGTTCAAGTTTTTCTAAAACCATCCTAAACATCATTTTTTACAGCACAATAATATTGCATGACAATCATGTGCTACAGCTTATTTTTTCATTCTCCATTGATGGGCATCCACTCCATTTCCAATTATTTACCACTGGAAAAATAGTTTATTTTAATTTGCTTTTACAAATAGGTGGTTTTTTTCCCCTTTTCTGTGATATTTTCTAGAATACAGACTTAGTAGCAATATTACTGGATCAAAGAATTTCAAGATGAAGTTCCAAATTGTTTTCCAGAATGACTGAAATAGATAATAATTGCCTTTTCTGTCATGTTAACCGGACTGAGGTGTGAGACATTATCTCAGAATTATTTTTATTTATATTTCTCCAATCAGTAGGGATTTAGAGCATTTTTGTGTGATTATTGATAGCTTTGATTTCTTCTTCTGAAAACTACCTGTATATATCCTTTGACCATTTATCAATGGGAGATTGGTTCTTATTTTTATATATTTGGTTCAGTTTCCTATATAGTTGAAAAATGAGACCTTTATAACAGAAATTTTCTGTAAAACTTTTTGCAGACAGACTTCCAGCCAAGATGGCAGAGAGAAGACATGCACAGTTCTAAAGTCTCCTGATCTCTTCCCCATCTATCACATGAAACAAACCTCTTAAAAGAAATCCGACCCACAGAACCCAGAAGGAAAAGCCAGGAGAAAGAACATCTACATCAGGATTTGTCTCCTGCAGCAGCTTTGGCCAAATTCGGGAGGGTGAGTCTGGGCTCAGAGGGAGGATCAGCCCCAATCAGCCAGATTAATAGCTGAATTGGAACCGGGAGTCTGAGGGTCAGAGAGCCAGACCTGATGGATCAGCAGTGGGGCTGGATGAAAGGGGCTTGGGTCCATGGGGAAGCAGAGGCGCTGGTGTTTGTGCTGTCCCCCTGGAGCTTGGGGACAAGGCTGGGGGGGAGAGTTCTGGTGCAGGAATGCTGGACACCATCCCTAGGCTCCTCGGGTCTGAGAAACTCTGAGTCCATGCCTCCACTGCTGCTGAGGCCTCTTCCCAAACAAATGCAAACTACTTCTGCCTCAGGCCCAAGTGTGTGAGCAGAAGAACCAGCCCAGATGAGGAATGACCTCAGGCCAGGATAAGCCCACCATTGATTGAAGGCAAAAGAATTCAATAGCTCCAACTCCTCCCTTTGGGCAAAGGGAGAAGGCCACTCAACCAAGGTCAAAGACACTCCAGAGAGGGCAACCAGCACCTCCTACTGGCCAGCCAGAGAAACTGCACTCAGTAAAGCCTTTAGCGATCCCAAGCCCAAGTGAACCAGCCCTCCCCCAACTCAAGGTCTTAGCATAATGAAGAAGGGTCAGCGGAAAGGTGGATCCATAGAAAAATTCCTGGAAGGGAAAGACCCCAACTCAGAGAGACCTGAAACCTCTGAGGAGAATACAATTTGGTCTCCAGCACAGAAAGACTTCCTTGAAGAAAAAAGGAAAGAGCTTAAAAATTTGGGAGAGACAATTAATACCTTACAACAAGAAAAACAAAACCTTAGAAGGTACAATTGGACAAACACAAAAGGAGAATAAATCTCTCAGATCATCAATTGGACCAATACAAAATGAGAATAATTCTGTCAGATCCTCAAATGCTCAAATGCAAAAAGAAATTAATTCGCTCCAAACCTCAATTGGTCAAATGGAAAGCTCTTTCAAAAGTAGAATTGACCAATTGGAAAAGGAGTTGCAAAACGTTAATGAAGAAAACTCCTTCCCCCCAAAAATAATGGAGTCTACAGAAACTAATGACTCCATGAGACAGCAAGAGTCAGTTAAACAAAATCAAAAAATAGAAAAAATAAAAGCAAATGTAAAATACCTCATCAACAAAACCACTGACATTGAGAATAGATCGAGGAGGGGCAACCTGAAAATTATAGGACTTCCTGAAAACATTGAAGAGAAAAAGAGCCTGGACTTAATATTACAGGGTCTAGTGATGGAAAACTGCCCTGATATTATGGAATCGGAGGGCAAAGTAATTATTGAAAGAGTATATCGATCCCCACAAGAAAAATATTCTAAAATGAAAACACCAAGGAATGTTGTGACCAAACTCCAGAACTATCAGATAAAAGAGAAAATCCTGCAAGCAGCCAGAAAGAAGCAATTTAAATATCAAGGAGCCACAGTAAGGATCATGCAGGACCTGGCTGCATCAACTTTAAGGGATTGAAGGGCCTGTAATGAGATATTTCGAAGAGCATGGGAGCTTGGAATGCAGCCAAGAATCTACTTTCCTGCAAAGCTGAGCCTTCTCTTCCAGGGAAAAAGATGGACATTTAACAAAATGGAAGAATTCCAAAAATTTCTGATGAAAAGACCAGAGCTAAACAGAAAATTTGGACATCAAACAGGAGGTTCAAGAGAAACATGAAAAGGTAAAAAAAAAGGGGGGGTAGTAAATGAAAAAAAAAAATGCAATCCAGTAAGTTGAAACTGGCTATATACCAGCATGGAGGGAAAAAAACGATTGTCATAAACTTTCAGAAATGTAACTCTAACAGAGAGAATGCACCTAGCCAGAAATGATGGACATTCATGACCTATCCATGAGACTACTATCTAATGGGATGTAACTGGCTTTAACCCCACTTGGGAGAAAGACTCCAATAACTCTCAGGAATTTTGACTGTATTCGATAGAATACACAGAACTAGAAGGGACAGACACTCAGAATTTTCTATGACTTAGATAGAATGATCTAACAAAACACTACTTCCCTAAAAAGGGGGACAGGAAAGAGATGGGAGGAGGGAGGGGATTGAATCGGGTAAATCGCATTACACTACGAGGTACAAAAAACCTATGGTAATCGTGGGGAAGAAGGGAACAGAGGAGAAGCACCTGAATCTTCTTCTCATCAGACTTGCCTTAAAGTCAACCGACACATACCCAGTTAACTTATAAAACATCTAACATTTCAAGTATTAAAAAGGGAAAAGGGGAGGTGGGATGGAGAAGGGGAAGGGGAGGGGGGGAAAGGGGAAATAACAAAAGGAAGGGAAGGGAAAAGGGGAAAAAGGGAAAGGGGAAAGAAAGGGGAGGGTGTGATATAGGAGGGCAAACACACTGAAGGGAGTGGTTTTCAGAAACAAAAGAATGGGCAATATGGATAAAAGGGGGGAAGGGGGAAAATACAAACAGAGGGAAGATAGCACGGAGGGCAATAAAGAATTAGTAATCATAACCTTGAATGTGAATGGGATGAACTGTCCCTTAAAACATAAGCAAATAGCAGAGTGGATTAAAAACCAGAATCCTACAATATACTGCTTACAAGAAACTCATTTGAAGCAGAGAGATACATATAGAGTAAAGGTAAAAGCTTGGAGCAAAATATATTTTGCTTCAGCTGAAGTAAAAAAAGCAGAGGTAGCGATCCTTATCCCAGACAAAGCAGCAGCAAAAATAGATAGCATTAAAAGAGATAAGGAAGGAAACTTTATCCTCCTAAAAGGTACCATAGACAATAAAGTCATTTCAATATTGAATACATATGCACCCAGTGGGGCAGCACCCAAATTCTTAGAGGAGAAGCTGAAAGAAATACAGGAAGACATAGACAGCAAAACTCTACTAGTGGGAGACCTCAACCTCCCACTATCAGATCTAGATAAATCGAATCATAAAACAAACAACAAAGAAATTAGGGAGGTAAATAGATTGTTAGAAAAATTAGATATGATAGAGTTATGGAGGAAACTGAATGGGGATAGAAAGGAATATAACTTTTTTCTCTGCAGTACACGGAACTTATACAAAAATTGACCATGTACTAGGACATGAAAACCTAATGATCAACTGCAGAAAGGCAGAAATAGTGAATACATCTTTCTCAGATCACAATGCAATAAAAGTCATATGCAATAACGGGCCAAGGAGATATAGAGCCAGAACAAATTGGAAACTGAATAACCTCATTTTAAAAAATGAGTGGACCAAAAAACAAATTATAGAAAGAATTAACCATTTTATCCTAGATAATGATAATAATGAAACAACATACCAAAACCTATGGGATTCATTCAAAGTGACTCTCAGGGGATATATTATACCTCTAAATTCTTATATGAATAAATTGGAGAAAGAGGAAATCAATGAACTAAACATGCAACGAAAAAAATTAGAGAAAGAACAAATCAAAAATCCCCAATCAAATACCAAATTAGAAATTGTAAAAATTAAAGGAGAAATTAACAAAATTTAAAGCAAAAAAAACTATTGAATTAATAAATACAGCCAAAAGTTGGTATTATGAAAAAACCAATAAAATTGATAAACCTCTGGTCAATTTGATTAAAAAAAGAAAGAAGAAAACCAAATTGCTAGTATCATAAATGAAAAAGGTAAACTCACCACCAATGAGGAGGAAATTAACATAATAATTTGAAATTATTTTGCCCAACTCTATGCCAATAAATTTGATAATCTAAGTGAAATGGATGAATATTTACAAAAATATAAGTTGCCCAGGTTAAATGAAGAAGAGATTAAATACCTAAACAACCCTATCTCAGAAAAAGAAATTCAACAAGCCATTACTGAACTCCCTAAAAAAAAATCTCCAGGGCCTGATGGATTCACAAGTGAATTCTACCAAACATTTAAGGAACAATTGGTTTCAATCCTATATAAACTCTTTGGAAAAATAGGGAAAGATGGAACTCTGCCTAACTCTTTCTATGAAACCAATATGGCACTGTTACCTAAAACAGGAAGAGTTAAAACAGAGAAAGAAAATTATAGACCTATTTCCCTGATGAATATAGATGAAAAAATCCTAAATAAAATCTTTGCAAAACAATTACAATAAGTCATCACTAGGATAATACATTATGATCAAGTAGGATTTATTGCAGGAATGCAGAGTTGGTTCAATATTAGGAAAACTGTTAGTATACTCAATTATATCAACAACAAACCTATCAGAAATCATATGAGCATATCAGTAGATGCTGAAAAAGCTTTTGACAAAATATAGCATCCATTCCTATTAAAAACACTGGAGAGTGTAGGAATAAATGGACTGTACCTTAAAATAATTAGCAGTATCTATCTGAAACCATCAACAAGCATTATATTCAATGGAGAGAGGCTAGAGGCATTCCCAATAAGATCAGGGGTGAAGCAAGGGTGCCCATTATCACCACTACTATTCAATATTGTATTAGAAATGTTAGCATCAGCAATTAGAGAAGAAAAAGAAATTAAAGGAATTAGAATTAGGAAGGAAGAGACAAAACTCTAACTCTTTGCAGATGACATGATGGTCTACCTAGAGAATCACAAGAAATCATCTAAAAAACTACTGGAAACAATTAACAATTTTATCAAAGTTGCAGGTTATAAAATAAACCCTCATAAATCTTCAATTTTTCTATATATATGTCTAGCAAGAAACAACAGGAAGAGCTAGAAAGAGAAATCCCATTCAAAGTAACCTCAGACAATATAAAATATTTTGGAGTCTATTTGCCAAGACAGACTCAGAATCTTTTTGAAAACAATTATAAAACACTTCTCACACAAATTAAATTAGATTTAAATAACTGGGCAAATATCAACTGCTCATGGATAGGTAGAGCTAATATAATAAAAATGACAATTCTACCAAAACTAAACTATCTGTTTAGTGCCCTACCAATCAAAATTCCAAAAAATTACTTTAATGAGTTAGAAAAAAAATTGTAAGTAAATTCATATGGAGAAATAAAAAGTCAAGAATTGCCAGGAGCTTAATGAAAAAAGGTGCAAAAGAAGGTGGCTTAGCCCTACCCGATCTAAAATTATATTATAAAGCATCAGTTATCAAAACTGTTTGGTATTGGCTAAGAAATAGAGTGGTGGACCAGTGGACCAGTGGAATAGACTAGGTGCAAAGTAGGACATGATTATAGTAATCTGCTGTTTGATAAACCCAAAGAGTACAGCCATTGGGATAAAAACTTCCTCTTTGATAAAAATTGCTGGGATAATTGGAAGTTAGTATGGAAGAAACTTAGATTAGACCAACACCTCACACCCTTTACCAAGATAAGATCCAAATGGTTACAGGACGTAGACATAAAAAAAAAATACTATAAGCAAATTAGAAGATCAAGGACTAGTCTACCTGTCAGATCTATGGAAAGGGTAACAGTTCATGACTAAGGAAGAGTTGGAGAACATTACCAAAAACCAATTAGATGATTTCAATTACATTAAATTAAAAAGCTTTTGCACAGGAAAAAACCAATGTAACCAAGATAAAAAGAAATGTAATAAATTGGGAAGCAATCTTTACAACTAATGATTCTGACAAAGGACTCATTTCTAAAATATACAGAGAAATGAGTCATATTTTTAAAACAGAAAGCCATTCCCTAATTGACAAATGGTCAAAGGATATGCAAAGGCAATTTACAGATGAGGAGATCAAAGTAATCCATAGCCATATGAAAAAATGTTCTAAATAATTAATTATTAGAGAAATGAACATTAAAGCTTCTCTGAGGTACCACCTCACACCTCTCAATTTGGCCATTATGACCAGGAAGGATAATGATCATTGTTGGAAGGGATGTGGGAAATCTGGGACACTATTACACTGTTGGTGGAGCTGTGAACTCATCCAACCCTTCTGGAGAGCTATTTGGAACTATGCCCAAAGGGCAACAAAAATGTGCATACCCTTTGATCCAGCAATACCACTACTTGGTCTATACTCTGAAGAGATGAGGAAAAAGGGTAAAAACATTACTTGTACAAAAGTATTTATAGCAGCCCTGTTTGTGGTGGCAAAGAATTGGAAATCCAGTACATGTCCTTCAATTGGGGAATGGCTTAGCAAACTGTGGTATATGTATGTCATGGAACACTATTGTTCTATTAGAAACCAGGAGGGATGGGATTTCAGGGAAACCTGGAGGGATTTGCATGAACTGATGCTGAGTGAGATGAGCAGAACCAGGAAAACACTGTACACCCTAACAGCAACATGGGAGTGATGTTCAACCTTGAAGGACTTGCTCATTCCATCAGTGCAACAATCTGGAACAATTTTGGGCTGTCTGCAAAGGAGAGTGCCATCTTTATCCAGATAAGGAGCTGTGGAGTTTGAACAAAGTTCAAGGACTATTCCTTTTAATTTAGAAAAAAAACAGATATCTTATTGTCTGATCTTGTTACCTCTTAGACTTCTCTTCTCTTTAAGGATATGATTTCTCTCTCATCACACCCAATTTGGATCAAGGTACAACATGAAAACAAAGTAAAGACTGACAGAGTGCTTTCTGGTGGGGGTGAAGCAAGATTGGGGGAAAATTGTAAAACTCTAATAATATCTTTAATAAAAAGAAATTAAAAAAAAAAAGAAATTAAAAAAAACTTTTCCCAGTTTCCTACTTTCCTTCTAATTTTGTCTGTAATTGTTGAATTTGTACAAAATCTTTTTAATTTCATGTAATCAAAACCATTTAACTTCCTGTAATCCTCTATGTCTCTGGTTTAGTCATAAGCCCTTCCCTTAATCAAAGAACTGACAGGTACATTTTCCACAATTGTCTAATTTGTTTTATTATTTTAAAATTTAATCTATTTATTTTCATCCAAGTTACAAAATTTCCCTCCACCCTCCCTTTCCACCCCCCCCCCCACTTTCCCTCAGCAGGGAACAGTCAGGTTAGCATTTTGCATACATATTTTGTTAAACATATTTACAAATTAGCAATTTTGGGCATGAGGAATTAGGATTGAGGGAAAGGCACAAATAAAAGATACTTTTTATAAAGTATACATCAGATTTGGAAGGGTTGCGTTTTATTTCTGTGTGTTTTGTTTTGGTTTTCTTCCTCTGGTTCAGTCCTTAACCAGACAAATACAATCATCCTAGCTCTCTGGACTGCTGAGAGGAGTTGCTTCCATCAAGGTTGTTCATCTCATAGTGTTGATGTGTACATTGTTCTCGTGGTTCATATTTGTCTAATTTATGAAATAATCCTTATTATAACCCCCTTTCTAAATCATTTATCAATTTTGAAATAATCATGATATATGGTGTTCAATGTTGATCTATCCTGAGTTCTGTCAATCTGCTTTCCAATTTTTCCAACAATTTTTGGCAAATGTTGAGTTTTTACCCAAAAGCTTGGCTCATTGAGTTTAACCAACACTAGATGATTACGATTATAGCCTACTGCATATTGTGTACCTAATCTAATAAACTGATATACCATTCTATTTCTTAGTCATATCAGATTATTTTGATGATTTAACTAGACTGTAATATACTTTGAAATCTGGAATTGTTAGACCATCTTTCTTCACAGTTTTTTCCCATTAGTTCCCTATGATAGTCTTGACTTTTTCTTTGTTCAGATGAATTTTATTACTTTTTCTCCTAGTCTTTAAAAGGAATCTTTGAGAGTTTAATTGGTGTAGCGCTGAATAAATAAAATTAACTTGAGTAGAAATGTGTTTTTATTATATTAGCTTGGCCTACTTATAAGAAATTTATTTTCTCCTGTTGTTTAGACCTCTCTTTATTTGTGTGAAAAGTGTTTATAACTGTACTTGTATAATCCTTGCACTTTTCTTGGCAGAAAAAATTCTCAGGTACCTTATTTTGTCTACAATTATTTTAAATTAAATTATCTCTTGCTGTTGGGGTTGGTGGTAGTTTATAGAAATACTAATGATTTATGTGGGTTTATTTTATATTCTTCAACATTGTTTAAATTGTTTCAAGTAACTTTTTACTTCATTCTCTAGTATTCTTTAATATGCCATCATATCATCTGCAAAGAGTTTTCTTATTTTCTTTTTTCTTCAGTTTCTTTTGTCTGTCTATATTGTGAATGGAGCATTTAGAGAAAGGTAGCATTACAGGGCAGTCTTCAGTTTTATCTACATTACATATCATTCTTGTTCTTGGTTAGATAGACCTTATATATCATTTTAAGAAAGGCCTCTCTGGGGTGGCTAGGTGGTGCAGTGGATAGAGCACCGGCCCTGGAGTCAGGGGTACCAGAATTCAAATCTGGCCTCAGACACTTAATAATTACCTAGCTTTGTGGCCTTGGGCAAGCCACTTAACACCATTGCCTTACCAAAAAAAAGAAAAGAAAAAGGAAAGGCCTCTTTGATTCCTATGTTTTCCAGTATTTTTAATAGGAATGAGTGTTACATTTTATTAAAGGATTTTCTCCATTTTTGATATAATCATATGATTTTTGCTGTTTTGAAAAGATCAATTATTTTGATATTTTTCTAATATTAAACCTATCTTCCTCATAAAAATCCCACATGACCATAATGTATGATCATTGTGGTATTCTTCTTGCAAGTGTTTTATTTAAAATTTCTGAATTGATATTGCTTAGGTAATTTGGTCTATAGCTTTCTTTCTCTGTTTTTGCTCTCTCTTGTTATGGTGTCAAAACAATCTTTTCTTCATTAAAGGAACTGGTATGACTCTTTACCCATTTTTGAAATAATTTATATAGTATTGTTATTCTTTCTTAAATATTTGGTAAAATTCAATTGTAAATCCATCTTGTTCTTGGGATTTTTTCTTAGGGACCTCATTGATGGCATTTTCAATTCCTTTTTCTAAGATTGGGTTATTTAAGTATTTTATTTTCTCTTCTATTAATCTGGGCATTTTATATTTTTGTAAAAATTCACCCTTTTCACTTAGATTGTCAGTTTTGTGGGGGAATGATTGGGCAAAATAACTCATAAGATTGCTTTAATTTCAACTTAGTCTATACAGTCTTTTAATTTTTGATGTTGACAATTTGATTTTTCTTCTTTTTTTAAATCAATGGTTTATCTACTTTATTGAGCTTTCCAGAGTCAGCTAGATGGTGCAGTGAATAGAGCACTGGCTTTGGAGTAAGGAGAACCTGAGTTCTAATTTGACCTCAGACACTTAATAATTGCCTAGTTTGTGCAAGTCACATAACCCCATTGCCTTTAAGTAAAAATTAAAATAAAAGAGTTTTCCATGAAACCAGCTACTAGTTTTGCTTGAATATTTTGGTTTTTAAATGTGAGTTTTCTTATACTTTCCTTAGATTTCCAGAATTTCCCTTTTACTATTTAATTTGGATTTTTTAATTTGTCCTTTTTCTAATTTCCTAGTTGCATGCCCAATTAATTGATCTACTGTTCATTTTATTAATGTAAACAGATTTTATATAGATGATAGATAGATAGATAGATAGATAGATATCTGTGTGTGTGTGTGTGTGTGTGTGTGTGTGTGTGTGTGTGTATTCCCGCTTTAACTGCTTTGGAATATTATCTCATTGTCATTCTCTTTAATGAAATTTTCATTTATTTCCATGATTTGTTCTTTGACACTCATTATTTAGAATGAGATTATTTAGTTTCTAATTAATTTTTATTCTATGTTTTCACAGCCCTTTATTAAATGTAATTTTTACTACATAATGGTCCAAAAATGTTGAATTTGATATTTTCACTTTTTTGCATTTCTCTGTGAGATTTTATTACCCTTCTACATGCTCTTTTTTTTGTGAAAATGCCATGTATAGAAGACCAAAATAAATACTCTTTTATCTTCTTATTCAGTTTTATTCAGAGGTCTATCATATCTGTTTTCTTTAAGATTCTACTCATCTCCTTAACTTCTTTGTCTTTTTATTTTATAGCTAGCCTTTTCTAGCTCTGAGAAGGGAAATTTAGATCTCCCCCTCTAGTATAGGATTACTTCTTTTCTCCTGGAATTCATTTAATTTTTCCTTTAAGAAATTTTATGCTATGCCATTTGGTGGACAGTATTTAATATTGACAGATGTAGTTTCCATGCTTATCCTTTTAAATCAGGTTCTTTTTTGGTTTGCTTTGATGAGATCAAATTTGCTATCCTTCCCTTTTTTACTTCAGTTGAAGCATAAGATTCTATTCCATTTCATTATTTTAATCCTTTGTATTTTTTTTCTATTTCAAGTATATTTCCTGTAAACAACATATTATTGGATTCTATTTTCTAATCCATTCTGCTATCTGCTTCTTTTTTATTGGATAATTCAACTCATTCACAATCACAGTTATGATTGCTAACTGTGCATTTCCCTGAAATCTATTTTCCACTGTTTTTTCCTTCTCTTTCTCTTTCTCTCTTCTTTCTTCTTCCTACTTTCTTTCTTCTTTTTCTTTCTTTCTTCTTCTTTTACCCCTCCTCTAATATCTGTTTTGGTTTTGACCATTGCCTTTTTTTAATCTTCTTGTCCTTTTACCACCTTTCTTTCTCTTATCCCTTTTCCTACTTCTTTCCTGTTAGATAAAATAGCTTTATATTACTCATTGAGTATGTATACATATATTTTCCAGCTTTGAACCAATTTAAGATGTGAGATTCAAGCATCCCCATCATTTTCCCCATTACTGCAAAATCTCTTCTGTTAAATAATTTTTCCTCATTCTTGCTGTCCCATCTCTCTTCTATTTAATGTGTTTTTTAAAAAATCATCTCAACATAATTGACTCAATTCTTATCTTCTTTTGATGGAGAGTCCATCTAACTGCCCTAATAATGTTAAAGTCCTTATAAGTGCTATGTGTCATCTTCCCATGTAGAAAGTTTGACCTTACTGAATCTCTTAGGATATCTCTTTCATGTTTGCATTTTTATTTCTTTATTTAGTTTTGTATTTGAATATCAAATTTTCTATTTAGCTCTAGTATTTTCAGCAGGAATGTTTGAAAGTCCTCTAGTTCATCAAATGTCTATTTTCCCATGGAGGCTTATACTCAGTTTTGCTGGATAGGTTATTCTTGATTTTAATCCTAGCTCTTTTGGCTTCCAGAATATTATAATACAAGCCTTCCTCTCCTTTAATGTGCAATACTGACTGTGGTTCCATGATATTCTTTCTGGCTACTTGAAGTATTTTCTCTTTGACCTAGAGTCCTGAATTTGTCTGAAATATTCCTGAGAGTTTTCGTTTTGAAATTTCTTTTAGATTGGTGGATTCTTTAAATTTTCATTTAACCTTCTTGTTCTAGGATGTCAATGTAGTATTTCTTGAAATATGATAACTGAACTCATTCTTTGATCATGGCTTTCAGGTAATATAATAAATTTTAAATGATCTCAATCTATTTTCTAGGTTAGTAATTTTTTTTATTTAGATATTTTATGTTTCCGTCTACTTGTTCATTCTTTTGACTTTGTTTCATTGTGTTTTCACATCTCATGGAGTCATTAGCTTCCACTTAACCAATTAATTTTTAAGGAATTATCTTCTTTATTGATCTTTTGTACCTCTTTTGTCTTTTAACCAATTCTTCATTGTAAGGAGTTTTGATTAATGAGCTTTTGTACATATTTTTCCATTTGACCATTTCTATTTTTAAGGAGTTAATTTCTTCAGCATGTCTCACTTTTATCAAGTTATTGTCTTTTCATAATTCTCGCTGCTTCCATATCTTTTTCCTTTTGATTGATATTTTATTTTATTTTTCCAATTACATGATATGAAAGTTTTTCAACATTATGCATTTGCATATTTATAAGATACACACTTTTCTTCCACTATCCCCCACTCCCCAGTGGTGAACAGTCTAGTGAACATTGTACATGTACAAGTTTGATGTGTTTACATATTAGTCCTTTTGTGTAAGGAATTAGGACTAACAAGAAAAGAAAGATAACCATGGAATAAAAAAGAAAAATGTAAGAGAAATTTTTTAAAAGTGAACATAGTGTTCATTCAGGTGCAATCATTTTGTCTTTTTTGTTTTGTTTTGTTTTTTGTCTGGATGTGTATGGTATTGTCCATAACAGTTCTCCGACTCTTGTCCTAGGTCTCTGAACTGTTGAGAGGAATTATATCCCTCATAGTTTATCAATTCACAATATTGTTGGTAATGTGTACAATGTTCTACTGGTTCTGCTCTCTTCACAAAGCATCAATTCATGTAATTCTTTTCATGCTTCGCTAGAGTCTGACCATTCCTGGTTTCTTATAGAACAATAGTATACAATCGCAAACAATAACTTATTCGATCATTCTCCCATTGATGGATATCCAGTCAACTTCCAGTTCTTTGCCACAAAAAAAGAACTCCTACAAATATTTTAAAACATGTGGAACTTTTCCCATTTTTTATTTCTTCTGGATATAGATCTAGTATTGGTATTGGTAGGTCAAAGGGTATAATCAATGTTATTGCTCTTTGGGCAGAGTTTCATATTGCTCTCCACAATGCTTGGATTAGTTCACAACTCTACCAACAATGCAGTAAAGTCCCAGTCCTCCCACAACATCTCCAATATTGATTGTTTTCCTATTTTGTCATCTTGGTCAATCTGAATGATGTGAGTAAGGAGTTATATCATAGTTGTTTTAATTTGAATTTCTCTAATTAATAATGATTTGAATCACTTTTCATGTGATTATATATAACTTTAATTTCTTCATTTGAAAGCTGTCTGTACATATATTTTATGATACTTTTTTTTAATCTATCCTAATCCACTGGAACATTACCTATTTCTTAACCAGGCAGTAATGATGACTGTCACTTTATAGTATAGTTTTAGATCTGGTAGAGCTAAGCCACCTTCCTTTATATTTTTTCATCAGTTCCCTTGATATAAAAATATATTTTGTTGCTTTAGATGGATGTTGTTACTAATTTTTTGAGTTCAGTAAAATAGTTATTTGGTAATTTGATTGATATGGTACTAAATAAGTCATTTAATTTGGGTTTCATTATCATTTTTATTATATTAGCTTAGCCTAACCATGAGTGATTGATGTTTTCCCAATTGTTTGAGTATTTATTTGTATGAAAAGTATTTTGCAATTGTGATCATGAAGTTTTTGAGTTTTTCTTGAGAGGTAGATTCTCAATTATTTTAAGTGATCTACAATTACTTTAAATGAATTTCTCTTTCTCTTTATTACTCTTGGTCTTTGTTGCTCATATATAAAAATACTGTTAATTTATCCTATACTTTGCTACAGTTGTTAATTGTTTCAAGTAGTTTTTTTAGATAATTTTCTTGGATTTTCTAAGTATACAATCATTGCATCTGTGAAAAAACTTAAAATTTTGCTCCTTCACTTCCAATTCTAATTCCTTCATTTTTTCCCTTCACCTATTGCTAAAGTTAATATTTATAGTACTATAATGAATAGCAATGCTGATAAGCAACTTCTTTGTTTCACCAATAATCTTACTGAAAATGCTTCTAATTAATCCTCATTACATATAATACTTGTTGATGGTTTTGGATAGACACTGTTTATTATTTTTCATTTTTAAAAAATTATTTTATTTATTACATTACAACAGAATTACTGCAAAAGCAAACATAAACCCCATGCAAACAAAGACAGTGAAACCCCATGAATAATAAAGTTGGAAAAAAAAGAAAAAAATTGTATTTCAATCCATGTTCAGATACCATCAGCTTTGTTGGGATGGATTACATTCTTTATCATAAGACCATCAGAGATGTGGCATCAGTATTTTTTCCCACAGTTTCTATTGCTAACTCTATTTCCCTCCCTCCCTCCCTATCTATTCCTTTCACTTTGTCCCTCCTTAAAAGAGTGTTGTGGGTCAGCCAGGCATCATGCACAGGGGACAGAGCACAGGCCCTGGAGCCAGGAGGAGCTGAGCCCAAGTCTACCCCCAAACACCCAACAACCACCCAGCTGTGGGACCCCAGGCAAGCCACCCAACCTCACTGACATACAAAAAAAGTGTGTTGTACCTTATTACAGTCTCCCATGATCTTCACTCTCTTCTCTCATCTACAATCCCCTTCCCCCTCCCCCTGTCCCCTTTCTTCCATTTTTTTCCTCTCCTTTTTCCTCTAGGGTAAGATAGATTTCAGTACCCTATTGAATGTGTATGTTGTTTCCTCTCTGAGCCATTTCAAATGAGAATGTAGGCTTGCTCATTCCCCCTAAATTTACCTCCTTCCAATCCATTACAAAAGCTTTTGTTTGACTCTTATGTGAAATATCTTAGATCATTCCACCTTTCCTTTTCCTTTCTCCCAGAACATTCCTTTTTCACCCAAAGACTCTTATCTTTGTAATATATTGTACTTTCATATTCAGCTCTCTCCTGTGCCTTGTCTATATATGCTCCTTTTAACTGCTCTAATAAATGAGAAGGTTCATGAGAACTATCAGATAATGCTTATTATTTTAAGGAAAACTCCATTTATTTCTATACTCTCTAGTGTAGCTATTAGGAATGGATATTGCATTTTATCAAAAGCTTTTTCACCATATATATTGTGATAATCATATGATTTCCATTGGTTTTCTTATTGATATGTTCAATTATGTTGACTGTTTTTTTTTCCTAATATTGAACCATTCTTGTTCACCTGATATAAATCCTACCTGATCATGGTGTATTATCTTAGTTATAGCTTGTAATCTCTTTGCTAAAATTTTATTTAAGATTTATGCAACAATGTTCACAGGGAGATTGGTCTACAATTTTTTTTGTCTACCTTGACTCTTCCTGGTTTAAATATCAGCACCACATTGGTGTCATAAAAGGAATTTGGAAGAACTTTTTTTCCTATTTTTAAAAATAGTTTATGTAGAATTAGAATTAATTGTTCCTTAAAAGTTTGGTATTATTCCATCTGAAACTGAATAAGTTTTTAGGGAATTTATTGAAAGTTATTTCAATTTCTTTTTCTGAAATGGGGTTATCTAAATATTTCATTTTCTCTTCTGTTAATCTGGATAGTTTGTATTTTTGGAAATATTCATCCATTTCACTCAAGTTGTCAAATTTATTGTCATACAATTGTGTAAAATAGGTCTGAGTTATCTCTTGAATATTATTCTTTCTCACTGGTGGGGAGTCCAACCTTTAATTTTTGATGTTGTTAATTTGATGTTCTTTCTTTTTATAAATCAGATTAGCCAAAGATTTATCTATTTATTATTTTTTTATAAAGCTCCCTCAATTTTATTTATTATAACTATGGTTTTCTTTCAATTTTATTAATCTCTCCTTTATTTTTCAGAATTTCTAATCTGGTATTTAATTGAGGTTTTTAATTATTTAAAAAAATTGTTCTAATTTGTTCTAGCTATTTTAGTTGCATACCTGATTCTTTGATCTGACTTTTCTCTATTTTATTCATATAAATATTTAAAGACATAAAATTTCTCCTAAAAAGCTGCTTTAACTACATTCAAGAAATTTTGGTGTGATGTCTCATTGTTATCATTTCCTTGGATGGAATGGTTGATTATTTCTTTGATTTGATGTTTGATCCACTCATTCTTTAAAATTTCCAATTATTTTTTTGTTTTATCTTTCCATGGCCTTTTATTTCATGTAATTTTTATTGCTTCAAGATCTGAAAAGCATGCATTTATTATATCTGCCTTTCTGCATTTGATTGTAAGATGTTTATGTCCCAGTATATGTGCCATGTACTGGAAAAGAAAAGGTATGTGTTTTCCTATCCCTAATCAGTTTTCTCCAGGAGTCTATCATATCTGGGTTTTCTGAGAATTTATTCACCATCTTAACTTCCTTCTTATTTTGTTGTTGGATTTCTCTAATTCTGAGAGAGGTAGGTTGAGTTTCCCCATTATTAAAGTTTTGTTGTCTGTGTCTCCTTGTAATTCATTCAGCTTCTCCTCTAACTATTTGGATGCTATACCATTTAGTGCATATGTTTTTAGTAATGATGTAACTTCATTGCCTATAGTGTCTTTTATGAAGATGTAGTTTCATTCTCTATCCCTTTTAATGAGATCTATTTTTGCTTTTGCTTTGTCTGAGATCAGTATGACTACTACTGATTTTTTTTTTACTTCAACTGAGGTATATTAGATTTTTCTCCAACCTTTTACCTTTACCCTGAGTTTCTTGTAAACAACATATGGTAGGATTCTGGATTATAATCCATTCTCATATCTGCTTCTGTGTTATGGGAGAGTTCATCCCATTCACATTTCCAACTAAGATCTCTAATTCTTTATTTCTCTCCATTTTGTCTTTCCCTGTTTATACTTTTCTCTTTTCTTTCCTCTTAATCATCCTCACTAATATTTTGCTTCCTTTCCCCTTTAGCTTTTCTTTTAAATTTTAACTTTAACTTTACTTTCACTTCTACCTTCACCTGCCTTTTTATTAATCCCTTCTTTCTCTTCCTTTCCCTATTCCTCCCCCCCTCCCCTTCTCCCTTCTCCATACTTCCCTGTTGGGTAGCATAGCTTTTTTTAAACCCAATTGAGAATGTCTGTTATTTCATTTCTGAGTCAAATCTATTGAGTAGATTTACTCAGTATTAACACCCTCCCTTCTTTTCCTCTATTATAATAGGTCTTTGTGACTCTTCAACTGTTATTTACACTAGCCTTTTCCAAATGTAGTCCTTCTTTTAATTTTTTTATTGTTTTAACCCTGTCTTGTTACCTTACAGTCTTCCCCAACCAAAATATCAGGCATTAGCATTCCAACTATGGTATTAAAACTCTCATTAACTAAAGTATTTTTGTGAGATCTGTAGCTTTAATATATACATATGTGTGTATATATATATATATATATATATATACATATATATATATATGTATATATATGTTTTCATTTAAAATGTAGGGAAAAGCTCCAGGAGGATGATAGATTTATGCTGCCATCCTGCTTTAATTTCTTTACCTAATCTCTCTTCTTGTTTGATTTTGGAATTTTTTTTAACTCTTCCAGGAATTTTTATTGAACTTGTATCTGATTCACATTTTTCTTTGAATCTCTGCTTGTTGTTGTTTTTATTTCTTTGTCATCTGAGTTTGTGTCTTAATCTTCCCTGTTGCCATGGTAGTTTTTTTATGGTCAGTTTCTTTTCTTGTTTTCTCATTGTCCTACCATATCTCTTGATTGAGTTTTATATTAAAACTACGCTCTGTTCTTGGCATAGAAGGAAAGTGGTACTAATTCAAGCTTCAGACATTCACACTACTGTTTTCAGAGCTAATTATGGGCATATGGAAGTCTTCATTACTTCCAAAATAATCTACTGAGGTGGACAATCATTTTTTATATGCCAGAAAAGACTCCTGATACCCCAGGATTGTTCTCAATAGTGCTCTTAAAGACCTTTGTTCCCTAGGGATCAAAAATGGTACTGTAATTCTAGTATCTCACTCCTTCTTGACCTAAAATGATCCTTTCTCCCACTTGAACTATGACTCAGAAGTGGGTATGGACAATGGAATTACCAAATAGAATCTGATCCTGTGTTAAGTACTATCACAGGGATCCCCAGGATTCTCTTTCTGACCAGTCTTAAAGTTGATTTACTATCTCTGACTTGAGTGCTCCTAAAGCTGCTTCTGTTGCCACCTCCTGATCACTAGTGGTATTTCATTCTTATGGGCTTCTCCACTCTCATGTCAACCTCTACTCTCATGTCACAGATTGCCCTTTTTTGACCTCCTAAGTAGTCATAGGTTGAAAAAATGTCTCTCCATGACCTTTTTTTTGATCTGCCACTCTGAATTTCAATTTGAGGAACTATTTTCAAGTTATTTAGAGGGAAATACTCCTCTACCATCTTTCTCTCTCTATTCTACAACTTGCTTCTATCATCTAGTTTATTTTAATTCTCACTTTTGTGTTCCTTCCTCAAAAATTATTTTCTTCAGTCTCTTTCCAGCCTCTATTTCTATCTAGTCTAGATTCTAATTCTGATGTATGATCTATATAATTAACAAGTTACTCTCCTTTCTATGTGTTCCTTATGCATTCAGAAATTCCAAGGTATCATTCTAGACTCATCACCTTAGATGGTTTCTGACACTGCCTTGTAGATCTCGCCTTGTGGATTCCCATTTTATATTGAACTTCACCTGCAGTCCAATGCCAGTTATTAAAGGTGTCAGAACATGGTCTCATGGTAGGATCCCTCAACCACCATGTCCCTGATTATTTAGTCCATGACTCATCTATACCCTCCCCTGGTTATCTTTTTTCTCCCATTTGCCTCAAAATTTCCTCCCTGGGCTTATGTTCTCTGACTCCCCATGTGCCTATTGTTCCTAGAAATTCAAACTCTCCTAACCCCACTAGTATCAGTAGACTTTCCAACCATCAGATATGCCATGCCACATTTAACACAAGGTCTTTCTCTCCCTTCACTGGTCATCTTTTTTGCCCATTTAGTTACTTCTCCTACATTTATGATGTTTGAGATGTTTGAGAAACAAATAATCTCTTCACTTCTGGTTTTCTTACTAAAAAGTTTCAAACACTTCCTTGTCATTGAATATCCATCTTTTATCAAGTATGGATAGAATGAAATTAGTAGGGTATATCACCCTAGACTGCATCTATAACTTCATTACTTTTCTGAACACATAATTCCATGCCCTCTTACATATTCTGGTTAGTACAGGATAGTCTTGTATTGCTCAGATTTCCTTTCCTTTGTATTTGAAGATTTTTTCCTTGATTACATGTTGAAAAATTTTTATGAATTGAATGGCTAAATCTTACAGTTTGAATTTTTTTCTGGAGGTGTTTTTTTTTTCTGTAAATTCTTTTAAATGGAATTTAATTTTCTAAGTACAGAAGTTCTGGGCAGTTCTCTTTTATTGTTTCTTGCATTATTGTGTTAAAGGTTTTTGCCCTATCATGTTCTTCTGGGAGATCCACAATGTTTAGGTTGTCTTTACACATCTGGTCTTCAAACTCAGTATCTTTGCAAATTGCAGTCTTTTTTTTTCCTCTTGGTTTTCTCCTCACTTTCAGACTCTGGCCCCTCTGATAGAGGTTTACGGTGACTGAGTCTCAAAATATCTCACTCCTCTCCCAATCTAGGCAATTAATGGTTCACCAGTCCAAGTCTCTGCCCTAAGTGACAGAATTCATGGTGGTCAGACTTCATTCTAGCTAGACATTGTGTTCTTTTGTGGAGTTTAGGGGAGTACTGAACAAGTCCCTGAATATGTGATATCTCTCATAGAGTACTGTCCTATTCCTTTCCCCCAGCACTGACATTGCTGAGCTGAGACCTTATTTGCACAAGCAGGTTTTTGCTCCCATAAGGTTTTAGTCTCATTAGCCGTTTGTCTCAGGGCAATATTCCATAGCCTGAAGTGTCAGGGTTTCCACAACACTGGAAAGAGGGAGTAGGTGAACCAATCATGGGACTGAGTTTTGTTATACTACTATGTTGGATCATACTACTATGTTGCAAAACTTAACATCTATTGAGACTGTGTGAGGTGTGGAAGAGTGCTGAATGAATTCAGAGTTAGTGAGAGATAATTCAGGGGTTTTGATGAAGTTTTTAAAGTTGCCTTTGAATTCTGTGTATCATAGACCATAGAACCAGTGGAAATTACTTATTTTTGGTACATAATTTCTATTTTTGAGTGGTTTGAGAAATTCAGGAGAGCAGATAAAGTGTCTAGTTCTCCATCTTATTGCTCATCTGACTAGGATACTATTTTAACTCCTTTGATTTTTATTTTTTCAGTTTTTGAATATAGGGGGCAACTAGGTGGTGCAGTGGATAGAGCACCGGCCATGGAGTCAGGAGTACCTGAATTCAAATCCAGCCTCAGACATTTAATAATTACCTAGCTGTGTGGCCTTGGGCAAGCCACTTAACCCCATTGGCTTGCAAAATAAATAAATAAATAGATAGATATAGATAGATAGATAGATAAATGAATAAAGAAATAAATAAACAAATAAATAGACAGGCAGACAGACAGATAGATACATAGATACATAGATACATAGATAGGCAAATAAATAAATAGAATTTTCTGTTTATAGGAGTATGTGATTAGGACAGCAGTCTCTCAAAGAGTTTACTAGACAATGAGAAGTTAAATAACTCATTCAAGGATCACATAGCCATTATGTATCAGACACAAGACCAAGTTTTGTTAGGGGGGGGGTTTTGCCACATACCAGACTGTTATTCTATTTACATCATATTTTCCCCTTTAGTATTGTGTAACTGATGGACTTTAAAAATGTTGGAGGTGTGGTCTAATTTTGAGTTTGAATATATGACAAATTCATGAGAGGGCCCACTCTGACCTAGAAGTTTTTAGGGACAGAAAAAAGGTTTATTTATGCATTTTCTGGTTAGCAAAGAACAAGTAAGTGAAAGAATAGGGAGTTAGCAGCAGCAGCAGCCATCAGGGAATAAGGAGCATAAAGAAAAGTATTGGAGCATATGTGTTTTGAGGGCTTCCCAATGGAAGATGCATAACTCAGTTGATTAAAAGGCAAGCTTTTAAAGGGTCAAGAAGATGGGATAATTAGGTATAAGTTGATGGGACAAGTAACTCAGAGAGCAGAGATGAAGTGATTAGGGAAATGTAGATAAGAGGTGAAACTCAAAGAGTAGAGATGAGGTACTTGGAAAAGAGGGATGGTAGCTCAAAGACTTAATCTTTTCAGACTTAATAGTGTCTTATCTTGTGGTTGGGGGCAAGAATTTACCAAATCCTTGTTAGGGAGGGAGAAGGAACTTTGTGATGTTTGTCCTGAATTCTCTAAGATGACCATGACATGAGGAAAGTGATACTCAGACACATACATGAATTATTGGATTTGAGTGAGGTGAGACTATGCTAAGTCATCAGTTACTTTTTCCTCCTGAGCAATGTGGATCCAGTGGCCAGATGTGAATCAGCCTACTGAAGATGGAGCTACATGTGCGGGGCTCAAAGTCACACAGCAAGTAAGTGTCAAATATCTGAGGCAGGATTTGAACTCAGATCCTCCTGATTCCAGGGCCAGTATTCTACCATTGTAGCATCTAGATGTTCCTAAAGTTAATTGACCTCATCTCTATAGCTTGGAAAATGGGATCAGATTTAGAGTTAATGTAAGACACATCACCAGTGTAGAAGGAATAGATTAATTATAGAACGTATTTTTCTGTCCAATACATAACTACTTTCATTTATTTTCAGGAGTAGAAAAATTATTGAAAAATCTTTGTGATATTAAATACACACATAAAGATTTTTTAAAAGATTCTGTTCTCATCTGGGACACTATTACATTGTTGGTGGAGCTGTGAATTCCCCCAACCTTTCTGGAGAGAAATTTGGAACTACACTCAAAAGGCAACAAAAATATGCATACCCGTTGATCCAGCAATACAGCTACTGGGTCTATACCCTGAAGAGATGATGAAAAAGGGTAAAAACATCACTTGTACAAAAATATTCATAGCAGCCCTGTTTGTGGTGGCAAAGAATTGGAAATTACGTAAATGTCCTTCAATTGGGGAATGGCTTAGCAAATTGTAATATATGCATGTCATGGAACACTATTGTTCTATTAGAAACCGGGAGGTTTGGGAATTCAGGGAAGCCTGGAGGGATTTGTGTGAACTGATGCTGAGTGAGAAGAGCAGAACCAGAAAAACACTGTACACCCTAACAGTAACATGGGGGAAATAATCAGCCTTGATGGACTTGCTCATTCTATCAGTGCAACAATCAGGGACAATTTTGGGCTGTCTGCAATGAAGAATACCATATGTATCCAGAGAAACAACTATGGAGTTTGAACAAAGACCAAGGACTATTACCTTAAATTTAGGAAAAAACCGATATCTTTTTTTCTGATCCTGCTATCTCTTATACTTAATGTTTCTTCCTTAAGGATATGATTTCTCCCTCATCACACTCAATTTGGATCCATGTATACCATGGAAACAATGTAAAGACTGACAAATTGCCTTCTCGGGGGGAGGGAAGTAAGATTAGGGGAAAATTGTAAAATTAAAAATGAATAAAATCTTAAAAAAATAAAGATTCTGTTCTCATCTGCATATCATGATGAGTCATAGATCACATAGCCAGTAAACAGTAGGACCTGAAGTTGAACTCTGGATCTTCTGATTCCCAGTCTGATTGACTCTCCACTGGAGTTCTATCACTAAATTAATTCTGCCAATAAAGAACTATGAATTTGTGGCATCTAAATTTCTCCTAAAGGTCTCCATTCTGATATGAAACACAAAACACAATTAAATTGAATTGACTTTCAGAACTGATCCATAATCTCCTTACAATTATGGGGAACTTTAGGTGAGTCGATTGATTTATTTGCATTGCAATTTGATCAAGATATCCGGGTGGATAATTGTATGTTTGAAGAGTATTATGTTAATGAAATTTTGGTACCTTCATTTTATTACTTGAAATATATTACAAAGTTGACAAAAGGCAATAGGAACATTTATAGCATCTTGAGAACCACTTTCCAAGACAGTACTTATTTCTCAAACTGCATTATGGAAAACTGCAAATTCTTCTGTTTTAGAAAAGTGATAAGAAAGTCAAATATCATAAATCTATTTGAACTACATCTTTTCTTCATTTGCTATTATCTATAAAATTTCAGGATATCTTTAATTATAGACAAATTAATTCGTTTAATTAATGTTATACCTGGAGAAATGACCACTGTTTTCACGTTTTTATAAAGTCAATTTAGTTTCCTATAAACCATTGAAAAGTTTTGTCAGTGTTTCTAGCTCCATTTCCCAGTACACTTCCTTGATTCTGTCACATAGTGTAATTTTAAAGAAAGAAGAGAATGTAATGAGAATATCCCGGTATAAATAAAATAGATTTCCAAAGAATACAGAAAGCATTGGTTAAATAATGTTCCTTGATGGCTGTCTGAACATAGGCTTTTATTTTAATTTTAAGATAAGTGATAGCTCAATATTTTGGGCTACTTGCCAATTTAGGCCTGTATTCAATAATAAATGTACATAAAACTCTAAGTTTCTTAACTAGCCTGGAGATGTTGTTTTGTAGTCTAAAATTATGATGAAACCAGAATCCAAGATTTTTATTTAGTTTATTGGGTACAATAAATCACTTGAATATTTCAGCTTTCCCATTTGTAAAATGAGTAATTAATTTCCATTTTCTAGTTTAAATTCTGGAACAGATTAATTTTTTATTTTCTCCATTGGTAATGTCCTGCTGATGGAACATATTCTACCAGTCTGCTTCCTTTTCTACAATTCCCAAATCCCAATCTCAATCCCTTTTTTGAAAGTAGCATGCTTAAACTATGTATATGGAAACATTCAATTCTATTCAATGTTTACTCTTCCTCTAATCTAGTTCACCAGTGTCTTGCCCTTTCCTTGGAACACACTTTCTATTTTTAACAGAATTCTTTATGTTCTTAAATTGTTTTTTTAACCCCTTCAACCTCCTTATTTAAATGAAATCCTGGATTTTCCCTCAAGATGTTACATTACCTTCAAATCCCTTTCCCTAAATCCATCACAGTCATGTGACCATGAAAAAGAGTGGACTTTTTCCAGAACCTCTTCTGAGGTTCATTAACTCTGCCTATAATATCATCCCTTACCCCCTTTATCTTTGTAGAAGTTATTTTCCTACTTCACATTATTTTCCTAGCCTTAGCAATTATTTTAATACCAGACTCAAAGATTTTCTCTCCATTTCAACTCCTGCTATCATCTGAGGAGATGTGCTGATAACTCAAATGATAATATGATTCTTTAACATTTTCAATTCTCAGAACTTTCTTCATCATTTTTGTACTTCTTACTGACATTATCACACCTTAGAACTCACTTTGTCTTCTCTCTCTCTCTCTAGGACTTTCTTTTGGCAATCTCATTAAGTCCCAAGAATTTGACTACCAAATTTATGATCCTAATCTTCTAAACTCTAGACTAAAATCTACCATTTCCTACTAAATTTATGACTTGATGATCCACCAGCATCAAACTCAATATATCAAAAACAACTATGAAGAAACATGTTGGGGCAGCTAGGTGGTGCAGTGGATAAAGCACCGGCCCTGGAGTCAGGAGTACCTGGGTTCAAATCCAGTCTCAGACACTTAATAATTAGCTAGCTATGTGGCCTTGGGCAAGCCACTTAACCCCATTGGCTTGCAAAAAAAAAAACTTTAAAAAAACATGTTACAAAGAAATTAATACTGATTTTAGACTGAGAGGACCTTACTTTAAATGCTACCTCTGACCTTTGCTCTCAATAGGTAACTTTGGGCCATTCTCTTAACATCCCTGGAACCTACCTAGAACTAGTTCAGGGACTAGATTGCAATTCAACACTCAGGATTCCCAGTTGAATACTTTTTCCCTGCCTCACAGAGTACAAATAAAGGGTGTTCTGATAGCTGGAAAGAGTTTTGGGAAGGGCTTCTGTATTTTTCAAAAATACAGAAGCCAAGAGAGGAAAGATTTTTCAGGCAGGAGGGAGTGGTCCATACATCTATTCTTTGCCAACATTCCAGATAGTTGCCTAATATTAGAGTATTTAGAGTCTACACAGAGAAATGATGAATAATATTATTAACTTCTTAGAATTTCAACTAAAATGAAAAGGTTGAATTTTCAACTACAGGCCAATGATCCTATGAATTTATTATCTTTTCTCCTAAACCTGCCATTACTTCTGGCTTTACTGTTTTAGCCTTTCAGTTTTATGCATAGCTTTCCAAGTTGATAACCTTGGAATTATATTTAACTCTTCTCTAACCTCTTATATCCAGTCACTAGATATTCCCTTTGGCATCTTTAGAATGTATTCCTTTATAGCAATTGATCAATGAATATAAAATTATATATTATGCATTTACTATGTGTTAGACATTTTGCTATTTGATGGGTAGAGAAATATGGACAATCAAGCAAAATAGTCCTTGTCCTCATGAAGTTTACATTCTAATAAAAAAAGACAGGGTACATATAATAGAGTGGTGATTAGAGAGGAATGTTTTTGGTAGTTTTCATTTGCTTTTTATTTTAGGGTCAAGGTTGAAAACATTGGAGAGGATGAGGAAGAATTTTCTGAATTTTATAGAATTCAAAATTTGAAGTTTCTTCAGTGATTATCTAATGTAACAAATACATGAAAGAAATTCCAATTATAACTTATTCAAAAGTGGTTATGTATTCTCATTTCAGTCTCCAAGGAGGAGGAATCCATAATCTCACAAGCCACCTGATTCCACTTTTGGATAGCAACATTTTCCCTGATATTAAACCTAAATTACATTCTTTAGAATTTTCGCTCATTGTTCCTGATCCTGTCTTATGAGGTCAAATCCCTCTTCCATGTGACAGCCCTTCAATCACTGAGAGACAACCATCCTATACCCCAAAATATATTCTTCCTCATGCTAAACATACTTAGCTCCTTCAACTACTCCTCAAATAGCATGAATTAATAAGACTCTATGAGTTTAAAAATCTTAACAACTAATAGGAATAATAAGACCTATACACTTGTTGCCATAATTCAACTTAGAATGTGATAAGAGGTTGAGAAATTCCAAGCAAGTCTTTAATTAGGGTATTTCTGATACAATGGGAAAAATTAGTTTACCAAATCAATCAATCAGCAAACATTTATTAAGTACTCACTATGTTAAAGGCACTGTGCTAGATACTTGGGATGCAAATACAAGGACTGAAATATATTTTTTTTAATTAAAAAGTATGGAGAGAAAAGACCTGAGTCTTGGGGAATGCTCACAGATGGAGAAAAGAAAAATGGGGAATTATAAACTATTCAAACAGAATGTTTCCTTAGTGGTCCCCTTGTCCATTGCTCTCATTTTACAGATGAACAAACAGTAACCCAGAGAGAGGTTAAGTGAGCTTCCCCAAGTCACTGAGCTAATTAGTTCTAGGACTAGCACTGCAATTCAAATCTCATGATCCCCAGACGAATGCTGTTTACACTGCCCCACAGAGTATAAGTAAAGGGTGTTCTGATAGTTTCAAAAATACAGAAGCCCAGAAAAGAAAGATTTTTCAGGTAGGTGGGAGTGCTCCATACATCTCTTCTTTGCCAACATTCCAGATAGTTGCTTAATATTAGAGTATTTAGAGGTCTATACATAGAAAGGATAAATAACATTTTTTCAACATTTTTTCAATATTAGGAAAGAAATCAAAGTATCCTCTAGTAGGTAATCATCAAATGTGTATAACTGATCATTTTCTAAATGTTCAAAGAATTAAGAATTTTGAAAGCATATTTGAAAGATTATCTGTTTCAAAACAACTAATTACCATCATTACCAGCTAATTGAGTATTGACACAGTTTATTGAATATTACTCAAACTTGTTCTTATGGATGCACTATTTTTGTGTCCTCAACCTATATAGAGAAAGAAATTAGATATATTAACCATACTCTATTTACAAAGAAACTATGTAGAGTTGTACCTTTTGTGTTTCAAATTGGATAACTGGGCAGTTTAAAAACCTGAAGACTGCCAACAATTACTGCCAACTACGTCATTACTTAAGATAACATAAAAAAAATAAGGCTGGAAAAAAAAGTTTACAATCTACAAATGACAACTCATGAGGTGGGAAGTTCACTATCAATACTTCCCCTTGTTTTCTCAGTAAAATGAGGTCAGAGCCTAATAGAGGGTCAGAGCCTTGGAATAAGATTGTTATGGATCCAAGCCACTAGAGACTCATCTCAACTGACCCTTCTGGAGGTCACTCATCACTATACAGGAAGGCCAATAATATGAGTAAAGGAATGATCTCAGTTGCATTTCTATTGTTATTTCAGCCACGCATGAACAACTCCAGATAAACCACAGGCTTGTATAAAACTTGGCAATGATTTCACACTAGATCTAGTGATGGTCATTCTATTTATTGAAGCACATATTGTGAGTCCTCCTTTAGGGTGTGGTCCTAGACTTCTGCATAAGGAGACAGATGATTGACTTATAGCTATAGTACTTACTTTCTTCTTTCTTCACTTCTTCAAGGAACCCAAATCTAAAACTGACCTGTGCAGAAAGTCAGATTTAAAATCTCTGTATCCCTGGGAAATTGCCCAGGTTCAATGATATATGTCAGGAACAGAATTCGATCTTAGGTCTACTGTGTTTCCAGGCTGGTTCTCCATTCCACAATGCTTTGTTATCTCTGTATAAAATTAATTAAAGGTTATTCTGTCAGGGAAAGCCCTGTCAGCTGTAGGGGATAGAGAAAGGGCTAATGTTAAAGGTGTTTATTGAGTTGAGTTTGAAGGAACTTGAGATTCTAGGAAAAAGAAGTAAGGAATCCAGGCATGGGGAAATAACTCTGCAAAGATTTGCAAAAAGGAGTTAGAATACTATGTAAACACTTAGAAATACCTATTTTTCCTGGATTGTAGACAACAAATTTCAGTGACAAACAGGGACAACAGATATTTTGGTGATTGGAGGAAGGAGTGAGTATAGGGTGGGAGTAGAGGTGTGTTATTAAATGTTTAAGGACTGATGTTTAAGGAAATGTTTAAGGAAAAAAAAGTTTAAGGAAATGTTTAAGGGAAAAAAAGTTCTTGAGAGTTAAATTCATTATTATCATTTTCTCTATCACTTTCTTGTCTAGAAAACTGGCAAATCGGTAAGTCAAATAAACTTCATATTTGCTTATTACCAAGGTGTTATTCAGTCATCTCTGATTCTTTGTGACCAAATTTTGGGTTTTCTTGGCAGAGATACAAAACTAGATTATTCCATATTATAAATGAAGAAGACATTTTCTTCTTTAATTCATTTTGCAGATGAGGAAAGTGAGCTAAATAGGTTTAAATAACTTGCCCAGGGTCATACAGCTATTAATTGTCTGAGGCCAGATTTGAACTCAGAAAGATGAATCTTCCTAATTTCAAGACCAGGACTCTATCTACTGTGACATCTAGCTGCCCCATGTATGTTTATGCTGGAAATTTAACAAGATCTCAAGCCATTTTTAACATGTCCAAGCACACACCTGTATTGTAGGCAATTTCTTTTTTCTTTTTTAGTTTTTTTTTTGTAGTTTTTGCAAGGCAATAGGGTTACGTGGCTTGCCCAAGGCCACACAGCTAGGTAATTATCAAGTGTCTGAGGTCAGATTTGAACTCAGGTACTCCTGACTCCAGAGCCCATGTTCTATCCACTGCACCACCTAGCTGCCCCTTGTAGGCAATTTCTTTACACATCAATAATATTAGTCAGATGTTTAATGTAACTACTAATAAAGTTATTCTCACAGACATGTTTCAAGGCTGTCTTTGTTAATTAAATTTCCTTCTGAACTTTCTTCTCTCTCTCTCTCTCTCTCTCTCTCTCCTCTGTGTGTTTTATAATTTAATGCCCCTCTTTTTTACCATCATTATTGCTAATTCCCCACTTTCCTTGACACTCTCCTTATCCCAGGACATCAGGGATGTGATGCCAAGGCAAGTGAATTGGATTTAAGTTAGCAGGGAAACACTTACCATTTACACTCATTCTAGATCATCAAGGTCTCCTCTCCTCTAATATTTTTGTGATGGTAAATTAGTCCATCTTTTGTCATAATTCTTATCTACCCCCCCAAAATGGAAATTTTGATCACAGAAACCTGGTAAAATATTTTGAGGTCTACTGGCCACAAATAACTGTCTCTCTTCGGCCAACAATCAAATAGGTCCCAGACCAAGTCCCACCTGGACATTGTTTGGATCTTGATTGGCTCAGAATGAATGTAAATAGCAATAGTTTTCTTTTTCGGTCAGAAGCTCAGAGGGCCTTTCCCATCCAGATTGCTTGCCTGTTTTCTTTTTTTATGATGCAAAACAAGTCATTTTATGCATCATTTCTCTTTTATCTGCATCGATCACTGGATGGGCATCGCCTCAGACAAACTGAGCCAAAGTCTCCCACTGCATTCAGGATGTCTCCAATCATCCTGATCTGTTTCTGACCATTGGTCCCAGATGACTCCTGAGGAGAAAAATGATACTGGTGACTTTGCACAACCCCCCCCACTTAAATTCTATTCACTTGCATTCCATGGCATCACAGCACTGGTGTTCTGGTCCTCTTCAAGGAGGAAGGTCATACAACAGCCATCTAGCCTTTAGTTACTGAATGGGTGTTGCCTCAGACAAACAGATCTGGGAAAGAGCTCAGCTTAAAAAGAACAAGTCCCCACTGACTCCCATCCTGAGCCATTGCCATATGTCTTGATTTTTGTCTTGCCAGTAAACTTCTATAACTGAAGGAGATAGTGAGGTTACCTACTTTGTATATCTCTTTTCTTCCAGAAAGAAGGATGAACAATAGCAACAACAAAAGTGAAAAGAAAAACAAAAATAACTCTTGTAACAAATAGCCAACTGAATGAATCTACATGGTAGTCATGTCCAAAAAGTATGTCTTTTTATCCTCTTGAATCTATAGCCTTAATGTTAAGACAGTGAGAAACAAGTTTATAATATGTTCTCTAGAAAGAGAGTTTGATGTTATACTGTATCAGAGTTCTTATGTCGTTCAGAGTTGTTTTTCCTTTTAATGTTGTTTTTCTTGTATAAATTGTTCCCCTGGCTCTTCTCATTTCACTTTGTGCCAGTTCATGCTACCCAAGATTCTTTTGAAATAACTCCCAGAGAGGGAAGAGAGAAATCAATGTGGCTTCTGAAATTTTCAGTTCAGATATTTATTTTCCAAAGTAGAGGGGCAAACTTGCTGAGGGTAAATATACTGATCATTAATACATCAGCATTGCCAATTATTAAAGATTTAGAGATTGAAAGACAGAAGATTTAAGGTCACTGAAAAGGCGAAGGAATTCGTAGCTCTCTAGGATGTTAAAACTGCTCAGGATTTTATTATGGCAAAATATTGGTACAAAAATTAATAAGAAAAGCAATAAGTACCCTGAGGATAGGGCAGGTGAAATCTGAGAGAGAGAGAGAGAGAGAGAGAGAGAGAGAGAGAGAGAGAGAGAGAGAGAAACAGAGAGAGACAGAGAGAGAAAGAGAAACAGAGAGAGACAGAGAGGGAGAGACAGACAGAGACAGAGATAGAGACAGAGTCAAAGAGAGAGAGGCAGAGAGACAGAGAGAAAGAGACAGAGAGAGAAAGAGAGAGAGACAGAAAGAGAGAGAGAGAGAGAGAGAGAGAGAGAGAGAGAGAGAGAGACAGAAAGAAGGGCAGGCAGTCATGAGGCTTAACCAGGCCACATGGTGAGAGGCCCATGGTGTGCCACATGGATTAAGGAAGAGCATGAGAATGCCCCATCCTTCTGGATGGAAGCCCAGAGGGGGTTCCTTGAAGAGGTGGCACTTCCTATTAAATACCCTTCTATGGTAAGTTGGACAGAGGGTGGCACTTGGGGGGGTGGTCTTGCACGTTGGGTACTGGTCCTTCCTCTCCCAGGGTGCTCTACCCACCCCCCAAATTCAACATGCCATTTGCTGTTATGCCAGAGTCTATGGCCCAGGTTAAGTGAAAGCGAAAATGGGAGACAAGATACAAAACAACAGGGTCAAGGGGTGACAAGATAAACTCAACAATCAAGGTCAGTTTACATCTCAGGGGCAAACAGTCCTCCACAATTAACAAGACTTCAATAGCATTAAAGCTGCATTCATAATTCTCTACATCATTTCCCTGCATCACCAGTATTCGCAAATATACTAGTAAATATGCTAGTATTGATAAATATTCTAATATAGCATAGTATAACTAGTATAATATACTAGTTTATATGCTAATAATCATTATAATTCACATATATTGTGATAGATAAAAAGAAGGTTGTGGACAGGAGAGCCTGGGCAGAACAAAAGAAAAGAAAGAAAAAGATAAGTTTAGACTAAATGATTTAAAATTAATTGTTGTAGCTAGAAAATAATTTGTCAATGCAGTTCAACATGTTCATTTTCGTTATGCATACAACACCCAAAGAGGTTATGTGACTTCAAGTTTGTATGGATAGTTAACATCAGGACCAGAACAATCTGTAAGATCACTTGATTCTTAGATTCACTGTCTAAATTTATGAATCAGAGCTAACTGGCAAAGATAAAAAATGTGCAGGTTTTTTTAATCTTCTAAGGCCTTCATCATCTCATCTACTATGTTTAATCCTATGTGATAAAAAAGTTTTCATAAAAGAGTTGAACTTAAAGTTAGCCATTAAAAGGCATTGGACCTAGATAGGCAGTGAATGAGATGGAGAGCCATATAGATTGGATACAAGAGAGACTAGAAGCAAGGAACCAGTTAGTTTATCTCAATTATTTATGTATGAAGTGATGGTTTAAATTACAATAAGGATAACTATAATAAAAATAAAGAATTTTTAGTTAACTAATACTTTAACATTTCCAGACTACTTTCCTCATAAAATTCCTCTGAGATACTTATGTATATTTTTACATCCTTTTAACCAGCAAGGAAACTAAGACTCTGAATAGGGAAATGGCTTGCTAGTAAGCAAGAGACAATAGCCCTCATTTTCATTGTCTTGCTCCTCTTACTGGTCCAGATCCTGTACTTTCCTTTACTAGTCCACTCTGGTAGACTGTTTGAAGTCAAAATTAACAGGACTTGGTAACTCACTAGATATAGGTAATGGAGTGACAGAGAGACAGTCAGATAGAGAGAGAAATAAAAACAGAGGCAAGGAAGAGAAAGAAAGAGTGTGTGTGTGTGTGTGTGTGTGTGTGTGTGTGTGTGTGTGTGTGTGTGTGAGAGAGAGAGAGAGAGAGAGAGAGAGAGAGAGAGAGGAGAGAGAGGAGAGAGAGAGAGAGAGAGAGAGAGAGAGAGAGAGAGAGAGAGACTAACAGACAGAATTGGCAGAGAGAAGAAAGAGAAGAAAGAGACAGAGTACATACAGTCAAGTTTGATTCTTAACATTTAATGACAATTATAATTACTAAAAGATGAACTAAATATGAATATAAAGTAATTGTGAATGCTCTAGCTTCTTATTGTGCTATGTGATAGAATTTGCAACAATCATGATTTTTATACATGTTCACATGGATATTTTGACAGACTCTTAGATCTTTAATAGATCTAGCTTCTTGGTCTAAATAGGGTGCCTGAGAAAGATTCATGAATTCATCAAAACCCAGTCCTCATGGTTTCAAAGAAGGACAGTTTTGTGTGTAAACACTAAAAATGTTTCTGATTTCATTAGTCTTGGAAGATTCCTGTAAGAAAACTCCCTCCACCAAGGAAAATCATATTTCTTCTGAAATGTATAATTCTAGAGAGTTTCCTGATATACCAAAGGATTAAGTGACTTGCAAAAGTCAAATGAACTTTATATATTAGAAACAAAATAGGACTTGAACCCAGGTCCACCTGACTCCATGGCCAGCTCTCTATCCATTCTCCCTGACCATTTCTGAGTTATTTAACACATAGGAAAAGCTATTCATTCTAAAAAGTAGTGTTTAATGTCAAGAAGATAGAAGTTCTGTATATAAATATTGGCACAGGACTCCTTTTCCCTGGCTTTTCACTGGCTTTCTCTATTCTATACTTTGGTACCTGAAATACCTGCCCTCTTCAGTGCACATAAAGCTTTCCCCAGTGAAAAGGAGTGCATATAATAAATGCATTACGGATAGAGAAAACAGCTGTTTGAGTTTATGAAATGTCTCAAATTATTTTTCAAATATTTTGGATTAGATAAAAACCCGACTAGGTTTTGCCAAGAACTTTCCCCCCTTAATTTTTGAAATCATGTGCAATTTTCAAGAAATTTACTCCATATGTTTCTGGTTCATTTACACTTAAATCATCAAAATATTGCTTTTTAAAGCGCTATTTGATGTCTCTGAAACCCTTTGAATTAATTCAGCATGCTTTTGTGCATATTGTGTTAAAATGAAGATTTTGTTTTACAGTAGGAAATAGACTTGCACTTTAGAGAGGGGTTTGATTTGAACCTTTGAGTCTGTGAGATGTTGGTTTTAAAGGAAGCCAAAATAGTTTTGTGTCTGTATTTGTATTTAATAATTTGTTTGTGTGTTTTCTAGATCTAATACATCACACACACTCATAAATCAGACCTGCTCTGTACTGTGGTTAGAAAAACTGTTGCTTGGCTTGGGAGTTGGTCACAGAAGAAGATTTCTCCTTTGGTTGGAAGAGCGCATTTTTAAAGAACAGACCAAACATCTATCCTCTTTTTCTCCCTCTCTGAGACTGCTTCCTCATCTCACAAGTGATAATCTTTCGACAGATTTTTGAACTGGAAAAATGCTAGACTATTGGGAACTGTCTCATACAATCCTTGGCACAGGGTGTCTCTCTCTTTTCTCAAACTTACCACTCCATCTAGCTAAGTCCCTGCCAGAAAAACAGGAGACTACACAGGACAGGCTCTGAATACAGGCTGTTCTCTCAGTGACTTTTTTTGTGTGTATTGAATTTGGAATTTTCTTAGGAAGGAATGAGAATGGAAAATCATAAAACTTAATAAGTTAACTCACTGAGGCCAATTTAGGGTGACCAAGGATTATTTGAGGATATTATCTCATTAATTTCTTTAAAATGAAATGAAGACAAATCTATACATTAATTCGCTTTTCACGGGAAACTATTAACTAATTAATCAAATAAGCAATTTGTAAATTAGAAAAATGAATTCTTGGTGATAAAATATAGAATGAGGCTACAAGAGAATGCCTAAGGCAGTGCTTTCCAAACATTTTGGAACTTGGTTTTCTAAGGTTCTCTCTTCCTGCCCTACTACTAACATATAATCAATTCACTATCATAATAATGACAATCTCAAAGGTATCAGTTTAGAACAGTAAGAAACCTTAGAGGTCTTTCAGAAAAAATGCCAATGGGTATGTTCATCCTTAGTCATTTTTACTTCTCTGTTCCTTGCTTGGCAATAGTGGCTGTCCACATGACAGAAATACACTGATGAAAATTGAGATCTGGATGTTCTGTCACTTGATTGTATGTCCTAATGTTATGCAGATGAACCATCTAGATGAAAAATTGAAAAAAAAAAACTTTCTTCACACAGATGCTCCTGTGAGGAAGGTAGGGTGTTGCTCTTCACAGGGTATGGAGGGAGGCCCCTTAGGGAATCCATTACAAAGAGGGAATAGCCCAGCCAATTACAAAATTGAAAAAGTTTTCCTAATCCGATTGCAGAAATGGCAAACCCAAGACCGGTTCTCAACTGGTCAAAAGTGACCCAGAGATCTTGACCTAATGCAACTGAGTTTGTTTGCTCCATTAGGTAATTGAATATTATCCCACACACTCACTGTGACTGTTGGGATTCATCAGCATGTCATGTGTCATATGATGTGTGACGGGGATCATATTAGGGGCATGTCATGGGATGGGCAGACCTCTTAGATTGCAGCTCAAACTCTGAGACCTATTGGATATTATCCAAGAGAGAGGGAAAAGAGTTTCTGAAGACTATATGATACCTGTTGTAATAACCCCACATCATGCCTCATGTTAGGTATGGTAACTGTATCTTGCAAGGTTCATGAATAAAATCTACAATTTTCTCTCACTCTAGCAGGTTTTTCTTTCATTCATTTATAACATTCCCGCATTGTTTACCTTCCTAAGTCAAAAGAAAGGGACAATGATTGACTTGAAGGCTCTTGAAAAAGATGCTAGAAAAAGATGTTTTCATGTAAGAGTCATTTTTAATAAAATTATTTAGCTTCTTAAAAACTTTTAAAAGAATTATATTGTTTCTCACACTTCATGACTTTTTTCCTTTTCCTTTCTCTTATCGCATATAATCATTAGCATTCATATTTGGCCATCTGCAGAAATATCTAGTACTCTTTCTGAGGAAAGTTTGCTATGTCCATAAATTCTAACAAATTACACTCAGGACATAGACAGGAGGACACAGAAAATTTTCAGGAGTCTCCAGAAATGTGCCTAGAAAACACTGGCAGTCAACCTACCTATCTATTTCCTCAGGCACAAAATATCAGGAGCTTTGAGGGCATCTTTTCAAATCTAATTTTAAGTTTTTGAATTCTGAGGTCAAGGAACCAGGTTAGTATTTTTTAAAAGGAATGGAAAAGACAGAGGAAAGAATGAATTAACTTAGAGAAAGTCCTAAAAGAAAGGTAGGAAAAGATTTATTTCTTCCATTTCACTTTTAAAGAAACAGCCCCAGAATTTCATTTGAAGAAAGTGGAAAAGCCAGGACAAGAATGCAAGGATCTTTACTTTCAGTTCACAATACTTCTGATACTATGTGACCTAGGGAAAATCCACTCAACCTCCAGAGGGTGACTGTGTTTTGTCAGAAAAGTGCTTTGTAAATCTCAGTGCCTAGGAAAATGTGTTCTTGATGTTGTTGTTGTACTTGTTATCTTATTTTCATTTTTTTCTTTGAATGGAGGTTTGATAGGGATAAAAGTCAGACTCCATAGTTCCTGGGATAAAAGTCTCTATTCTTCTGTTTTTCTATTAATGTATAGGTAGATTAAAAAAAATCTGATTTTTTCAACTAAACAAAAGGTTTGAGATTAGTTATTTTCTTTAGGATTCCTGAAAACTTCTTCAGGAGAACTTCAATAGCAGACAGGAAAATGGAGATGACATGATTTCTTTGTCTAGATATCTATATTTTGAGAGCTTTTCAGCCATATGGTTTATAAATTATGGAGACTTGATGTCTAGTAAAAGTATTTCTTAATTTTTTTGGCATCAATAGATAGGTGTTATTTCTAAGTGATTGTGAACAAAGATTTTATCTGTGAAAATTCTCTTCCTATATGAAGAGGCATTTTTTTCAGATGAAATTAAATCTATTTAGATGCAGAAGCAAAAGTGTTCTAATTCACTATTGAGGAGAGAAATGCAAATTGGGACACTAATGCATTGCTGATGCAACCATTCTGGAGAGTACTCTGGACCCATGCTCAAAGGACTACAAAGCTCTGCATCCCCTTTGATCCAGTAATAGCATCTTGGTCTGTATCCCAAAGGGATGATAAAAAAAGAGAAAAGGACCTACACATAGAAAAATATTTATAGCAGCTCTTTTTGCAATGACAAAGAATTGGAAATGGAGTAGATGCCCACCAATTGTGGAACAGCTGAACAAGTTATGGTATATGAATGTAATATAATATAATATATATGTACATATATATATATATATATATAATATTAGCTATTTTACTGTATAATAAGGCATATATGAGCAGGCAGATTTTAGCAAAACCTGAAAAGATTTACTGAACATTCATACTGAATGAAGTAAGCAAAACCAGAACATTGTAAGTAGTAATAGTAACAACATTTAGTCAACTATGATTGATTAAGCTCTTCTCACCAACAAGTAATCAAAGACATTTCCAAAAGACTTGTGATTAAAAATAACATCTACATCCAGAGAAAGAACTATGGAGTCTGAATACAGACCAATGCATATTATTTTCACCCTTTGTTGATTTTTTTTCCTTTCTTGTGGTTTTTTTCCCTTTGTTCTGATTCTTCTTTCACAACATGACTAATATGGAAATAAGTTTAGCACTGTAACATGTGTAACCTATATCAGATTGCTTGCTATCTTGGGGAGGAGGAAAGAGGGAAGAAGAAGGGATCAACTGAATGTAAAACAAAGCTCTTTGCAAAGCAGAAAGAACTTTAGAAATGTTAGCTCTTATAATGATATCAAATTCTAGATACTTGGATGGAATATTTTTAAATATTTAGAAGGCATTAGTTTATCTGCAATGATGTTATTATACATTTTCAATCATTTCTCTGAATAATCTGAATTAATAATAAATTTGGGCTTCTTTAGGATACACAAGTCATTTAAGACTGCTTCATATCTAGGACCATCTCCAGGCATCCTCATCCATGTCTGGCCAATGGACCCAGAGTGCTCTGGAGGAGAAAGTGACACTGGTGACGTGGCAAAGCCCCCCCCTCCCCCCCCTTACACAAATCCAATTAACTTGTCATAGCATCACCTTCCTGATGTCTTGGTCTTCTTCCAGAATGAAGGACAATATCATCATCATCATCATCATCATCATCATCATCATCATCATCACCATCATCATCATTGTTGATTGAATTGATGCAGTTGTGAAATGGATAAGACCCTTTAATTCCACTCTTAGATGTTAGCCACTTTATAGGCTATATACACAGGAAATCTATTTTTAATTACATATGACGAATCCAGGAATATTATTTATTTGTCCTGCTTATTATCTTGTTCTATTTGGGAGATAGAGAAGATTTCTTAGGAAAAGTCACTGTCCTGCTGTTGTATTCTATGTCCTACACACTATTTGCACAACTGGATAAAATTATTGTATTTTTGGTAATTGAGTGAAATTATTGGAATATAAATTGCTTTTTTCGAATGCTCAATGAATTAGGACAACTCCAAGAGTAGGTGGACTAATGGAAATATTGCCAACTTTATCTTTTTACTACATTACTTTAATTTCTATGGCTAAAACTCTATAATTTGAAATTGTTTTCCCCCTATAGTTCAGAAACTAATTATAAGTGCTTGGAATATACTATATATTAAAACATTGTTCTTGAGTTTTTATAAGTTAATGTTTTGTCTAAGTGGGTATGGGGCAACAGTTCTAAAGGTCTAGTTTAAGTATATATATTTGTTATGAAGGATATTTCAAAATCTGTCTTTGAAGATTGGAGACTGAGTTCTATTATTTTAAGGAAGATAAGCAGACTTTTCAGATATAAGACTGGTGACTAAGCTATATCTTGCTAAATATTCTCCAGATGAAATTTTGAATGATTTAAAGTTATATGTTGCATAATTTATACCATTTCTTTGCATAATAATCTATATTTGATCACAAAATTCAGCTTCCTCAAGGATAAACATTTTGTCATTTCTAATAGCAATCACCTGATCCTCATCTGCTTTTACACACAAATTTTCATGGCTAAGCTAATTGGTTAAGTTTTTGTTATGATATTGATCATTTCTTTTTGCTAAACTCATGAAGCTACCTCTAATAGATAAACTTTTGATTATGCTTTGAGATTTTAACTATTTCAAAGGCTCCATCTGGAACTAAATAATTTGCATTGTGTTTGACAAATCCAATGGTACTTGACTGTTTTGAATCTTTACTATTATTTGCCAGTCACATTTGTTTATTCTAAAAGTATTTCTGTAATTTGGACTTTTTTAAATTTACTATGTTCTCTGTGGATATGTAACCTGCTTTTGGGGGAATAAATGTTATTGTGTCTATACTTGTCCTGGATTTGATTAATGAAGAAAAGAATAATCATTTCTATAGCACCTACTATGTATGATAATAAATATTTCAGTTAAGATAGTTCCACAATAAGTTATGATTCATTTTACTGTTTGGAAAATATATACAACAATACTAGAATTGTGTTGATTTTAATTATTTTTAAGTACATTCTTCCATAGTTTTCATTTCAGGCAGTCAATAAGTATTTTATCATATTAAGCCATAGCCTTCTGTTTAGTACGTTTATGTTTTGCTTGTCTTATCTAGAAGAGAATGAAGAATACATTTCCATACATTGGTTCAACATGATCTCTAGACTCAAGCATAAAATCTTTTATTTCTATCTTTTTTTGACAAATACTAAGTATTTTATTCTTTTTAAATCGAAATCATTTTATGTCATTGGAGAAAGATTCATAAATTAAAGAAACTCTTTAATGTGGTTATCATTGAAGCCATAAAATTCAATGTCATAGGGGCAGCTGTGTGGCACAGGGGCTAGAGCACTGGCCCTGGAGTCAGGAGGACCTGAGTTCAAATCCATCCTCAGACACTTAATAAATTAGCTGGGTGACCTTAGGCAAGTCACTTAATCCCATTGCTTTGCAAAAACAAACTCCCAAAAAGAAAAAACTCAATGTCATCTATATCTATCTATCTCTCTATCTATATCTATCCATCTACCTACCTATCCACACACATACATTTTCATAAAATACTTTGTTTCGACTTCCTAGAAGTTATAATTAATTTTATTTGGGAAAGAAAATAATGGATTTAAGGCCAGGACCTAATTAGCCAATGTTTTAGGTGCATGTTTATTTTTTTTTGTTAGGGTTGAGGTAAAAATAACTATGGGACAATATATCACTACCCTACTGCTTTTCTATATTCAGTGTTTAATTAACTATTACACAGGTAGTTAAGAGTTTTTGTACTTAAAGTAAAAAAAACATGAAAATGATAAACCTAAAGCTTTTTTAAAAATTTAAAAAACTGAAATCTTTAACCAATCTGTTTAAAGAGACAGAAAATCAATTCAACAAAATAGCAAAGGAACAAAATGAAATCACAATAAGTCCAGAGGAAATGAAAAAAAAAAAACAGAACTACTTTGTGCTACAGAAATGAGAAAAATGGAGAATCACCTTAACAAACTTAGAGAAGAACAATTAGAGATTTAAAATAATCTAATATTAGAAAAGAAAACAGAAAGCAAATACCAAAGGGAGTCAGGGTATACAATTAGTTTTCATGCATTCACAGAATTATATCAAATTTTAAAATAACAAATACTACCCAAAATCTCAAAGATTAAGAAAGAAAAGAACCTTTAAGATTATTTTTATGAGATAAAATAATCATAGAACTATCAATGAATATCACTAATCTCAATTTAAATATTTTAAATAAATGTCAAACATAGTATAATTCATTCAAGAAATCAGGACCAATGGTCTCAAGTCTCTTTTCACTCCAGTTCATTTAATCACCAGATTGATTTTCCTAAAAGGCTAGTGGAATAATGTCATACCCCTATTTGATTAACTGCAGGACCATCTTATTGCCTCCAGGAGAAATGAATTTAATATATTACTATTAATTTGATATATTACTATGCTATAAAAATCATGACTGTGATGAAGACAGAAAATTATGGAAAGATCTATGTGAACTATTAAATTAAACTAAGAGTTAAGAAAACAATGTAAGAAATTGTTGCAACAATGCAAAGTGCAATTGCAAAAAAAAATCTAATTAATGCTGCAAAAATTTTTTAAAGAATAAGAATGAATTGAAAGAATAGATATGAGGGGACACATTTATAGAGTTGGGAGCTCTCAGAATGTAGTGTATTGCATGTATTTTCAGATTTTCCAAGGTATTCATCAGTTACACTGATTTTTTTTCCATTGTCTTTTAAAAATAATATTTCTTATACAGAAGGACTTTCTGGGAAAAAGAGGGATACATGGATGAGATGAAAGATGGTAAAGTAAAAACAAATTAAAAGTAATTAATAAAAACATTAAAAAATAGTCATTAAAGAGATGACTTTCATTATGATTATTTAAATGAAAAGAAAAATAAAAAGAAGTGGTTATCTTACTGTAGCTTCCTTAGGTTGAGTTGCCATGTTTGACTAATAAGTACAATATATAAATGAGGGGTTTGTGACAATAATTTCTAAAAATGTTATAGCCCATTTCACAGTGTTAAAATTTTACAGTAAATGTTATTGCATATTATATAGGTTTTAATCACTTTAAAATTTATCTTTCTTTTCAGCTTTGATAATAGAATGCTGATAATTCTCTTGACATATATAACTAAAATTTTCTGTATAGTTTTATGTTCAGTGTATCTTGCCAGGAAGAGATCAATGTATCTGTTGGTTTATTGTGAACCCTAAATTCAGTTTCAAAGTCTTCATTCTCTATCTCCTTAGTATATATTAAGAATATTTGTCCTAATATGGCACAATGACATTTGAATTTTCTTTGGAAAGATTCCTTGAGATGAATGTGTGTTTTCAAGAATGTCATATAGTTGCTATTCGCCATGTACATAAAGTGATAAATGAGATGTTTTGGTTTTGACTCCCTCCTTAATTTGGAAGTGATATTTACTTTTCTCTAAGAGAAATGATACTGGGATTAAGATTAGGAAAAAATGAAAAGGGTTAAAAATGTCTTCCTGAAAAATGCCAGTTAACTTCAATTATACTTTTCATCGACTTGATGGTGTATTTTAAAAAGAGAGCAGTTTTTTTCATGTAAAAATAAAATACAATGGTGTTCTCATTAAACCTATGTCTATTTCATATGTTCACACCATATGAATAAGTCATGAGTATGGAATTGAATCAAAGGTTTTACAATACTCAACAGACAGTATAAATGTTACAGTGTTTTGAGAGCCTTTGTTAAATAATTACCAAATTGATCACTGATCTTTACACACTTTGAATTATTTTGGTCACATTTTTTTTGCTCTTCAGTGTGTGTGTGTGTGTGTGTGTGTGTGTAAGGGGTGTGTAACTTTTTAAAGATTTTTTTTAATGAAACAAGCTAGGAATCTTCTATACAAAAGCACTTAATTACCATATATTTGGAAAGGTTTCTGGTGTTCTCATCTGGTGGTAATTGATTTGTGACACATTCTGTTAAAAAGGAAAGCTCAAACTTATCTAAGAGGTTCCTATTTGGTAAAGTGTTTTGCTAGTTAATTCACATGAAGCATTTGGACCAATGATGTTATTCAGTTCTGCTGGTTTCCATTTTTGCAGAAAGTTAGCACTCCACTAGCTTCCATGCAACTATTCTGTTGTATATTATATGAATTACAACCTTTCTTTTACTTTACTCGACTTGAAAATTCATTATAGTGAACTTTTTGTGACCATTTAGAAAACTAGAAATATTCTGTGTCCTCCTTTAGTTAAACTCTGCTATTTTTACTTCTTAAAGCTTTATTAAGTATTGGATTAATTTAGTTTTTAAAAATTGATTATGTTTATTTCTGGCAGCTTTTTTCATAAGAATATTTTGCTTTCAATAGCTAATAAAGGAATATAAAATTTATCATTTTTCAATTGGATTCCTTTTCTTATATTTCTTTGGGGCTTTTTGGTCTTTAATTGAGTGATATGATACGCAAGTTGTCAACTCTATGAATCAAAAAAATATTTATGTAAATTTCCAGTGATTTCCAATAGCTCTTCAATAGCACTCTCCAATCCCTTCTCTCCTGACAGTGTTTGACGTCTATCCTTAAAAGTGTAAGTCTTTCCTCCTATGATTTTCAGCAGGAAACATTTATCTAGCACTTACTATATGTCAGATACTATATTAAGCACTTCACATATATAATCTCATTGGATCCTCACAACAAACCTTCTACACAGTTTCTATTATTATACTAATTTTATTGTTCCGGAAACTGAAGCTGACAAAGATTATGTGACTGGTCCAGGGTCAAACAGCCAATATGTACTGAGGCTAGAAGATTCCAATCCCAATACTAATCACTGTTCCTTCTAGCTATTTGTCATGGCAGTTCTATATATCCTTTAGCTTGCAAATCTTGAAATATATATGTGTGTGTGTGTGTTTCATATATATGTTTCATATATATAAAACATATTTACATACATATATGTTTGTTGCATTGTGCATCTTTATATATTTTTCCTGTCAAGTACTATGGTGGAATACACTCATTTAAGATTTAGAAGATAACTTTTTTTAATGATTGTTATTGGTATAATTGGTTTGCTCATTGATTTCATAGTGTAAAATTCAGAAATGGCTTTCCAAAATTCCAGTTTAAGTATACCCATCTCCTATTCAGGACATTTGGGATAATTCTGCTGTTTTTAACATATACTTTTTTATTGACTGTCTTGTTGTCTGTGAGTTGTGAAGATTTCTAGTAATCAGCACTTCTTCAGTTTTTATCCATTCAGATTTTAATAACTTCTCGGTTTCATTTCTTAATTCCCCAAGCTTAGGAATGAATTTGTTTCTTTATGAATACTTTGTACTAATTGGCAGTGCATTATTGTGCCATGAGAGTTGAGGTTGCCACTGGCAAAAAGTGTATGAAGACGACTTATATGGCCGATGATATATATATATATATGTATATATGTATATATGTATATATGTATATATCTTGTTATGATAATGAAGTGGCACATAATAAAAGCATTCATGTCATCAGTTAATTTCATGCACACTCGTGGTTTGTCTGCTTTGTACCATCTGTACTGAATTATTTCTAGCAGGTGGGATATTTGGCTTTTTTGAATTTCCTTGCTATATCTTTCCTTTTTATGGTACCAGATGACAAAGGAACACCATTTGTGCAGTTGTAGTATCTGTAAGAATGAATACCTCTAGATTATAGAAGATTCACACTTTTGGGTTATAGTCCAAAAAGCTATATCTCTAGAGCTCAATAAGCAAGAATATCTGACATGGAATCCCTGTTGTACATTACTTTTATTAAGGAATATTCCTCTTTGGTGCAAAGAATACTCAAGTGGATGAAATGATAGATTTTTGTAACAATGAGTTAGAGAAATGGAATCTTATTCAGAGAGAAAAAATGGAATATTAAATGTTGAATAGAAGACCTGGCAGTAAATGTTAAGGCTCAAATATTCAATATGGAATACCTTGAATTTCCTAAATATTTAATTCTCACAGGAGTAAGAGGAAGGATGCTAAGTTTTATATACTAAATTATCACCTCTCTGTGCATGCTGATGCTAACATGCACATCAAGGGAAGCTCAACAAAAATCTACTTTCTTAGGGTTTCCTCTCACAGAGGCATCTGAACCATAATTTTTGGGTTAATTTCAATGTCCTTGAGACTGATCTAAACAAAAGGTATATGAGGAATGATATCTAAAAGACTTTTTTTTGGCAAGGCAATGGGGTTAAGTGACTTGCCCAAGACCACACAGCTAGGTAATTATTAAATGTCTGAGGTCAGATTTGAACTCAAGTACTCCCGACTCCAGGGCCAGTGCTCAAATCCATTGCACCACCTAGCCACCCCCTAAAAGACTTTTCATAAACTGAAAAACAGAAATATTATAAAATGTGAAGCCTGTGCACATTGTTCTCATTATCATCACTGTAAGAAAAAAAGAGAAAAGTACCAATGGTGTACAATTATATCAGAGATCCACTCATAATGGAAGGATGCCATTGTCCCTTGAGTATCAAACTTCTAATTCTGCATACATGCCCACAATGGTCAATTATTTAACTCATCTACCAGTAACAAGTCTATTACCTGGCACAACTAGGTGGTGCAGTGGATTGAACATCACACCTGGAGTCAGGAAGACATGAGTTCAAATTTGACCTCAGACACTTAATACTTACTTTCTGTGTGACCTTGGCAAGCCACTTAACCCCATTCCTTGCAAAAAACCAAAAACAAATAACAAAGAAATCTATTAGCAAAATAACTCAAAACCTAAAGAAATTAAACTAATAACAAAAAGTCAGCTTCCCTTTTAAATTTTTTTTCTGTGTATGTGTGTCTGTCAGTCTCTCTGTTTTTGTCTCTGTTTCTTGCTCGAACACACACACACACACACACACACACACAAACTAACGAAACAAAATCTTTGAATTCCAGGGAGCTCTTATTTCAGCAAATTTAGTTTATGATGTATTTTTGAAAAGGGAAAAAAAACTTTCACTGAGAACTCTTTCTGTTCTGAATTCTTGTATGCAAGATAAAACCTTGGCATCTCTGCTAAAAGGTGGAACCTGCTGTCTGATTCCTAATGTGAAGAATGCAGCTGTAGGGAAGGAACACTAAACACTGCTCTATTATTTCTGTATTGTGTAAAATTTTATATAAACCTTGTGGAGGCCCACAAAGGGAAGACTGTTCATTTCCAAGGGGCTGGCCTTGATTTTCTTCTCGGGATAGTGAAGAACAGGAATCCATCCCTAATTAAAAGCAAACAAAAAATGCCACTTTTTTATATACATTCTTTACATACTTGTATTTGAACATATTCTATGTACAGTAATTTTTTCATATTAATGCTGCATTAAAGGGTGTACATTAAAGAAAGGACTCATCTGGAGGAGTGGGGCTAACAATAACTGGAACTTAACCCTTCTGTTGCTTTTGGAGCCTGATATTCCACATGCTACTCCCTGTGCCCTTTTCTTGAAATGCTATCCAGATGAATGCTGTAGGCTCCAGCCAAACCAACCATCCGTGGTCACTTACAGGAAGAGAATAAATATCATTTATTGATGGTATACTTAACATGATAAACTTAAACATTATTAACATTGCACATGAAGGTTCATATATGTGAAAATGTATGTGTGCCTGTACTACTGCATGAAATGATAAAAATAACAATGATAAACATTTTTATGGTGCTTACTAAGTGCCAGCTATTGAGTTAAGGATTTTGATAATTATCCCATTTAATCCCCTCAACAATTCTGGAAGGTAGGTAATACTGTAATCCTCAACTTTGTAAAAGAGGAAAATGAGACAAACCTGACTTTAGTCTCAGCTCTGTACTGTGTTATCTAGCTGATTTTGCCCCTATATATGCAAAGGCAATTGTATCTTTATACATATGCTGTTAAATTAATTAATGATTGTCTTATGACAAGTCATTTAAGTTACCTCAAGATTTTAGGTTTAAAATTTGGATGAAACATTGGGAATCACTTAGTCCAAAGTACAGGTGTCATCATGTCACTCCATGCCCCTTTTCAATGAAGTCTAGTGGGTCCCTATTATCCCAAAGGGCAATATAAAACCTCCTTTAAAGCCCTTCATAATCTTTCCACTAACTTCTTACTACTCCCTTACTATTCCCTTCCATACCCCCACCCCCATTCTATAGTCTGGTGACCTGACCTCCTTGCTATTCTAAATGGATAAAAGTTCATCACTTAATTGAATCTTTTCCCTTGTTGTCTCCTGTGCTTGGATCTCTCTCACTTGACTTCTGGCTTCCTTCAGGGCTTAATAAATGTTCCACCTCAGGGAAAAAAACCTTTCCTAGTGCTCCTAATATTAGTACCTTCTCTCTGAATTGATCTTCAATTTATCCTGGATATATATATATATATATATATATATATATATATATATATATATACACATATATGTGTGTGTGTGTGTATACACATATATGTGTGTGTGTGTGTGTATACACATATACATAGTTGACTTGATGGCGATTCCATAAGTGATGTCTATAAGATATCTATAGCAGAGATAAGAACCTAAATCCTCCAATTCCAAATCCCATCATTCATTCTCTTATTTTGAACTAGAGATAGCATATATCTGGAAGGTACAAATAATACACTGGATGAACGATTTTTTTTTCAAAATTCAATAGCTTTTTATGCTAGAATTAAATAAAAAAGTAAAATTTAAGAAGAATAAATGAAAGTCCTATATTTGGAGTGTTTAAAAATAATTGTACATATACAGGATGTAGGGAAGCATGACTAGGCAATAGTTCTTGTGGGAAAAAAAAAGACCTAGAAGTCTTAGCAGGTAGTCCATTGTGTCAAGAGTCTGATATGTCAGTTTAAAAAGTTAACAGCTACATAAAGAGAAGTGTAGAAGGGGGGGTGCGATGGTACAAGGCTACAACTGTCAAGCTACAACTAGAATATTGTGCTAATTTCCAGGTGGTACATTTCAGGGAGCACATTGATAAATTCATGCCCATTCAAAGGAATGTGATCCAGGGTGGCTAGGTGGTACAGTGGCCCTGGAGTCAGGAGGACCTGAGTTCAAATCCGACCTTAGACACTTAATAATTATTTAGCTGTGTGGCCTTGGGCAAGTCACTTAACCCCATTGCTCTGGAAAAAAAATAAAAACAAAGAAATGGGATCATTATGATGGAGCACTTAAGTCTATATCATACCTTGAAAATTGGTGATGTTAAACCTAGAGAATTGAAGACTTCAAAGGGAAGAGGTATAATAGATGTGTGCAAACATTTTAAGCACTGATCTGTTGGAAAAGGAATAAACTTCTTTTTATTGGCCTCTCAGGAGAAAACTAGAAACCTTTAGGCAGAAATTGAAGAAAAATGGTTTGAGCTCCATATGAATAGTAGTAACAACTAGAGCCATCTAAATGCAGGATGTACTTCTTCTGCAGGTAATGGCTTCCTTTTCCCTGAAGGTCTTCTAGTGGAGCTTAAGAGACTATTTTTTGAGAATCCTGTATATATATATATATATATATATATATATATATATATATATATATATATATATCAGCGTGTGCACACACACACACACACACACACCCACACACACACACAATCACATCCCTCGAATATAGAAGAGTTCTGGTTGAGTAGGGAAAAAAATATTTAATAAAAAGGGAAAATGTCTGTTGGGATCTCAAATCCAAAATTACAAAGAAGCCCCTAGCCCAAGAGGCACAGAGATAATTTATGCTTGAAATCCTCAAAGGGAAGAGCTTATGGTGGAGAATAGAGAGTCCTCTACAAAGGCAGGTGGGTACCAGAAGCAGAATGTTTTCAGCAGTGGTTTAAGACTAGTTTAAGCTGGTTTAAAGTACACAGTTCAAAAAAGTTCAGCCAGTGAGCATCAGCAAAGGCATCTGGAAGGGAACAAGACTTTTGGCCCATTGCAGTCTCCTGATTGGTTCATTTTGGGAAACAGACTTACTCTATTTCCCCTTTATCTGTATAATAAGATAACTCATGAAAAACAGACTTGTTAGTCTCAGGAGTATTTTCACAAGGAATATTACCTGACTTGGTATAAATTGACCAAATGACCTTCTATATCCCTGCCAACTCTGAGTCATTTGATTCTATGAACATTCTTGTTAGACATATACTAAGGGCTTTCTCTAGGTCTTGTTTCCCTTAGTTCAATCTCAGATTTTTTATTGAGGAAAAACTTTAAATTCAGAGTATAATGGTATGTTTTTGGTGTGTGATAATTTTTGGATATATTTCCTTCAAGTATATGATGCACTACATTCCAAGATAAGAATTGGACTTTGTATCATCTATTTGTATTAAACCTAATAGAAAGAGAACCCATCTTCCCTTTACATTTCTGATCTAGTTCCAATTTCCTTATCACTTTCCTCCTAAGCAAAAGTGTTTGAGAACAACTTCTATTTCCTACTGTCTCATACAATCAATCATTTGAGAAATAATAAAAAGAAGGCAACAATACTGACAATAGTCCTAATGAGGGCATCCATTTTTTTTTTCTGCTCGATGTATGCTTGCAGATATTATATAAAGAGGAGACAGTCTTAGTCCTGGATGGGTGTTCCCAGATGGTCCTTATATTGTCATTGTAGAGCTGATTGTTTAGAAAAGAGGAAATACAAAAGACCAAAAGAATCTTTTTTCATCAATTTGTTCCAGTCACTGTGTTAGAAACTGAATATTAATATTATTAATAATAATGTTAATAATAAAATATTAATAAAAGGAAATGAACTTTCTTTGTTTCAACTTATGTGACCTTGTGTTTTGTAAAGTGTCCCTGGGGTACTGAACCTGACTTTTTAGGATTTAGACAGAGACACCAAAGGACTGTTCATTAGTGACACTGTGTCACTGGATTAGCAGTAGTTCTGTTCTTTCCAAAAAGGTTTATTGATAGGTTTGTTTTAGTATTGAAAATATGGTTACCTAGGTGGTTATCCCCACCTCTTTGGGAGTTTTTGTTTTTGTTTTTGTTTCTTGGTAAGTAAAACAATGAAGAAAAACTAACAATATAGTACCTCTATAAGTGCATTTAACATTCCACATCAGTTAATACCCTTACTTTTTCTATTTTTATTATTTTAACATAAATCTATTGTTTCTCCCTTTCCTGAAAAAATATAGAAAAAAATTCCTTGCAATAAATATGCATAGTAAAGCAATATAAATTCTTTTATTTTGTACCCTTAATATAAATCTGGCATCTAGGTGGCCCAGTGTATAGAGCATAGGAGTTGGAGTGAGGAAAACTGAGTTCAAATCTTACTCTAAATCATATTAGCCCAGTTGGGCAAGTCACTTAATCCCACTGTGCCCCAAGTTCTTCATATGTAAACTGCAGTTAAAAATAATACCTATCTCACAGAGTTGCTATGATGATGAAATGATTTAATATGTGTAAAGTGTTTCGAAAATCTTAAAGCACGATAGAAATGAGTATTAGCGTTTTATCTCTCTATTAGCTATATTCTTTTTTTTTAGGTTTTTGTAAGGCAAATAGGGTTAAATGGCCTGCCCAAGGCCACACAGATAGGTAATTATTAAGTGTCTGAGGCCGGATTTGAACTCAGGTACTCCTGACTCCAGGGCCAGTGCTCTATCCACTGCTGCCCCTATTAGCTATATTCTTAAACTCACCTTCTGAAAGGCCCCATAGACATCAAAATATTTATGGACGTACTCTATGAAGTAGCAAAGAACTGGAAGCACAAAAATATATGTCTATTGAGGAATCAATAAATAAGGTGTGGCAAATGAATGTAATGTAATGTGTTCATGTTAGTCAAAATAAAGAACAAAATAAATACAAAGAAGTATAAGAAAAATTTTATGAATACATGGAAAGTGAAAACATCAGAACCAGGAAAGCAACCCACTATAACTGTGTAAGCAAAAAGAACAATAAAGCAATCTTACATATGGTGATATTAAAATGACCAAGCTTGTCCTCAAATAAGACATCTTCCCACCAGCTTTTTCATCTTTTATAACCAACAAAAGAGAGAAAACTAGCTTTGCAAAACTAAAAAGAATCTTGGAATAAAGTGAAATATTACAAATATTATAATTTTTATAAATTACAAATATTATAAATCATGTCAGATATTTTTTGACTTTTCTCCCCTTTAATATTGAGGATGACTTTCTGGGAATGGGAAGGTATACATTAGGAAATGTGGGTGATATAAAAACAAAGATATCAATCAACTTTTCCAATAAACAAGAAAGCCAAGTCCATTTATTATGCTCAACACTATTGGTGTGCTGAGTAAGAATGCAACACCTGAACTGTCTTTTTATTTTGGAAGTCTTGTGTTTATATGATCTGTACAAAGAGAGAAAACCACTAGTATAGAGAAATGGGAGATAAATTTGTAATATCTTATGTTTTCCTTAATAAGGAATTATGGGTGTATATAATCTATGGATTTCTCTGAAATACACAAAATTTTGAGTTTAGTCTCTGTGACAGTGCATTCATAATTTTATAAAACAATAACTTCTTTGTAAATTCTGCTGATACATATTTCATAAAGAAAGGGAAACTAAAAGGAAAAAGAATTCTGTCTCCCTAATGCTGATATAGGAACAGAACAGTTTTATTTATTGCATCCTTTTAGCAAATTCTTTTGTTTCTGATTTTTTCACCTGTGTTGTTTTTATACTAGAAACTTGTCAAATGTTCAATTTCTAATCCCCTTTGATTCCTCCTCTTCCTCCTCTCTCTCTCTCTCTCTCTCTCTCTCTCTCACACACACACACACACACACACACACACACACACATACACACACATATCTCTAGAACAAAATGATTCCCACAGAAATTTTATGTTTTTGTATATGTGATTATGAAAACTGTAGAATAGTTGAACTGATTTGACTGAATTAAGCAATTGTAATTGGTTAGGTTCTCTTTCTCAAACAGTATGATTTAGTTACACTTCTGCCTCAAGGTCTCTTTCTCAAAACAACTACATTTACATGATCCAGTTTCCTTCATTTGCTGTCTATGGCATCCACTGTTCCTTAAATAGGAGAATAAAGTCTTATAAACACCAAGTTTTTTGAGAGCTATCAGATGTTATTCAATTGAATGACAAATAAAGTCTGTATGCTCATCTTTAAGCTCTTTGTATATTTCTTATATTTAAGAGGTTAATTGAATTTGAACCAGAGTTCAGAACTATAGTCTGAAACTATAACCAATTAGAAAGCCACTTTCCCAGATTCACCATTAAACCCCAATACTGCAATTTTTACCAAGCTCTTTGCTTTAAGAAGAACAAAACTGAAGTAAAAAGTAAATAATTTTGATGGAGGAAAAATGACATATTTTTATTATGGTAAAATTCCTTGAACATGAAAAGATTCAACTCTATGAACCCTAAAACACTTTTAGGACTCAAATTATGAATGGGCGGCCTCAAGTTTTTCATGCTCTACTGATTTTCTGGCCCAAGAATAAATAACAAACCCCATTTGCCACTTGTTCTCATTTTAAAAGAGCAGAGGTCAGACAAATGTACTTGCCTTTAGCTGGCAAAAGGGTACAAGCAGAAGTGTGGATAAGAAAGCTTGTTTAATCCTTTTAAAATTGAATCCCTTTTCATTGACATTGTCTCTGCCTCCTATTAATATTATATATCGACTAGATTTTCCACAGAAAGTTATTGGACTAAATGTGCATACATAGCTTTGATTAAATCACATAACCATTCTGAGCTTCTTTGTTCTCAATCTATAAAATTGCAATAATATGATGATGAGTATTGGTTTATATGTTATTAACTCACAGAGTTATTGTAAGAATCATATTAGATGATTCATTAAAAATGATTTTTAAATATTCAAGCACTATGTATAGAACTATCAATTACTGTTAGAGAGAAATAGACTATGGAAGGAAATTTCAGGCTTCAGGATGTGATGTGATTATAGGATTATACAGTGTTAGAGAATTTTCTTATCTAAACCTTTTATTGTGCATTAGAAGAAGTAAACTCAAGAGGTGAAATAACCTGCCTAAGACCACAAGTCTAGGGAATAATAATAGTAGGACCAGAGGTCAAGCTTCTTGGGTCTATTTAAAAAAAAATACAATACCATGTTGCTATTTCTAAAAGTAGCACTGTATATTTTCCATAGATTTGAGTGATATTTGGCATGCACAATGATTTAGAGATGGGCATGCATAAATTGCTGGAACTAGGTTATATTGGTTCAAAAGTATCTATAGCAAGACACATAAAAGCCATGTCTAAAGAAATGACAAAGTTAGTTCATTTCCTTTATTTATTTAAAAATTCAGGTTCACTTATGTCAACAAAAAAATATCTTAGGATAGAGTCCATTCCATTTATTTTATGAAGAAATTAGGCCCAGAGGGGATAAATGACTTACCTGTGATTATACAGGTAGAAAATAACAAAGATAGCTCCAAAAATTTTGTCCTTTCCACTATGTCCTATTGACCTGCTGACACTTTTGAGCTAGAACTAGGAAATGTAAGAGAGGGAGAAAAAGTCTTCTAAGACAGCTTGGTAAGAGGCAAATAAAGTTTTGTTGTGTGTGGAACTACTACCAAGGCCACACAACTTCAAAGCCTCCACTTGGGGATTTTGTAGGTCTATCAAAAGAACACTAAAACCTCAAAACAGACAGTTTATCAAAGGAAAAGAAAAAGTAACTATTTCAAAGATTACCATAAACTAGAATACTCTGTACAGTGAGGGGGATCATAATAATTGATTAATCCCCTTCCATCCCCACCCACCAAAATCATGACATCTGACACAAACATGATCTGAAAGAGAATGGATTAGAATGGCATTGCTTTTGAGAACTTTTGACAAAAACTTATTAAAATCACATTTCATTGTTCCCGAGATGTTAGACAACACAGTAGCATGGATCAATATAAAAGGTTCTGGAAGGGAAAAAGATGCTGAATCCTACAGGTCAAAAAGAAAGACATTCTACCTATCTCTTTGAGCTGTTGTACAGAGGTTTCTGCTTATCTCCTATATTCTCTCTCCTTTTTTTTTTAACTTCCATTAATCTGTAAGAATAGTTTAAGTGTCTTGGTGAATTTAGTTCTGGACTTAGAGGGTCAGAAAGGTCTTAGTTAGAATCCTGTCTCAGATACTGTCACATGACCTCAGTTTCATTGTCCTTTTTTTTTTAAAAATTCAATTCCATAAACATTTATGTGTTTACTTTTCTCCAGGCACTGTGCTAGAAATAGAAAAAAAGAGGGAAAATGCTCCTGTTTTAACTCTTCAAGTTACAGCTCTTTATGTTGTAACTCCAAGAACACAAATATATAATTATATATCAGATATAAATGAATACATATATATATAATATATATACAAAGTATATAGAGAATAAGTGGGAAATAATTAGAAAAGGAAAACACTGGAATTAAGAGGGATTAGGGAAAGCTTCCTATAGAGATAGAATTTATTGGGGAATCCAGGGAATGGGGAATCATTTTTCAAAGAATTCAAGGAGGTCAATAGTCAGAGCAGAGGAGGGAGAACATTCCAGGCATGGTGTAAAAGCAGAGAAAATGCCCAGAGTTTAGAGATGAAGTATCTTCTTCATGAAATAGCTAAGAGTCATCAGACAGTGTCACCAGATAGAACAGTACATATCAAGGGGGTAAGGTACAAGAAAACAGGAAAAATAAGAGGGTAAAATAGGAACTCTCACAGGGTCATTGCGAGGAAGAAATGAAAACTGTATGTAAAACATTTTATAAAGCTTAAAGGGTTCCATATATATTAGCTATTATTATTGTTATTATGGAGGTTGGGTTTTAAATAAAAGGAAAAGTCTATCACATTTATTCTTAGTACAAGCAGCACCAACTTGAGAGAAAGTCAAAGGTACGCCAATAATTTCTTCCTTCCTGCCCCACAACTCTTCTTGATGTGCTAGCACACAATTAAACTGATTAGGTAACCAATTAATTATTTATTAACAAGCTAATTGATTTTACCCTAAATTCAATAAATCAATCTACTATTTAAATCTCCATCCCTTGCATTCCACTCTGATCACATCATGCCATCAGTTCAAAAATCTTTCCCTTACTTTCTACTGGATCTTTATTCTTTTAGTAGACGTCTTTGATCATCTATCTTCACTTTTTTTTACTTTAATTCACATTACTTCCCTCCACTTGTTCTATATTCCAATAAAAATGGATTAACAGTGACTTCCTTTCTTGTGTTCCCTCTTCCATCTCCATTTCTTTGCTCTAATATTCTAATTCTCTTCTTATTCTACCTTTTGAAATCTTCCCCTTTTCTTCAAATGCTGGTCAGTGACCATGTCTTCCGAGAAGTCTTACCTAAAATCTCTTCAGATAAAGTTCCTGCTGTTTTTCATCCTTTTCAAAGCGGACCAATGGCATTGTGTGATAATGCCTTAATTGTTCATGAACTTGATTCAAGTAAGGCAAAGTTGCACATCCTTACTTTTTCTTCTAGTCATTGAAATCCAGTGGCAAGACAAAAGACAGGATAACAGTCAATGACCGGGAATGCAGTGGATTGCTTTGGTGTTGCTGATGTCTCAGCAAGCCCTAATTAGCCACCTTCATGACTGTTAGAACAAATTGTTCCCATCCCACCTATTCCACTAGGGGCAGTCTTCACATGCTTGGGGTAGACATTCCAATGGCTCTAAATCTGTTATCCTCAACCTGGTTTATTCCATCTGCTGAAAGGGTTTTTCTGGAGTGTGGTTACTGCATATGCTATAACTTCTTTAAATCACAGGTGAGAGCTGGTTGACAGATGGATAAGAAAGATGGATAACAAGCCCTGAAAAAGGCTTGGCACCTCTAGTGTGAGAGGTACTAGTCTTTCTTGAACACTATGCACTCTTCAGTTCAAAGTAGTATCTCATCAGAGGTACTACTAAGTGGAGGCTAAGCATGGAAATACTATGCCACAGATGGGAAACCCCCCCCTCTAAATCTGGTGTCAATATGGTGAATGCCCAGGAAGGAGCTAGAAGAAGCGAGATCTAGCACAGATTGCCTAAGTAGGGGAAAACTAGTACAAGTCAAAACTTCCATGTTTTGATGGGATTTAGACTTCAGCTTCATTTTCCCCAAAAGAATTATATCCCTTTATTTGTGAGTCAAAACTGGAAAATGGAGTCCTTACTAGATTGGGAAGAAACTCATTGCCAAGTTATGGAGTTTGAATTTTATTACTTGATAATTACAGTACAGGTTGCTACAGTAAAACAATTACTGGATTTTGAATCAAAGAATCTGGGGACAAATCTAGCCCTGTTACCTACTGACTATGTTACTTTGAGCAAGTTATTTCACTTGTCTAGGTTTTAATTTGCTTATCTATAAAATAACAGAAATGGACCAAATTTATAAGGACTCTTCTATTCCCAAATCTGTTATCCTTTCAGATTCTGGAAAAAATTAAAAAGAATAATATAATTATAAAGCGGAATGAAATTAATTCCCAATATAACCAAATTAAACTTCAAAAAAGTATTGAGACCATTATATACTAAGAATCTAAAACAATTTTAAATCTTAACTAAAGGGGCAGCTAGGTGGCGTAGTGGATAAAGCACTGGCCCTGGAGTCAGGAGTACCTGGGTTCGAATCTGGTCTCAAACACTTAATAATTACCTAGCTGCATGGCCTTGGGCAAGCCACTTAGCCCCATTTGCCTTGCCAAAAAAAAGATATTTCAGAAACTTAAAGAATATAATTAGATTGGGGAAGAGAGGGAAGTGGGGAGAAAATTGCTGTGATTCAGGAAAGGTACAAGACCCCACAGATTTGTCTGTGAGTTCACTAAATAAATAGTTAAGAAGTTATAGTTTATATCTAGATGTTTGGAGATTTCCAAGAGAGCAGAAAGTTTCTATCCCATATGTGTTTCCCAGAGGACCCCGGACTTCTTTGAATTTTTACTAATTTTTCCACATATTCTATTAATAGTTTTCATGCAGCTGTTCACTGCAGTGGGTTAATGTGAGTTTAATTTTGACAAGTCCTTGAGATAATCTTCTATACTGAAACCAAGGCTTATTTCCTAAGGGATGTCAACTAATAAGGCACTAGGCAATTTAGGATGGTCATACTCATGTTTACGCTCTCTATCCTGATGATCAATTCAGAGAATTCTTGGACAGAGGAAATGAAGGTATTGTCCCAGATGGATGGTTCCTAACATCACAGTTGTAGGAAAAGGATTAATAGTCAGAGACTGTAGCACTGTGAACAATCTGAGGTTGGGAATGGATCAGAATTGCCTTTGTGACTACAGGAATACTCATTCCATATATGCATATTAAAATCCATCCATGTCTTCTCATTTTGTGTAATTCTTGCCTGTGTCCTCCCCCCTCAATACTCTATCTTCACTAGATCATTTTCAGTCCTTTCTGTCCTCATATCATTATTTTTAGTCTTCTAGTTAACTCTTGTTAGTTAGTTAGTTAGAAGGTTTTAAGAAAACTGACTTCAGAGCATCCGAATTATACTGTACTCCCTCTACTATCTTTTGATACCTTTCTATTCTTTCATTAACTGACTGACATTTATATATGAAAAGGGTGTGTTCATTAACTACTCTATTGTTCCACTCAAAATCTCCATCACTGCTCAGACTATAAATCTTTTTCCTGTTTATAACTCCTATGATTTCCTCCCTGTTAAAAATGTAAATCTTTTGAGGACAGGGATTGTCTCGTGGATAACTTGTTTCATCATGAATTCATCAATTGTGTTGTTCAGGTTTGCTAAGTCTTTCAAGGTTCTTTTTCTATTCAATAGTATAGATATTGCATAATTTGTTTTCCTGGTTCTGTTTACTTCACTTTTCATCAGTTCATTCAAGTCTTCCTAGATTTCTCTAAAAGCATGCTCTTCACCAATTCTAATAGCAAAACAATATTCCATTACATCCTTATACCTTAACTTGTTTATCCAATCATCACCAAAGGATGGGCAGCCTCTCAGTTTCCAATTCTTTATCACTGTGAAAAGAGCTACTATAAATGTTTTCAAACATAGAAGTCTTTTATCTTCTTTGATCTCTTTAGGTATAACTTTTATAAAGGAATTTCTGGATCAAAAAATATGAACAGTTTTTATAACTTTTGAAATATAGTTCCAGTTTGCTTTCCAAAACTGCTAGCCTAAGTCTCAGTTTCAACAGTGCTTTAATGTACCTGTTTTCCCATTGCCCCTCCAGCAGTTTTCATTTATTTTTACTTTAATATTCATTATATTTTTCAGTGTTTATCTCCTAAACTGATTGGAAAGCGCCAAAATGAATTAACTTTTTTTTAGGTTTTTTGCAAGGCAAATGGGGTTAAGTGGCTTGCCCAAGGCCACACAGCTAGGTAATTATTAAATGCCTGAGGTCAGATTTGAACTCAGGTACTCCTGACTCCAGGGCTGTGCTCTATATACTTCACCACCTAGTCACCCCTAGAGAATGAACTTTTACAATCAAATTTTAACTGGTTTTTTATTAAATAGAGTTTTGAGGAGGGAGAGCAATATTAGTAAAGTATTTACAAAAATGTTATATGACTGTTTCAGGCACCTGGTGAGTTGAAGAGAGATGTAGAACAAAGAGGGAAGAGAATATTCCATCATTGGAGATTTTTCCCAAGGTGAACACTAAAATTTCAAATTTAAACTTTCATCATTTTCCTTCTGAGGGCTCTGTACTCTTCCTAATTTTGAACAATATTCCTTACACCTCTTTTCTCTTGTCATCAATAAGATAATTATCAGAATTCTTATTTTTCACCTTCTTTAGTTTAATTTTTTTCTTTAAATTTCCTACTCTCATATTCCCTCATTTTTTTTAGGCTTTTGCAAGGCAATGTGGTTAAGTGGCTTGCCCAAGGCCACATGGCTAGGTAATCATATTCCTTCATTTAAGTCATTTTAAGTTCTAACGCTAATCATCAGCATTACTACATGCCAGTTCTAGATGTTGGGAATGCAAAGTTATAATGAAATAGTCTTTGAACTCAAGAAGTTTACACTCCAATACAGGAGATCACATGTACGCATACATATAAAATTTGTATATACATATATATATATATATATATATATATATATAAAATGTTAATGTTCTTTTCATTAACCTGACAATAGTCTCTTGTATTTATTCTTCCTATATTTATGATTTTTTTTCTGGAGATAGAGGAGAGAGAAACAATATGATGATAAAATCCTTTAGTCTGTCTTGTTATGCAGTCTCCTTATTGCTGAAGAATTTTGTAAACATCAGAAGTTAAATCTGTATAAATGGACAGAAATAAGAATGCCTGAATTGTGAAGTCAGCAACCAGTTTCACCAAAACCTCTCAGGCTGGGAAGATTATGTTAGATTTGGAAAAAACTTTGGATGATCATTCTATTCCAATGTGGGTATCTAGAGGCATAAATAGATTCCTACTTTTTACACAGGGAATGTTTATTTCCCTAACATGGAGAATAGTTTACTTTTGCCAAGGTCTTGTGATATCCTGTTCTTAATAATGCTGTCTTCCATTTATGGTCAGGGTAAAAGTAACATGATTTTAAGTAGTCTTAAGTCATGGACAAAAGCAATGCTTTGATTATCACAAGCTGACTTAAAACTTCAGAAGTCACCTAGACACTAGGTTATGTGGGTGAGAGTGTGGTATGGAAGAAGGGACTGACAAAGTTGAACTTCAGGATACCAAAAATAGTTTGAATGATTCATAGACATACACATGCCTATGAGTATGCTTGCACATAGCCAGAAATGACTGGTTGTTTGACTTTTTCTGAGCAAATGGAAGTATTGCCCCAGGTGGCTGGTTCATACTGTCATGGTTGTAGGAAAGGGTTAATGTTAGAAACTGTAATCAAGTTGAGGTTGGAGTGGTTCAGCTCTGCCTTTGTGCCTGCAGGGATACTCATTCCATCTACACATATTAAAATCCATTCATGTCTTCTCATTTTGTGGAATTCTTGCCTGAGTCCTCCCCCTCAATACTCTATCTTCAACACGCCATTTTCAATCCTGCCTGTCCTCATGTTGTTATTGTTAGTCTTCAAATAGGAACAGAAGAATTTAAGAAAACTGACTTCAGGGCAATGGGAAAACAGATTCCATCAGTGTGGATGCCACTAAAGTCAACTGGAAACTATTACCCAGTTTCTCATCCTATTTTATTCTTGAATGAATTTTCCACTAAAACATCATTCTAGACTATCACCAATAGAATGTTGGTATTAAACAGATGGTTGTTGGTGATAATGGACTATCCATGTCCACTGAAAGCTCTCCTCAGTTTTCTAAAAGGGAACTGAGTTGATCTCTCTTTCCTACTCAATTCCACACTCAGGTTGTTACCCAACTACAGAACTTAACCAGCTGATTGTTAGTCTGGAAAAACAGATGTTACCCATTTTTTCTTTTGAGTATGGAAGAATGATCTTCTTCCTCAGAGCTATAGATTTCACTGAAAAGGTTTGTATTATTTCAACAAATTGATCAAATCCCCTGATTGCTTTGATGAGTACCAGTGAATATACTACTTCAAATCAACTTATCTTTTGGATAATTCATAACTTTTTGTGATAGAAATGAAATTAAGTAATGACAAGTTTGGCAATATATTCTAATGCAAATATCTGAAATGGGAAGAACACAGGAATTAAGATTTAGACTTAACCCTTATTGTACTGTGTTTTTAATTAACAATAACTAACATGTTTTTAGAGCACTTATGAGTTGTCTGGCATTGTGCTAAGCACTTGGTAATTTTTATATCATTTGATCCTCACAATAATCCTAGGAGGTAGATGCTGTTATTATTCCCTATTTTTAAAATGAGGAAACTCAGACAGAGATTAGATGATTCACAAACCTACTAAGTGTCATAGGTTGGATTTGAACTTAGGTATTCCTGACTCTAGATTTGATGCTCTAACTACTATGCAAATCCCTTCCAAATCTCAGTATCCTGATCAGTAAAAAAAAAAATGAGTGTGTGTGTGTGTGTGTGTGTGTGTGTGTGTGTGTCTGTTTATGTGTGTCTGTGTGTCTGTGTGTAAAAGGGATTGGAGTAAGGTGGGAAAGTATATATTGCTAGTCTTATAGTCAAGGAGATAAAAGTTTTGAATCCAAGCTAAAGGTATATCCAAGTTCTATGTCCCTGGGAATATGAAACTTCTCTGAACTGTTTTTCTCATCTTATTAGAGAGGGGTTAGATTTGATTGCCCCTAGGTTCCCTTCCAGCACTAACCCTATCTAACTTAATGATAATATGCTTCTTGTGTCTCTAACAACATTTCTTTTGAAACATCAGATTCAGGAAAAGGAGAACTACAAGTAATAGCCAAGAACAGAAATTGAAACCTAAGATATTTTTATTAATGTAGTGTAAAATGATCAAATTGCTAATTTAATTTTATGTCAGCCTTTTTCCAAATTTGTGGGCAAGGTTTAATGTTCAGTCTTCTGCAACTTCTGCCTTGTGTTATTAAGTATTTCTATGTTAAACCTGGGAATCATTTTATATGTATTTCTCCAATTATAATATCCCCAAACTGCTGGACTTGACTAAATAGAAAGTCACATTTGTCCTTGAACAAATATGGAAAAATATATTTTCTAAAAGCTGATTGAATGAGATCAGGAAATAATCAAAGCAACCACCCATTCTACTCTAAGGGTAAATTCAGCATATTTATGTATATTTCAGATATATTAGAAAGTTGTTTTTTTTAATAAGCCAGCAACTTCAGTAAGCAGGAAAATATTAGGTTATTAAAAGAAAATGAAAGTACTTAACATATAATGAAGATAAAAAAATAGTAAGATTTCACACTCAAATAATTAGATGGATTTGGATTTCAATAAGGCAAGAATTTCCTTCAAGATATAACCCAAAATCAACATAGGTTCTCTTAACAGAAGCTAAAAAATATTGTGACAAAATATAGGACCCATTACTATCAATTATACATAGTATTAAAGAGAGCATTCCTTAAAAATGATAGAGCATGGGGCAGCTAGGTGGCACAGTGGATACAACACCCACCCTGGAGCCAGCAGGACTTGAGTTCAAATCCATTCTCAGACACATAACAATTACCTAGCTGTGTGACTTTGGGCAAGTGACTTAATGCCACTACCTTACCCACCCCCCCAAAAAATGATAGAACAGCATTGAGCTAAAACCATCAGCAAGCATTATCTCTAATGGGGATAAGCTAGAAGCCTTTCAAATAAGAACAGAGGTGAATCAAGGATGCCTATTATCACCATTATATAAATCAGTACACAAAAACTAATCACACACCTACATCTCACATCCTATACCAAAATAAGATCAAAATGCATACCGGATATAGACATAAAGGGTGATACCACATACAAATTAATGGATCAAGAAATACTCTTTGCATCTATCAGATCTATGAAAAGGGGATAAATTCATGACTGAACAAGAATTAGAGTACATTATAAACTGCAAATTGAATGATTTGGTGCATTTTTGATTTGAGTGTCTGAGGCTGGATTTGAACTCAGGTCCTTCTGACTCCGCCAGTACTCAATCCTCTGTGCCACCTAGTTGGAAGCTCTATTTTTTCATCTTCCATAGTATTTTACACATACTTCTGTCCAAAATCATATTGTCTTCTGATCTCTTTTTTTGGCAAGTAAGTCAAGAATTTGTTGACAAATGTAATATTTAGATTTCCCCCCCAAATGATTCAATTCATTTAAATTTTTGTGTGAAATTATCATAACTGACATTGATATCTTTTCTTCTATTCATTTTCCATTTATAGTCACAGCAATGATTTGCTTAATTAGGTCAAGTTGAAAGAAAATGTTTTAAATATAAGTCATATATTTTTGTCATTAAAAAACAATTCTTATCTTTAACAAGTCTAGAACATGTCAAGTCTGTAGATTAAAAATAATATTTGTATTGAAATATAAATTGTTTAATTTTTGTGATGCTATTTGGTACATGCTCTTCTCAATATGTATTCAACTTGTTTCTCTAAGAAAATCTTCATAGTTAAAAGATATTAGATAGTAGAGGTCAGGATCTATCATTTGCCTCTCTTTATGTCCCTAGTGCATATTACATTAATTAGCAAAAATTAGAAGTTAATAAATATTTATTGACTGAATTGTCATGAAACTTTGGAGTCTATGGTCCTTTGGCTTGAATTATCTCTTACTCTTACTTTTTTTTTCATCAGACTCACCTATTCCTCCCTTTGCAATATAGTTTTTGAGTGTCAAATTATATAATCTATTTCATTAGAAAAGCCTTATTGAGTTCATAGAGTTCTAATCTTTTCCAAGAAATGACAGCTTATGTTCAAAATAGCCTTTTTTGCAAATACATGAGTACTGTAATAGAAGATGAACAAATGTTCCATTCATTTATATTTCTTGTTCATTTTGGATGCATAGAAAACCAATTTTATCACCTGAGGAAGCAGGATGTTGCAATGGAAAGATTATTGAACTTGGAGACATAGAAACTAGGTTTAAATTCTGATTTTGCTACTTAATTATCTATGGAACCTTGAATAAAAGTTTTATATCTTTGAGCCCTATTTTATTCCTGGGTAAAATGCAAGGGTTTTTCATTTTATTATTATCCATTTATACATTATTCAAGAATGGATAAACTCTTAAGGTCTTTTCTAGCAATAGATCTATTACCCTTCATTTTCCACTATAAGAAGACTATAAGCAACCTTTCAGTTGAGGCACTATCTTGGGTTTTAATTTATAGGAAAAAAAGAAAAAATAAATTCCTATCATAATTTTATTATATATTTAAAATAGTAATTTTTGCATGTTTTCAGTTTCTTGTGTAATTTTTATAATACTTTGATATAGAAATGCTTTCTTATTTCCTAAATGGAAAGTAAAATATATTTTAAAAAACACAAGTTAGGGAAGGAAGGAAGGAAGGAAGGAAGGAAGGAAGGAAGGAAGGAAGGAAGGAAGGAAGGAAGGAAAGGACATTATTTTGCATAACTAATAACTTTGGAGTGTGGGAGCAGCCCCTAAACACAGTGATGTGAGGGGGGGAAACAGGTATTGACATTAGGAGCTCTAATCTTCTTTGATAGCTTGAATTATAGTTCTTTCATGAACAGAAAACCATTTTTTTTGTACTGACAACTCTACTTTCCTGTATCATGTCACTTTTAAATCCTTTACTCATATCTAAAATAAAATAATATATGTAAAGAATTTTCAGATTTCAAAATTTTATATGAATATAATATTATTATCTATATTAAAATGGCTTCATCTATAAAACAAAAATAATGATAATGTCACAATCAATGTTTTTTAGTTTCCCCAATACATTGACAAGACACTGGACTTTGATGAGTCAGGAAGAAAGAATGAGGCTGACAACTTTATTCACCTCGGCCTCACTTAAATCTAATTCGTTTACAAGTCACCTTTTGATGTTATTGTCCTTTTTGTAAATGAAAGTGAAACAAACATTTCACTGGTCATTGCACAAGGATTTCACATTTTTCACAATCACCAGCTAAGCTGATATTTATCAATAATCTAAAAACAGTGTGACTCTTGATATTCCCCACACTTACTTTCCCTTTACTATCCTGAGAATACAAAAAGGATACTGAAAACGAATGAAGATGTTTTTTCTATATTTTCTTGTTTCATAGATTGAGAGACTGAACTTAGATTTCATCTAGTCTAGAGATCAAAATTACTGTCTGTGATCCACATTCAGTCCTCAGAACTCTAGAGTAAAGCCCAGTCAAGGTCAAAATATAATTGGAAAATATTTTTAAAAATAAATAAAAATACATTACAATATAAGGTTCACATGTAGTTTTCTAAGTCAATATGGCTCTTCTATAAGTTTGACACCACTGATCTAGTCCATTATTATAAAAAGAGTTGGGACATATCTAGTGGAGAGTAGAATGACTGGAACTGTCTTTGTCTTTAAAACTTGCTAAAAAGCAGAGTCTAAACTTTTCTTAAATTCTTATTCAAAGCAAGTGAAAGAAAATAGTAAAGAGGAGAGATCTGAAGATGACCTCTCCCCTGTTCTTTGATAATATGATTATAGGACCCCAAGAAACAGACCCAGGGTTTTGACCTTTTTTAGTCATCCTTTTCAGTTCTAGGTTCAGGGAGAGAAGTCTTCAACCTGGGAACTCAAGACAGGGATCATGAAGTCTAAAAAAAACAGTGATAACAACCAGTAGTCCAGCAGTGAAGCACTAAGTAGCAAGGGTCCAAGGATGTATCCCAATAAAATTTTAGGGCTGAATTTGGTGGCACTAATTCTATGTAGTTTATGAATTACATTTTGAATCTAATCTTCCTCCCTTTCCCAGAGACTAATGTGGTGTGAGAAGGAAAAGGAGGCAGGATTATGCTCCCTAGGTGTTGCAGAAACTTTGTTCTTTAGTCTTTCAATATAATTAAAGAAATATCTCTTTCTATAAGGCTAATATGATTTTAGATAGCTAAATGGAAGTTCTAGTCATTAGTACCATAAAATAGAGGAATATGATCAATGGGAGCTCCAGATATAGAACAGAGAATCCCTATCTCTCCTAAAGGCATTGATGAATCTTAACAAAATAGGCTAAAATATAATATAATCCCTACGAGTCACATAAGAATAATTCATCTTATACTTGCATTTTACAAATGAGAAAACTAGAGATCAGAGAAATAAAAAAATAAATAAATAAAATAAATAAAAAGTGGCAGAGCCTAGTTTCTCTAATTCTAAATCTAAGACTCTTTCCACAGTTGTCGTGATCAAAGAATTCATTTTCAGTCTATCATCCTATTGATGGTAAGGTTCTCTGGCATTAATTTGGGACTTTCTAAAAGTTTCTGGATTTCACAGACTTAGCCTTTGAAAATCCAGAATATCCCTCCCAATCAAGTAGGACTTTGTGGAGGTGAACCTGTCACTCAAAAAATATTCACAAAAGGAAACAAAGGCATGTTGAAGACAATGTTGGAAAATTTAATTTTTCAAAAGAAAAATATTTCAATTATTACATGAGGCCTAACATTTGAGAATTTTCCTAAGGCAAAAAAAGTCTTAATAGATGTTTCCATATCTATAAATATAGATATATAAATATGAACATATATGTATATGCAGGCATATATAATGCACAATATATAAAATTTTATAAATATTTATTATCTTTCCCTGTTACTGTCCCCTAACAAAACAATAAAAATGAATCATCTTCATTAAATATGTACCTAGTCTAGCAAAACAAATTCCCACTTGACCACATGCAAAATCATATGATAAATCTGTATTATAAGGTCACTTCTCTCCTCCACCCATAGTTGTTTGGCCATTTCCAAAAGCAAATTGTATAATTGAAACTTCTGCTCATTACAATACCACCACCACGGGGTGGCTAGGTAACACGGTAGATAGAGCACCAGCCCTGGAGTCAGGAGTACCTGAGTTCAAATCTAACCTCAGACACCTAATAATTTCCTAGCTGTGTGGCATTGGGCAAGTCATTTAACCCCATTTGCCTTGCAAAAATGTAAAAAAAGATACCACCACCACTATTACTACCACCTCTGTCTCTGCCACTGCTACTGCCACTACCACTACCTCTACCACTACCACTACTGCTACTACTACTATTACTACTACTACTACCACTACTAATACTAATACTATCACTACTAATACTATTGCTACTACAAATACTACTTCCATGATAACTAACATTTGTATGTTTTAAGATTTGCAAAATGCTTTACAAATATTACTTCATTTGATCCTTAAAACAACCTAGGGAGGTAAGTAGTATTATGATATGAAGATATTATTATTGTTTTTATTATTATTATTATTATTATTATTTGAGGAAACTGAAGCAGGAAGAAGTTAAATGACTTGTCTGGGGTCATATAACTAATAAGATTCTAAGGCTAGATTTGAACTGAGACTTTCTTTACATTAGTGCTCTATCCACTGAATCAGATAGATGTCTCACCTTCCAGTGAAGCACTTAAGATTTCAGTGAGAACAATGAAAATCGTATTTCTAATAAGACTAAGCTCAGTTTAAATTAGAAGTCACTGGTAGAAACCATTTTAAAGTGGGTCTTTGGATTCATCTTGAGAAAAAAGTTTGGATATACTAATGAAAATCATCCCATACAAATGATTTAGCAAATATGACCCTGCTTCTGATATAATTTGACAATGACCATCCTGATAGAGTTAGGTGGAGAGTGAGAAAATTATGTTGATGATTTGGCCCTAACTTTCCCCACATCCTCCATATATGCACTACATTATTATCAGAATTTTTCCAAAGTAATATTTTCTAGGGTCTGTGAACAGGCATGATTACTCAAAACTTTGCTCAATTCTCCATTTCACTTTTGCCTTATGAGTACAATCTTTATTTGGTATTGTAGATGTGACCTAAATGTCATTTTAAAAAGTTGTTCCTGGCATTTCAAAAGTAACAGAAAATGTAGTCATGCCAGTTTTTTGGTTAAATATCACAGTACCAAATGTTTTGAATTTTTTTAAAGATTGGTACACAGCTTTTCACTCTCTAGATCTTCCCTTTACTAAAATAGCAAAAACATCTGTGACCCCACCACTCAATTGGTACAATCCTTTATGAGTCCCAGATTTACAAACAGTATCAGTTACACTCAGTAAACCTCATTCTTGGTCTTATTAATTACTTTCCATCCACTTGTCCCTCAGGCATATGAGTTCCAAAAAATATGCTGACAATCAACAGTAATGGGTTTATAAATTGGTTATTTGATAAGTAGAGTCATTTGCAAAGAGTTTCATATTATTTTTAAAAGAACCATCTTTACAGGGAAGTTATAAACTCTCACGCCATCTCTGACTTTCTTGGTTTTTCTTTCTTTTTTTAACTCCAATTATTTTTCTTTAATATATACTTTTACAATGTTCCACCTCTTTCTTCCTACCAATTTGAAATTATTGAAGAAAGGTGATTGTCTATCATATTATCTGACAACTATTCCACTACTAGAAAAATTCCTAAAATAAGAAAAAGACAGAAAAAAGTTATATATTATTCTAATATTTATTGTAGAACTTTCTTAGGTAGTATAAATGAAATACGTGATGGTTTAGCAACTTATAGAAACACTAAGAGCTTTATAGTCTCTTCCCTTCCCCCATCATGGTCCTAAGTCACAAATTACCCTTATATCTTTACAAAAAAAAACCCAACTAATTATTTCCAGAGTTTGGTTTTTTTTGTGAGGGGTTTTCCAATGCGGCAGTAAAAATCAGAATTCTATATAGACATTCGAGATTATTTGATGCTATGTGTATTCATTTTCCCAAGACTTCACTTGCTTCTTGATTCTATAATCCCCAGGCTCTCACTTTCATTGGAAAAAAAGATGATTAATGAATCACTAAAATGCAGACAACCTAGTGTTCACTTGGGGAAAAGATACATTGGGGAAGCACTCTGTTCAAAGATTCTAAGCAAATGGTGTGTGAAATTGTTGACAAATTGCCCTCATTAAGTTCTCAAAGTGGATCTTTTTTTTCCTTCACAACTTTGGCTCTATTTCAAATGCAACTGGGCAGAGTAAGGGGACTTGTGTTGGCAAGGTGTGTACCTTGTCTATTTTTGACCTTGAATACTTTACCACTGTTGTAAGTGGCTAATTTCTCTCAATTAACAGGATAGACATAAAAGGCTCTCCCCCCCTTCAGAAAAGCAGGTGTAAGCCCAATTCAATGATACCCTATATTTAAGGCAAATTGGAAAAGGAGAGAGGATTGTAAACTTTGACATTCTCTGTGCTGGTAAAGCAGTTCATTCACAGAGGACAAAGGCGCCCTTTTTGATTGGGAATCCTTACAGCTACTCCATAAGTAAGGTGGCTTTTCTAAAAAGTTTTCCTTTTTAAGTCCAGTGTAGCATGGACTAACTGGAATACTGGCTAAGATTCCTCACAAGTTCATCAGATTACTCATAAACTCTACCAGACCCATCACAAAGCACATCTCAAGGCTGGTGCCCAATGTTCTGCAAAGCATACTTCTCAATGGTTGTCATCATTTTTCCCCCCTTTGGACCCTTTAGGCCTTTGTCACTCTATTGGGAGAGACATTCAGGAAATATAAGTAACAAAGGATAACTTACATTTTTCTAGCACTTTAAGAACTATATTTTTCCAGAAATTATAAATTATAAATTATCTCACTTGTTTCTTACAATTGCTCTATGATGAGGGAACCAGGACAAGGCTGAGCGGTCACTTGTCCAAAGCTTCACAGCCACTCAGTTGCAGAACAGGGACAAGAAACTACTCACTAAGCCATATTTCCTTCACTTCTCAGAATTATAACCACCTACACAAGACACCCGTGATAGTGCAATGTTTACCAGATGAAGTCTATATTCTCTGATAGTCCAAGTGGGATTCAATATTGGAAATATTATAGACAGTACTCATGTTTTAAGGAGGAATCAGACTAGAAAACTTCTAACTTCTCTCCAAATTAATATTCTATTATTTATTGAATAGGATTGATAATCTTAATAATTTATTTATGTAAATAAATGAGTATAAAGGGAAGAAAATTGACAAAGTACTTTAATAATGTTATTAATGAGTTGATCTGGAGTATTAGTTTGGATTTTATCTAAATCATAAACTATTTTCAAAGTTCTCATACCATTTAAAAGAAAAAACTGCTTAAATAAATTCTTTCTAGATTTCTCTATTTCAAAGGTCTTATTTAGCTCTGTGAATGCATGGACTATCTTACTTTTACTTATTTATCTTGAAGTTTCTTTTCTTTAAAAAATGTATTCTGAGTATAATCACCAAAAGAGAAGGTTCACATATAATAAATCAGAAAAAATGGGATTTCTTATAAATCTCTATTTATTATTCATTCTTTATATATATAAAATTATATATATATATATATATATATATATATATATATATATATATAAACTTTTAAAATGAACTTACTTCCCTGTTTTTCCATTATTAAATTCATGCTGTTAGCTTCTGGACATTTAAAAAATATATGATACATTAATCTTCTTTTATTTTGACAGCACTGTGACTTACCCTACCCTATCAGACCCATTCCCTACCCCAATTAAAAACTTAATACAAATAAAAACTTAATACTTGTAATAAATAAATAGTGTTAAGCAAAATGGATTTATATTAATGGTCACTCACAAAAGTGTATGTCTGCACTTTGTGCTTTTCAAATTTCCAACAGGATTTTGAGCAGATATTTCATCAATGTCTTCTGGACACAGGTTTTCATTGATTGTGGTTTTAAAGTCTTTCAACATTGTTTTTCTTCAAAATCTTATATTGTTATTTTTGTATAAATTGTTCCCCTGGTTCCACTCCATGATGCATTAGTATAAAATACATAGAATTTTTTGAAATAGTCTTATCATTTCTCATGGTACAATTTATTTATATACCCCTCTCCATTCTTGAATGTCTAAGGGTCACATATTTTAATTCCTTTCTTTTTTTCTTTGTTCTTTATAATCTACCTTCAGGAGCCTGAAATTTGCTTTACTTGTAAATTATTCCCTCCTTGGTATAGTACTCACACTTACTCTTATCCCTAACCCTTCCTATCTCTCTGATTTGTATGTAAAATTTTCATTTGTCCATTTCAAATAAGTGAGGTCCATTTGATGCCTACTCCTCCTAAATCTTCCTGAATGTTTGTATAATCTTCTCACATACTCCATTTATGAGAAATAGCAAGTTGTACCCCCTTCTTTTTCATTACTAGCCTAAATGTATTAAATTTATCCTCCTCTTTTCTTTCTTAAGACTCAAAACAGAACCAAATCACTTAAGAACTACTGTTTTTTTCTCAACTTCATCTCATTTAATTCTCTTTTGGAGATATTAAGGTTGTGAAAATACATTTGTTCCTTCTTCCCTATGAAAATGTTAGTACTGAATCAATATGGAGTTAATCCCAAGTGCTTAAATAAATTCTTTCTAGATTTCTCTATTTCAAAGTCATTATTTAGCTAGCATCTTTTCTTTAAAATACTCTATTTCATATTATTTCCATTCCTCTCTGTAGTAAGATCCTTAATTTTGCAGAATTAGTTATTCTTCCCAGTAAGCCTATCTCTTTCAGATTTTGGAACTTTGTATATCAAAACTTCCTATTTTTTATATTATGAGTTGTTCAGTCTCCTATGACACTGAATGCAATTTTTTAATAGTTTCATTGACTCTTGTTTTATTGTTTGTTTTTGTTTTGGGGTTTATTTAGCTGGATTTTTCCCCTGTTTGAACTGGGGGCTCTGCATATGAGCAAACATTCTTTGAACTTTGTATTTTGGGATTCTTCTGAGAAAAGAATTAGTAGATTTTTTTCCTTTATTTACTTGGACCTCTGGTCTTGACAGATCTAGTGTTTTCTTATATTTTTAATTTCTTTGCAGTCCCGGCTATTTTTTTATGACTTTCAGGTAGATTATTGATTCTTAAATTTATTTCTCTTCGAGCTTTTTTCAAGTTATTTATTTTTTGTATCATATATCTTTTATTTTCTTCTACTTTTTTCCATCAGTGTTTTGATTTTGTTCTACTTATCTTGCGGTTTGCTTATTGTGGACATTTAATTTTATAATAATTTTTATATTGCTCTGTATTTTCTTTGATTTATATATCTTTACAGATTTCATTCATGAAATGGGACTTTGTAACCAGGGTCAACTTCACTCATTGATTGCTTCTGGGGGAGAATATTTAGCTGACTTTGCTTGGTTCTCATCCTGCATTCCCTAGTACCTTTTGTCTTGACTTCCACCTGGCAAGATTAAACCTTTTTGTGTCTTCGAGGTCCCAGGCACTGAATCATCAGGTCCCTCTTTGCGTCTCAGTTGTCCTGGTCAGAGCAAGGTAAGATCATGATATTTGCTGATCATTATGGCCTACTGACATTACTTAGGATCACCAAATTCTCTATCCTGGAATGTTCTTTCCACCCTGGGACGTTCTCAAGGAAGCATTTTGAATCTTTGAACAAAGATATTCACAGACTGTAGATGTCCCATCTCTGCATCTACTAGGAGGCTACCATGCTCCAATGCTGAATTTGTTTTAGTTATCCCTTTCCCTCTCTCTTGTGAACTTTTGGCTCATTCTGTAGTGCAGACCTAGAACAGAAAAAGTTACTGAAACTCATCATTTAGTTTGATGTTTTGAAGTTTTGCTGAAGTGAATATATGGGAATGGAACTGTCAGGAAGTCTATGTAATAGTTCCTTAATCAATACTGGTTGATTGATTGATTACTGTCAGGGTTGAAGGTTTCTTAATTGATACAATAATAAATCAATAAATTACGCCAGGTTGCAACTGGGTGTCTGTGGAACACTAAAATCCAAAGAGTTGAGAAGAGAGAGCTAGTCACTAGAGCAGGCCTTACTATTAGGCAGTCCATATTAGATAAGAAGTCAAAATATGGAAAACTATGGAAACTAGACCATTAATTTGTCTCAGCCAGATTTCTCCAACAATTTGGTTGATCTTCTTTTCCTCAGGCACAGTCACAGACAGACTCTGCTAAACTTTTTCCTCACTCTACTTTCAGGGTTCATATACTGCTATTCAGTTCTTGTCTATGACATAGATCAATTGTGGACATAAAATGCAGTGTATCCATGAACTAAATAGATATGAAATACATGGTAAATATATGTGTATATAGATATAGCTAATATTTAATATATATATATATATATGTGTGTGTGTGTGGATGCACAAGGGAGGGGGAGGGAATAAGCATTTATATAGTACCTATTATTTGCAGGGCACTGTACTGAGTACTTTTTGCAAATATTACATCATTTGATCCTTAAAATAAACCTGCAAAGTGGGTGTTGTTATTATCATTACTTATTTTTTTTGTTTTTGCAAGACAATGCAGTTAAGTCACACAGCTTAGTAATTATTAAGTGTCTAAGGCAGCATTTGAACTCAAATCCTCCTGACTCCAGGGTTAGTGCTCTATCCACTGTGCCATCTAGCTGCCCCTATTACCATCATTTAACAGTTAGGAAAATTGAGTCAGAGGTTCAGTGACTTGCCAGGGTCACACACTGCTAATAAGCATGTATAAGACTGAAGTTGAACCTAGGTCTTCCTAACTCCTTGGCTAGTGGTCAACTTTCTATGGCACCTAGTTGTGAGGTATGTAAAGAACCTATGTTGAAATAGGATTGTAGACATTCAACTAGAAAGGACTTCACAGGTCATCTTCACCAATATTCACATTTTTATATACAAAGTTTGTAGAAATGGCATAGTGGGAACTCCCTGTGTCAGTTAGATTATAATCCATCTGTGACTGAATGGATGCATTCTCATGCCTAAGGGATTTTGAGAGTCTTTTAATTAATAAGTCATAGGTAGGATTTGGTCTAGGCTCTTACTGATTCCAAGCCTAGCATTCCCTCCTCTATACCACTCTGAATCTATGCATATTGGCAAAGATGTGCCTATATTAATGGCAACTCAATGGACTACCCATAGAACTGAACACCGTTGAACACTGTAATTCAGTCAATATTCATTTTTATTCACTTTATTTTTCTATGCCATAATTTCTGAGTGACTGAATTTCCTTGAGGAAGCTTCATAGTATTCACAGGTTTTTGAATTTCATAAGTTTAATATCTTCTGCAAGTATAGAAAGGAAGAGCATAAAGTTCCTGTCCTCCAAGGATTTAATATCTAATGAAGGTGACAGAACAAATGTACATGAAAAGAAGAGATCACACATACAGAAATATGCTAATATACAAACTAATAATATCAAATTATTTGTGTAAATCTTTGAGGAGTATATAAGATATAGGTTGTTTGGTTATATACAATAATAAAATTTCAAACTAGGCTAGTTTCTAGTGTATTTTCAGGTACAATTTAGAGAGTTGATTTAATCTCGAAAAAAGTTTAGGATTTGAAATTGAGTAATATTAGAGATAACTTCACTCTCAACATACAATCATTATGATTGAGATAAATGAATACGTATGAGGTATTTGCTTCCAGAAGACTAGGAATTACAGAGTGCCTTCATATTAGAAATGACTTTTACATGTTGACCTGTAGAAATAAAAACTGCTTTCCCTAAAGAAATGTTCCTAAATAGATGCAGATAATTAGAAACCATTGGGAATCTTTTTCTCCTAACAATTGAGATTCCTTGTGCAAAAAAGTATTAATTGATATATTAAAAATATTAATTTTTAAAAAAATTATATAAGTTCAAAATATTCCTTAGTTACTACCACTAAGTAATGTGAACAATTTCTAAATGCTAAATTCTAAATATTTTAGAAATTAAATCAATGTATAATATTTTTCAAAAATATTGTTTTTCATGAGTATTTATGTGTCTAGGTAGACACTCATAATCACATATTTATGTATATTAATTTGTTTAAATTTGGTGCTTCTATTCAGCAGATCAATAGTTTTTTTTTAATCTACAGAAAGAGCAGGATGGGATGAGAGTTGCTATCTAGGGGTGAAGCCAGGAGGAAGGAGGTCTCTGGAGAAAGAACAAACAACTAGGGACCAGACTTCTATCACCTAGGGTAGAAAATTCAATTGTAGGACAATTTTTAATGGAAAGAAAGTATGCCTAAGAACCATGCTTTTGGTAATCTCTAAATTTTGGTGCCCTGTAGTCCTAGTCTTAATGAGCTAATCTTTCCATTTTAATTATGCTCTTATAACCATAAATCCATTTTGCTTTTGAAATATGATATTAAATCACATTTCTATGAAAATATTAAAGTGATTTTTTTCTTAAAATGAATATTTAAAATCATTTTTTTCCTGAATTGGGCTAGTAGTTTTAATAAATATAAAGTAAGATTCTGTTCAATACTGAGTTCAATATAAGCAATACTGATCAGCTCTTCTAAACATTGTGATAAAGAAAATGATTCCATCTGGGATAAAAATGTATTATTACCAATCTGATTTAAAACCACTAAAAGACTAATTTCTATTCTTTTGGAACAAAAATATATTCTGACAGCTGCTTTCTGTATATGGAATCTTCTTATTTACATATACCATTCTTAACTCAGTGAAAGGGCATAAGGCAAAGCATTCTTGAATGGGTTAAGTAACAAAAAAAATGGTAGATTCTAAATATAAATCCTTTCCAAGGAATTAACGCTTTAAACAGGGAAGCATAAAATCAGATGCCAGTTTTTAAATCAATACTAATTATTTAGAACTTTCAGGAAAGCAATATTGACTTGATGAATAATTTGTAAGTTTTATAAAAAAGAAAAAAGAAAATAACATGAAACCACATTCAAATATGTTTTCTTTTCAAATCCCCCAGTAGCTAGCATGGCAGACAATCTTTTCTGAATATATTCCCCTTCACCATTGGCAAAAACAGTAGAGATGGATTCTTTGAAACCAATCCTTTTTATAAAAGATATATGACATTTGAAAAAATTATTCAACCTAATTGAAGATCCAAAGTATATTCAATTGGTCAACTACAATTTAAGTACTGAGTATCTATCTCAAAAGGAAAGTTCAATGGAACATAGCATTTTCAAAGATGTCATCTTCATTTTTTTGCTTTGTCCAGGTAAAGTCATATTTGTGAGAGTTATGCCTAAATATGGATTATTTGGATCTAATAAATGCAATTATAAAAGTATAGTTTAATAGGTATTTTTAAAATGGGAGTATATAATTCAACATAGACAATGTTATCACAGAAAATGAAATGTTACAACTTTCATATTCAAGTTATAAATAACTTGTTAAAACAAAGTTTTATAAGATGTCAAATCAAAATACTAATTTAAAATACTTTCATAAAAATAGCAATGGATAAAATAGTCACTTTGTCAACCATAAAAGTGATTTTCGGGGTGGCTAGGTGGCACAGTGGATAGAGCACCAGCCCTGGAGTCAGGAGTATTTGAATTCAAATCTGGCCTCAGACACTTAATAATTGCCTAGCTGTGTGGCCTTGGGCAAGCCACTTTAACCCCATTTGCCTTGCAAAATTTTTTTTTAAAAAAAGTGATTTTTCTCAGAAAATCATTTGTCGTTCCTCCTCTACCTTTCCTAAACTGCCACATTTCTGTGCCATTATTCTTAAAGGCCACCAGCTTTGAAATGCTTTCCCTAGATTATGTCAACTTGGTGAAATCCTATCCAACTAAAAAGTTAATTCCTTTGATTCCCAAAAGCAATTTAATTCCCAAATTCTTTTCTCCCTCATTTATTTACTAAGAATACATTCAGTATGTCTCAGACATATGTGATCTCAAGCACCTACCTATTCATGTATCATGTTGTTTAATAGTTAATTATGTTTCTATCGGGCAGCTAAATGGCATAGTGGACAGAACACTGACCTTGGAATCAAGAGGGTGGGAATTTGTAACCTTGGGCAAGTCACTCAACCCTGATTGCCTGGCATCCAAGACCATCTCCAATTTTCCTGATTTATACCTGGCCACAGGACCCAGAGGGCTCTAGAGAAGAATGTGAGACTGGTGACTTAGCACAGCACCCCTCAAATCCAATTCATGTACTTGTCATGGCATCACCTCCCTGAAGTTGTGGTCTTCTTCAAAAATGAAGGACAAACATTATTATTATTATTATTATTATTATTATTATTATTATTATCATTATCATTATCATTATCATTATCATCATCATCTCCTATTAGATTTTATGTTTCATGAGCACATGTTTTTAATCTTATTCAATATTTTATTTTTCCCAAATATATGAAAAAACAATTTTAACATTTTTATCAGATTTTGTGTTCTATATTCTCTCTAACTGAGAAGACAATTGAGAAGATAAACCATTTGTCTTCATCCACATAAGTCATTCTGTGACATTCTGTTAGAACACAGACAAAAAAGGGAGGAAATAAGGAAAGAAAAGTATATTGATCTGCCAATTTTTTTTTTCCTCTGGAGATGAACAGAATGCATGTTTTTATTAACCTTTGTATCTCACTCAAGAACCAAGGTCAGTGATCTGCATACCCCATAGTGCTTAAGAAATGATTGGTAAATTTGAGACTTAGGATGGGCCTGAGACTAATTTCAGAAGTCATTAAAGGTTGATAGATATGATGTGAGTGAAGGACAGACCGTAGTGAAAATGGGGATTATCCAATTTTCATGATCTTATCAAGTTTTCTAAAATATCATCAAGTGAATATTTTTGAATCATTTTAATCTCTTGCAGCCAGATTCAATATTGTCCATATTGATAACTCCAAAACATTGTATAAAATAAAAAATGTCCTCTAGAGGCAAGTCTCACCATTAGCCAGTCCTTCGATCTTTTTTACCCATGTTTATAGAGGCAAATATTAAAATTCCTATGGGGTGGGGCTGTCCTTCCTCTATTATTCTTTAAGCTGCTATAGGAGGGTCTGGACATTTGGTCATGCATTGTCACAGCTGACCCATCATTTTTAGCCTGCTTGTGACATGTAAATTTTGGTCCTCATTAAGCTGTAATCATCTTCGTAGTCTCTCTGTATTTTTAAGATATGATTTTTGCGGGGGCGACTAGGTGACATAGCAGATAAAGCACCAGCCTTGGAGTCAGGAGTACCTGGGTTCAAATCCGGGCTCAGACACTTAATAATTACCTAGCTGTGTGGCCTTGGGCAAGCCACTTAACACCATAAGCTTTGCAAAAACCTAAAAAAATATATGATTTTTGCAATTTAATCTTCACCAAAATAGCCAACATTTGCTTTTACCAGTTTTTTTTTCCCTAAAGCTCACATCTTCTCCTCCCACTGGCTAGTCAAAAATGTTTCTTTTTGCATGCGTACAAGCAATTCAAACAACAAATTACTTAAGGAAAAAAAAAAAGGTTTTTTCCTCTTGAGACCACACTCCAATGCCTCTTTTTTATTCTCAGGTTCTATTCATAGTTGAGTTAAACCTTCCTTAAGATGAACAACCTTTGGGGGCAGCTAGGTGGCGCAGTGGATAAAGCACTGACCCTGGAGTCAGGAGTATCTGGGTTCAAATCCGGTCTCAGACACTTAATAATTACCTAGCTGTGTGGCCTTGGGCAAGCCACTTACCCCCATTTGCCTTGCAAAAAAACCTAAAAAAAAAAAAAGATGAACAACCTTTCGATTACTTAGGTCCCACCACAGCTGACAAAAAGATAGGTTTTCAGAATGGGAGTGGATTGGTCAGAGAGAGAATATTCTGAGAACTACAACTGGGGCTGTTTCTCAGCATGTTTTTATTATAGCCCTTATATAAAAAGGATCCTGGATCTCACAAAATCGTAAAAACTATTTTTACCAAAGATATATCAGTCATATCCCCTCTTTTGAGTTCCCTTAAATATATTGGTTAGACCCACCTTCCAAAAAGTAATGATTCAGCCATTCAGTCAGGCAACTTCACCCAGCTAGTTTCAGTAACAACACAGAAATCCAGAGTTTTAAAGAGTATTCTCCAATGTATGGTCAAATGTATTGACCCCAGTGACCTTGTGGACCTCTTTCTCCCCACTGTTCTGGTAGTGGTTTATAAGATCTGGAACATATGCCTCATAAAATTCATTTTTCTGCATTAATTTTAGATCAAATAACTTATAGTATAAATAATTCTTTAATTAGTTTCTTCATAACCCAACTTTCCTCATATCCCTACTCTGATTCCCAGCTCTTCCATAATCTTTCCAATTCTACCAGCAGAGGAAAATTTGTTTCAGATCGCTATGTAAGTGAGAAATTAGCCTTTTTCAAAGAAATTTGCTGCATTTTTTCCCAGTTTATGGGTTTTCCATCTAATTTTGGCTGCATTTGTTTTATTTGTGAAAAAAATCCTTAAATTTCATTTAATTAAAACTATCACTTTTACCTCATGTAATCTTCCTTGTAACTTGTTTGCTCATAAATTTTTTCCTTATCCATATTTACCTAATTTATCTATGATAATATCTTTTAAGTATAAAACATTATCCATTTTGGCCTTATTTTAGTATGTGGTGTAAGATAGTGGTCTATACCTAGTTTCTGCCAAATGCTTTCCAATTTTCCCACCAATTTTTGTCAATATTGAGTTCTTATCCCAAAAGCTCAGATCATTGGATTTAACAAACATTAGATTATATAGTTATTTACAACTTTATCTACTCTCTTCTATTATTCCACCACTCTATCTTCTAGATTTGTTTTTATGATTCCCACTTTGTCACATAGTTTGAAATCTAGAAATGCTAGGTTGGCTTTTTCTAACATTTTTCATTAGCTCTTTTGATATTCTTGACCTTTGTAGTTTCAAATGAGTTTTATTACTGTTTTTTCTACTCTATAAAATATTTTGGTCGTTTGAATGATATGGCACAGAGTAAGTAAATTTTCTTAAATAGAATTGTCATTTTTATAATATTGGCTCAGTCTATCCATTAACAAAGAATATTTCTCCAATTGTTTAGATATGTATTTGTATGAAAGCGTTTTGTAATTGTGTTCATGTAATTCTTAGGTTTGTCTTTACATATTTACTTCCAAGTAAATATTGGCTACAACTATTTTACTTTTTTATTTTAATTTTTTTAGTTTTTGCAAGGCAATGGGGTTAAGTGGCTTGCCCAAGGCCACATAGCTAGGTAATTATTAAGTGTCTGAGGCTGGATTTGAACTCAGGTACTCCTGACTTCAGGGCCAGTGTTCTATCCACTGCACCACCTAGCCTCCCCTTACAACTATTTTAAATGAACTTTTTTCTTTCAGACTCTTCCAGCTGCTTTCTTATTTTTTAGCAAAAGAGTTGATTTATTTATCATATTTACCTCCAATAATTAAATACAGCAACAAAGTATAAAATGCACATTTTTCCTACCATTCACTTGACATCAGAAAGAACAGGCCACTTGCTACCCAGTCAATTGTACTAGGGGAAGCCAGCCCCTTCTTCAGCAGAAATTTCAAATTCAGTTCAAGTGATATCAGAATCTCCTCAAAGAAGTACCAGGTCCACAGCTATGCTCCTTGTTTTAAGTAGAGCTTAAAATAATGTGAAAGGTTGTGATTAATTGTTTCCTTCCACCCCCTGGTCCAGCACCCTGGGACTTCCAGTGGATTTTGTTGGTGGTATAAAGAAATGATGATTATTGATGTAGGTTTATTTTGTAGTCTACAATTTTGTGACTATTTGAAATTATTAATTATTTCAGCTAGGTTTTAGTTGATTCTCTAGAGTTCTCTAACTATGTCATTATATCATCTACAAAGAGTGATAGTTTTGTTTCCTCATTACTGATTCTAATTGCTTCAATTTCTTTTTTCTTCTGTTATTGCTGTATCTAATATGTATGGTAAAATATCAGATAACAGTGATAATAATGGATACCCTTTTTTTTTTTTACCACTTATCTTATTGGGAAGGCATTCAGCTTATCCCATTACAAAGAATGCTTGCTGATAGTTTTATTTTTATTTTATTATTTTTTTAGGTTTTATCAAAGCAATGGGGTTCAGTGGCTTGCCCAAGGCCACACAGCTAGGTAATTATTAAGTGTCTGAGGCCAGATTTGAACTCAGGTACTCCTGACTCCAGGGCTGGTGCTCTATCCACTGTACCACCTAGCCACCCCTGCTGATAGTTTTAGATAAATACTTCTATTTTTTGCAAGGCAATAGGGTTAAATGACATGCCCAAGGTCACACAGTTAGGTAATTATTAAGTGTCTGAGGTCAGATTTGAACTCAAGTCAGTGCTCTATCTACTGCAGCATCTAGTTGCCTCCTTGATACATATTTCTTGTCATTTTTAAGTAAAGTTCCATTGATTCCTATCCATTTTCCACAGGGTTTTTTGTTTTTTGGGTTTTTTTTTTTGTGAGGTAATGAGGTTGTGAGTTGTCCAAGGTCACATAGCTAGGTAATTATTAAATGTCTGAGGCCTGATTTGAACTCAGGTCCTCCTGACTCCAAGGAGGTTATCCTGTCCAGTGTACCAAGTTGCCCCATTTTCATGTTTTAATAGGACTAAGTATTTTATTTTGTCAAAAACTTTTTTCTGTATCTGTTGATATAATCATAAGATTTTTGTTGCTATAGATATTGATAGGTCAATTATGCAGATAGTTATTAAGTGAACCAGTCCTTATTCTGATATAAATCTCACCTGGTCATAGTGCATGATTTTTGTGATATATTATTAAAATAACCTTGTTCTTATTTTATTTAAAATTTTTGCATCAACATTCATTAAGGAACCAAGCATCAGAAACATTTTATCATAAAAAGAATTTGGTAGAACTTTACAGATTTTTTTTTGAAACAGTTTATATACTGGGGGACTAATTTTTCCTCAAATGTTAGGTAGAATTTACTTGTAAATCAGTCTGGTCCTGAGGATTTTTTCTTAAGGAATTCACTGATGGTATGTTTAATTTCTTTTTCTAAGAAAAGATTATTCAATTATTCTATTTTCTCTCCTATTAGTGTTGTGTAAACATTCATACATTTCACTTAGATTGATAGCATTACTGGCATATAATTGAGCAAAATAACTCCTAATAATCACTTTAGTTTTATCTTCATTGGTGATGTGTTCACTCTTTTTATTTTTAATACTAATTAAATAAATTAGTTTCCTCTTTCTTTTTTTAAAGCACATTAACCTGTGGTTTATCTGTTATATTGATTATTTCATAAAGTCAACTCCTAGCTTATTAGTTCCTGGGTTTTTCTCTTTTCAGTTTTATTAATTTTGCTGATTTTCAAGATTTCCATTTTGGTATTTATTTGAAGATTTTTATTTTGTTCTTTTTCTAGTTTTTTTAGTTGCATGACCAAATCATTGATCTGCTCTTTCTTTGATTAACATATGCTTTTAGATATATAAAATTTCCCCCTAATTATTTCTTTGTCTAAATCCCATAAATTTTGATATATTGTCTACTGTTATTATTCTCTTTAATCAAAGTATTGATTATTTCTATGATTTGTTCTTTTATCCACTCATTTTTTTAGGATTAGATTGTTTAATTTCTGATTAACTTTTAATTTATGTTTCTATGGCCCTTTGTTAAATGTAATTTTTGTTGCATTATGATATGAAAAACTTACATTTAATATTTCTGCTCTTCTTCATTTGTCTGCAAGGTGTTTATTTCCAAACACCCAGTCAATGTGAGTCCATTGGCAATTTGCTAAAAATCTCTGAGCCTTAGGGTTTTGTTTTGTTTCTTTAATTTGTAAATTGGAAAATCTCTAGTATCTACCTCACAATCTTAGTCTGAAGTAAGATAATGTGAAAAGTGTTTTTCAAACTTTTAAGTGTCATATCTATATCAATCATAATTAAAGTTGCCATCTGGGGTTCAAGAGGAATAGTTTATATTTATGTTCTAGATCTGGCTTGTTATTAACAAAATACATTATCAAAAATATGATGTCATATAAAGCCTGTCTTTTGTTTTGGGATATTGCGAGTTTTTTCCCTTTGTAAATTGTACATTTTAAAGTTTATAACTTGAAAAAAATGGTATGTCAAGAATGTACTTTAATTATAGAATTAGCAATAATTCACCTCGATGTGTAAAATTTATAGTATGCCAAAATGTAAAAGTGATATTTAAGCATAATGTCCAAATTTTGAGACCATAGCCATGATATCTAGAAAAATAATCACAGCAGCCTACAATAAATTAAAAGCAGCAATTTCAATCATGTTCTAACTTGGCTCAATTTTCTTTTTTAAAGCTAATTTTCAATTGTCATTATCAGAGAGTCCAACCTTAAATTGTTCCAAACATGGGTTTCATTCTGGGATTTGTTTTGTCTACAGTACTCCCAGAGAAACCAGCAGTTAATGATCTCCTTCTTAACACACTAAGCAGTTAACAAACCAGACGGATAGAAGAAAGCCTAATGATTGGCTTCAGTGGGATTACTGCTTCATTAAGGCCACTTCTGTCTACCTGTCAGTCATCAATGCCAAATGGGGCAAGGTCAAGTTAAACTTTATTTTTGTTACTCCTCCCTTAGAGAAAATGTGGTCCTATTTTGTTTGCAAAGCAGAATGACTTTTCAGTTCAGTATTTTTTTTTTGGTCAGGTTATGGAAAGGAACTTATTTTCCATTGCTATTAGTGTTGACGTATTCATCCTAGCAACTGAAATGCCACTGGGTTAGGTATTTAAAGGGAGAAATTAAGAACAGTAAAAATTTTGCCTTTCCTTGCTTTCCTCCCATTTTAAAACTATACAGTAAAAAAAATGATTAATTTAGACAGTTTGAGTAATTTGGCATCAAAAGTTTTCTTTTTCTTTTTTTCTATTTCTTTTTTTTTTGCTTTCTCCTGAATTATTCTATTAAGTTAACTAAAAGGTCTAAACCAGCTGGATACCATACATTCTCACTTTAACTTAATCCTGAAGAAAGGCAATTTGAGTTCCCAGTTATGAATACAAACTCAGTAAGAATTCACACTATCACTTATTGTGTCATGGAAGTGTCCCTGGACCCTCAGACATTATGCCCCAGAAAGTAAACTTAATCCCTTTCATGTTGGAGAGACTGAATATTAATGACAACTGTTGGAGCACCAGTCAAGCTTATTTCAAAGATGTTCACCAGTGGATTGATTGAAAATCAATGAATTTGAGGAACCACAATAATTCTCAAAGATCATCAAATAACAGAAATGTTGAAATTTCCATGGGTGGAACCGGAATGCAGATCATGGATCCTTGATGCACTGAAATAGAAAGGCATATTTAAAATGAAAATGATGAATTCAGAGAATTATGGGAAGACTTTTTATGATATGATGATGCAAAGTAAATAAAACTCTTTCTTCATATATTTACATGCATATAGATATACATATATATATATATATATATATATATATATATAGAGAGAGAGAGAGAGAGAGAGAGAGAGAGAGAGAGAGAGACTTTTTGGTGGACAATGATGATAAAAGTCATCTATACCTTGATTATTATATTTACCAATCCCATAGAATAAATAAAATTATTCTTCCTTCCTTTGATAGTGTGGTTGGGGACTACACTAACTTGTTTGAGTCTATTGGTTTGGTGCAATTGTTGTTTTTTCTTCTTTTCAAGTGAAAATTTAATGCAGGAGGGTACATCAGGAAATTACTGATGTAAGAATAAAAAGGATAGGGTGTAAACTCTTGGAGGGCAGAGACTGTGATTCATTTTTGTCTCTAGCACCTAGTGTAGTTCCTTTCTCAGTGTTAATTCATATATATCTATATATCTATATATATATATATATATATATATATATATATATATACTTGTTGACTTATTGATCATTTCTTTAACCTGACCTCTGACTTCACTGGCATAGGGATCTCCTCATGAAATGCTTACTCTGTGATGAAGATCAATATCTTCTCTCAAATTTATAATACAAAAGTGTTTTAGACACTAATGACTTGTCAGGATCTATTGGCAGCAGAACCTGAATCCAAGTCTTCTTTACTCCTGATACCAACTCTTTATTCATTATGAATACTACCTTTCACTGACTTCTGTGACTGATCAATGCAACTTATAAATACAATTTTAAAGGAATTTTATATTGATATATAAAAACTGGTTTGCAGATAAGTAGGATTATACAACCCTTTATCAAAATATGAGCTTGTTCTTTATTTCTCAGACTTTCTAGCTAATCAAAATCAAGTTCTAGAAATCTTAGTATCTCAATAAGAATCTTATAAGGGATTTATTCTCTTTAAAACAAAACAAAACTTTGCTTATGAAAACTTCAAGTGCCTTCACTTTAAATTTCATCTAGTCATATTTCAAAGAGTTCTAGTATTTCAACTGATTTGAAGTATCATTTTTCCCTTCATATAAGCAGTATTGATTGACCCAGAGAGCAGAAATGTGAATTAAAACTGGAAAGTGCAAATACATTAATTTAAATTTAATGTAAGGCAAAACATTCTAGCAACTGAAACTACCAAAAGTAGATTAAATGCCCTTAGACAAAATGAGGAGGTTCCCCAAGGACTGGATGACAACTGGTTGCAGATGTTGTAGTAGGAATTTTTTTTTCAAGAATGTGATAGAGATAAAATAAACATCGGATGTTACTTCTTATTATGGCATTCAATGTTTCAATGAATTACTTGCAAACAGGACCGTTTTAAGTGTGTAATGGTTTTGTTGGGGGATGGAATTGGAAGGATGCTAAATTTGTTTAAGAAAAAGGAGAAATATATAGGTCACAATTTTTGTAATTTTTTAAGATAAATGGAAATATTTCTAGGGGTGTAAAATAATTTATTTAAAAATATGTGGCATAATTTTAAGACATTTTAGGCTATCTGACTAATTACAGGCTGCCCTTTATTCTCCAGCATTGCTTATTTGTATTTTATTGGCTATTTAATGGGCTATCTTTTCTGGTTATTTTGGTTGTTTATATTCCATGAGAAAATGAATTGGAAGAGTACAATGGTTAAATACAAAAAAAAAAAATGTACTTGTTGATAGCTGTTTGGATGGAACATTTGGGACTTAGTAAGAAGACTTATTCATTTAGCTAATATAGCTCAGTGCTCAAAATTTCCCTCTCTTGACCTATTGAATTTCTTCCCATCTTTGAAGAACAACTCAATTGCCATTTTTTTCTAGAAAGACTTTCCCTAGTAAGGAACCACCTTTTCCCCTCACAAGAATCTAATCTAGCATTTACTATGAGTGAATAACTGTATTTTGAACTGAAGGTGATAAAAATATAAAAAGAATATTGATGAACCTCAGAGGCTTACAAACTAGGATCTGTTCTTAGAAAATATGGGTAAATAAATTATAATAATTATAGAACCACTCTCATTACCTCTTATCTCTACTCTTTAATGGATTTCTAACCAATCTCTTCCCAGTGCAAATCCATCTTCCATTTGGCTGCCAAAGAGATTCTCTTAAAGAAGAAATCTGATCACCTGACTGTGCCCTTACCCTCAATAAAATCTGGTGGCTTCCTATAATCTCCAGTATCAAATACATAATCTTCTGTTTGGCATTGAAAACAGTTTGTAACTTGGCCCCTTCCAGTCTTTTCAGTCTTATACTTTGTTCTACATGCTTCAATTAAGCTATGCTAGTCTAGTTGTTTTTCTCATAAAATATGCAATGGAAACTTTAAGGCCAATAACTGCTTTTACCCATGTTAGTATTTATCACAGTGCCAGGAATTTGGCAATTGCTAATAAATGTTTTTGATCAAAAATTAATTATTATAAGTACTGGAATAAAAAGTAATATAGGATCACTTAAAATGCAATATAAATATTATTTGAATGAAAGGAAAAAATGTATCATGGTATCCTAGCTTTAGAATTGAGGCCATATGTATAAATATGTGTCATTTAAATGCAAAATTTCCTAAGTGATAAAGTAAACATCACATACTTTTATCCAACATTAAAAATAAGTATTGTAAGACCTGTTAAAGCATCATTCTTCTTTTGCTATTTTAGAATCTTCACTGGAATCCATGTAACTACCTTCACTTGAATTGTCTGAAACTTTAAATGAATATATTTACCATGGGCTTCCCAAAGTAAGGATCACCCTAAAATAAGAAATCTATCCTGGGTTTGTTTCATACATTTTAAATACACAATCTTGAATCAACAAGCAGGTATTTTAACTCTCTAAACTTTTCAGATTCATTTAACATTTGAATCCTACGCCCTAAGAAAAAGCCTCCAGGTCCAGATGAATTAACAAGTGAATTCTACCAAACATTTAAGGAATAATTAATTCCTATTGTACATAAATTATTTTATAAAAATAGGAAAAGAAGGAGTTCTGCAAAGTTCCTTTTATGACACAAACGTGGTTCCATGGTAAACCAGGAAGAACCAAAACAGACAAAGCAAATTATACACCTATCTCCCTAATGAATTTGGATGCAAAAATCTTAAATAGAATTTTAGCAATGAGACTATATATCAATTTATTGTTAGGATAATATACCATGATCAGGTGGGATTTACATCAGGTAGGCAAGGATGGTTCAATATTAAAAAAATGCTCAACAAAATTGAACATATCAGTAGTTAAAAGCAACAGAAATCATATGATTATTTCAATACATGCTGGAAAAGCCTTTGATAAAATACAACATCCATTCCTATTAAAACACTAGAAAATTTAGGAATAAATGTAGTTTTCCTTAAAATAATAAATAGTATCTATCTAAAACTTATGAACAAATATTATAAGTAACGGGAATAAACTCAGAGCATTTCCAATAAAATCAGGGGTGAAACAAGGATGCTCATTATCACCATTACTATTCAATATAGTATTAGAAATGCAAGCTTTAGCAAGAAGAGAAGAAAAAGAAATTGAAGAAATTGGAATTGGTAATGAGGACCTAAGCTTTCACTCTTTACAGATAATATGATGGTATACTTAGAGAAATTGAAAAAAATCATCTAAAAAAACTACTGGAAACAATTTACAAATTTAGCAAAGTAACAGGATATAAAATAAATCCACACAAATCATCACCATTTCTATATATGAACAAAAAAGCCCAAGAGCAAGAGATAGAAAAAATAATTCCATTCATAGTAACTGCAGACAACATTAAAAATCTGCCTCCCAAGACAAACCCAGAAACTGTATGAACACAATTATAAAACACTTCTCAACCAAATAAAGTCAGATCTAAACAATAGGAAAATGGTCAATTGCTCATGGTTAGGTTGAGCTAATATAATAAAAATGACAGTTCTACCCAAATTAAATTACTTATTCAGTGCCATACCAATCAAACTCCTAAATAAGTTTTTATTGAACTAGAATAAAAATCATCTGCATCAACAAAAGGTCAAAAATATCAAGGGAACTGATAAAAAATGTAAAGAAAGTAATCTAGTTCTACAGGATCTAAAACTATATTATAAAGAGTCGATCATCAAAACTGCTTGGTCCTAGTTAAGAAATAGAGTAATGGATAGGATAGGGTCAAAAGAAAATGCAGTAAATGACTACAGCAATCTACTGTTTGACAAACCCAAAGACATCAACTTCTTGGATAAGAACGGACTATTTGACAAAAATTGTTGGGGAAACTGGAAAATAGTATGGCAAAAAACAGGCATAAACCTACATCTATTCTATAAACCCACACCCCCATTCCAAAATGAAGTCAAAATGGGTACAGGATTTAGACTTAAAGGGCAACACCATAGATAAAATAATAGACCAAGATCTTTGGAAAGGAAACAAATTTATGACCAAGCAATCAATAGAATACATTATAAACTGCAAAATGAATAATTTGACTATATTAAATTAAAAAGGGTTTGCACTAATAAATCAGTGCTGCCAAAATTAGAGGGAAAGCAGAAAATTGGAAAACAATCTTCACAACTAAGAGTTCTGATAAAGATCTGTTTTCTAAAATATATAGAAAATTGTATCAAATTCAAAAGGTTACAAATTATTCACCAATTAATAAATGGTCAAAGGATATGAATAATCAGTTCTCAAGTGAAGAAATTAAAGCTCTGTATATATAATCATGTGAAAAAATACTCCAAATCATTATTGATTAGAGAAATACAAATTAAAACATCTATGAGGTATCACCTCACACCTATCAGTTTGGCTAAGATGAACAAAAGAGAAAATAATCAATGTTGGAAAGATTGTGGGAGGATTGGGACATTGATGCATTGCTGCTGGAGTTGTGACAGGATCCAACCAACCTTGATGGAAGCAGCTTTTCTCAGCAGTTTAGAGTGCTAGGACAACTGTATTAGACCAGCTGTGGACAATGCTATCCCCAAACAGAGGAAGAAAAACAAACAAACCAAAAAAAAAAAAAAACCCAACCCTTCAGAATATGATGAACACTTTGCAAAAATTATGTTTTTTGTATCTCTTTCCCTTAGCCCCAATTCCTCATCCTGAAATAATTAATCTGTAAATATCTCTATCAAAAATGTATATATATATATATATATTATATATATATATAATATATATATATATAATATATATATATATATAATGTTAACCTGAATGTTCACATGTTCACTGTTCACTGTTGAGGGGAGGGAGGTGGAAACAAAGGATAGAAGGAAATTTTCTAACTTAAAAATATGCATATGGATGAATTTTGAAAAACTTTCATAACATGTATTTGGAAATTCAAAATATCAATTTAAAAAAGGAAAAAATATTTAACTCCAATGATCATGGATTTTTTTTAATGTTAGAAATAATCTAGCAGTTTTATTGCTCTGGACATTGCTTGTTAATTTTAAATATCAGTTGTCATACATTAAACAAAGGTTAATGCAAACTTCAAGGGGGGAAAAATCTGAGTAAGGAGGGAGCAAATGCATTTCCTGGCTAAGAAGCTATTGAAAGTTCAGAGCCAGGAAACATACTTTAGAAGGGTGGGGGAGAACTTCCTTGGCTCTCATATGACTCCCTCCTAACTTTCCCTATATTCTTTCTACCTTCCAATTTTTTTTTCACTCTTTAAATGTCCAGTCCTTAAAAAATGGGAGAGCCACAGGAAAACTCTCAGGATAGGTTGTAAAGTGTTGACAAACTGAATAAGATCGACATTGAAATATATTTTTAATAAGTTGTTATCTCTAGGAAAGTCCCACCCTCTCCTCTGATCTCTGGAAGAACAGAAAGAATCGGGTATATAAGGTAAGACCATGAAGTGAAGACCCTTAGCCCACCCAAATCATCCAGCTACAGACCTAACACCGAATCGTCCTTCTCTGTCCATTGATTCTTCATTTTTAAAAAAAGAATGCTGAGTCCAGAGTCAGATGATCTGAGTTGAGTCCTACTGATTCACTAATTAAATTAAATTGTTACCTCAAGTAATTAAAATGTTACCTCAAGATTTAAATGAAACTTCAGACTTTTCTTGACCAACTCCTTTATTTTACTAATGAGGAAATTAAGGCTCAGATTGGACAAGCAAACTACCAAAAGCCTTGTAATAGAATCAAAGGTATTTCTGAAACCTCAGTCCTTGAAGTATAGAGTCAGAATTTTCCATTTTATCTTTCCACCATTTTATTTTTATGAACCTCAGTTGCCGCACCTGGAAAAGTCAAGGAACCAGATGGAGTTCTCTTCCAATGTACCTTCATGTTCTAAAGCTAAATCCGTTATAGATTGGTGGAGAACATACAGACAAGCTCCATAGAGTGCCTGTCCTGTCCACTGAAAGGAAGAGAACCGATGCAAAAGATAACTGTCTTGGAGATCTATCCACAGGTGAAATAGTGTACGCATTATATAAATATAAATATATATACATATATTATAAATATATATATATATATATATAATATAAAACTTCAAATGCTCACCTAAAAGTTTCTTTTAAAGCTAAGTAGTCAGGACCACAATATAATAATAAAGTAAAATCAGTTGGAATATCCCTTCTCCCCAAAGCGTCAAAGCCTTGGGGGCTTGCTCCAAGTTGAGCGCCCCCAAGCCTCTGGCCAAGGCAGGGAGCTAAAGGCGCGCGGCTCCTTTAAAAGGCTGCCTCTGAGGCTGGACTCCCTCCTCCAGCCACCCTCCTCGCCGGGCTCCCGTGGTGATTGACACAGAAAGAGAGGAGGCGCCTGGTGCTAACAAAAGTCTGAGCCACTGGAGAGCAGCGTAGGGCCGTGGGTCTCCTCTCTGGGAACCAGCAACAAGTGGCTTGCAGCGGCACTTTCCCTTAGGAAGAAGTGGATCGCGAGCGCTTGGACCCCAGGAGCCGGCCAGCCGCTCCTCTCTTCGCCCTCTGGAGCCCGAGGGCGCGGATGGGGACCCGGAGGGGATGCCCGCTCCTGCCTGGGTCCTGGGATGCTGAAAGCTGCATCTTCGGATTGCCCTAGCACTGCTGCCTGATCCGCCGTGTGGATTATTAAGTGGAGCTGCGACCCCTTGGGTTGCCCTTCTTGCAAAAAAATTGAAAAAAAGGAGAGAAAAAAGCAAGGAGTCGGAGCAAAAGAGCAAGCTCCTCTGGAGAACCTGGGCGGGGGGAGGGGGAGTGCATTGCCCTCCCGGAGATGGTCCTCGTCTAGGGGTTCTGAAGTATGTCAAAGTAATCGTCCGGGATAGAACGGTTCCATCGCCCGCTTTCCTCAAGCCCTGGTTGTCTAAGAGCCCGGTCTCGGCTGGTTAGACATGGTGTGTATAGGGAGAAGGAGAGTATGAAGCCTGCAGAATGGGAGCGAACAATGGCAAACAGTACGGCAGTGAGGGTGAGTGAGATTAATCCATCTACTAACTGTACGGGAATTGAGCTCACTCCGCCTCCTCTCTCTCTCTCTCTCTCTCTCTCTCTCTCTCTCTCTCTCTCTCTCTCTCTCTCTCTCTCTCTCTCTCTCTCTTCACCCCCTCCCTGATTTTTTTCTTTTCCTCCCCTTCCCTTCTCAGGATGGAAAGTTCAGCCCTTTTTCTTTTTGATTTGGCTCTCTGCTTAAAGGATTTGGGAACGTTACCTTTCCCCTTAACCGGGGAAACTGGGGGCGGGAGGGGGAGAAGGGGAGCAATTAGTTAAGTTCCCAGAGGAATTCTTTCCTTCTTTTATGATTCATACCTTTGCAGCTGTCACAGCGGGTTTTCCTTAAGGCACTTCCTGGATTGTCATTAGAATTTATGAAGTTTTATCTCTGCGCTATTTCTGAACACTGGCAATCTCCTGTTTGGCCCAACTTGGCCCAGGCAGCAATTGATGCTCTGTAACTTGACATTATGCTGGTTTTTGTTTGTTGTTAAGAACTTAGTGAAAACTTCCTTAAGTCTGTGTGGAACAGCCCACTGTACTCTTTTTGTAGTAGTGAAGTTTTGAAAGGACATTGTTTCCATTCTCTTTTAACTGCCCTGTATCCTGATTACTTTAAAAAATGACCATCAGTCCCGGGAAAGGAAGAATGTGTGAATGTTTTGTCTGCTCTCTCAGGACTTCAGACTGGCAAAGGACCATCTGTTATGGAAGGATGGAGATTGCATAGAAATATTGCCTGTCAAGTGGAAACTTGCAAATCGGGATAAACTTAAAACTCCTCCTCTACTTAAATGGAAGATGGATCTGTGTAGTTTTTTTCCTTTTTCCTTAAAAATGATGATTGGTCATGTAAGAGTTGAACAGCAAGCATCCCCTCCTCGTTTTGTTTGCAGAGTATGTTTACAAACTTTCAAAAGGCCTCTTAGGTTTGCTTCTGGTAAACTTGGCCAGGCAAAACAGGGCAGTTTCACATCACGCCCCCCCCCCACTCCCTTCTTGAAGGAGAGCCTATTACAAACTGAGACTGAGTGCACACAAACTTGTAGGCGTCCTGAAGCTTGTAACCAGGATCATGTTATTGGATAAATGCCTATCCTGTCCTCTTGCATTGTAGAGTTTGTATGTTTGAGGGTCTGTGTGTGTGTGTGTGTGTGTGTGTGTGTGTGTGTGTGTAAACCAGCAGCAGATCTTTGCTTCTCAACAAACAAGTAAGATTAAAGTATTTTCTAAATATCTACAGAACTTCAAGTTTTCTCATATTTATTTTAAAAAAACTTTTTTCTTTTGTTTTTTTTTTCCACATAAAAATGTTATTTGGTCAGAGCTGGCTTTCTTTCCCCCTTGGAGGGTCACTTGAGACTATTTTTAAGGGAAGTTCAAAATTGACTTTTTAGAGAGCAAAGGATTGGGGGAGGTTAGCAAATAAGCCTTGGCAAATGCTGGCTATGCCCTGTAATATCATAAATATATATATATATATGTATATATATATACATATATATATATTTTAAAACATTGTAAAGAAATAAAGGATCAAGCATTTTCTTGCCATTAATAAATTTAAAAATTTTTCAGAAATAAAGTTTGGGAGAGAAGACACACAATATATGGACTGTATTTGAATACCATCAGTGAGGTGTACTGAGTGAAAAGGGGGGTAGGGGAGTTAGAGTGATTAAGTTGCACTTTCTTTACTGAGACTCCTATCCACTCCTCCCCATCCTCTGCAACTTGTTCTTGTATCCCAGAATTCTCCTATCATACAGTGTGTGGTATATGACTGCTTCCTGTCTGAACAGCAGAATTTTCAACCCTAGGGAGAGTAAAAAAAAAAAGGAGAGACAGGGAACTAATGTTCTCCAGCTGTTATTCGTAAATGCTACCTCTGCATTTTCACTTCAGCTAAAGTGAAATTTTACTGGGATCAGATTTAGATACATTGTGTAGATTTTATAGGCAAAAACCCTTTTTGTGCTCAGCTTCTTAAAGAGAACCAATGGGAACTTCGAGAGACAACTCTGGTTTTTGGCTATAGGAATACATTGTGTTCAGTTTTATTAGCTCCTTCCTTTTTCACAGAGATCATGTTGATAGACTATGATTAAAGAGATAGGGAAATAGGAATAATAATTATCCTCTTTTGCAAGCATGTATTGTGGTTTTTCTCTATAGAGTTATACAATATGCTGTTTAATTTTAAAAAATATTATGCTAAATTACATTAATATGTTAACTGCAAGTGAAACCTACATCTCTCCCCACCCAAAAAAAATCCTTTAAGTGTTCAGACTTTTAAGTAGCAAAATTATGCTCTTTTCCATTTCTTTTTAAATGTTTTTTCAAAGTTTCATACTATAGAAAATTATATATTGGGAGACAGTATGGTATGGTGAAAAGAACCCAGAACCATAAGGTAGGAGATCTCTATTTTAGTCCTGACTGGTCAATGATTTAAAAAAAATAAACAAAACAAACAAACAAACAAAAACACAAGCCTGCAATGCTTTTTAAAATACCAGCTACATGCTTTAGTGCTGGGTTTTGTCTTCCTACCTATGTGTTAACTACCAGCTATATTACTTTATGCAAGTCACTTTTCATCTTTGAATCTCAATTTCCTCATCTCTAAAATAAATGGATTAGACTAGAATCCCTATATAACCTCCAAGTTCTCTTAAAAAAATTCATGATCTTTATCTGTTATGAGTCCAAAGATATGAATAATGACAGAATTTAAAATTGGTTACAACACATGGTCTCCAAAAAAGTAAATTATGATTCTTCCCCCCTTCCTTTTTGCATTTTTTGAGTGATGTGAAACAAAGCCCATTCATTATTTTTATTCTCCCATAGCACATTACTAAGCTGTAGTAAGTCAAATAAGTTCTGAGTTCAAGTCCTCCTCTACTATATTCTACCTGTGTGACCCTGGGTAAGTCACTCAACTTTTTAAAAGATAATGAGTTTAAATTGCAGAGTAGGTACTGATCTCTAGTGGTAGAATAAATTCCTTGCCAGGAACTCCTTGGACCAATGAAATCAAAGGTATAGAAGAAAAAAAAAATACTCTTTTTTTTTTCTTCCTGGTTCATATTAACTGAGAGAGATCTGACAATCCTATCAAGAACAGAACATTGGATTCTTTAGGTCAGGTCATTGATAAAGGTTGATACACTGGAACTGTCCAAACCTTGGAGCAGGGTTCAATTATTTAGTAGTTCTAGAACAGAAATGAAAAATAATCTGGTATATACTACTGATTTTTTCAGCTCTATATACTACAATTCATATATAACGGATTATTCGCTAGGAGAGGAAGTGCTAAATTCAAATATTACCAAACACAAAACTGCCTTTGCTATCATTGATTCCCACCTCTGATTATTCCCCTCTGCTTCTCTCTACCCAGGGTTTCCCCCACCCATTTTCCCCTATAGATACTCATCATATACCTCATTGATATAGTACAAGGGGAGGAGGCAGGAGACATGAGTTTACATTTTGTCTCAGAAGTATACTATTCTTCTTTAGGGAAGAAGGCCAGGTCAAATCACTCTCTCTGCCTTAGTATTTTATTTGTAAATTTTAACAATCATAGAACCTACCTCACAGGGTTATTGTAAAGTTCAAACATATATATGTATATATATATATATATATATATATATATATATATATATATATTTGTGTGTATATATATTTGTGTGTGTGTGTATATATATATATTTGTGTGTGTGTGTGTATATATATATATAGAGAGAGAGAGAGAGAGAAAGAGAGAGAGAGAGCATTTATAGATACACACAGATATGTATGTATATGTTTGTTAACCTTGTTTCTCTCTCTCTCTCTAATTTTTGGTGAGGCAGTTGGGGTTAAATGACTTGCCCAGGGTCCCACAGCCAGTAAGTATATAGTTTTTGAAACTGGATTTGAACTCATATCCCTCTAACTCCAAAGCCAGTGCTCTATCAACTGCACCACCTAGCTGCCCCAATATCTTTGCAAATCTTGAAACATCTGATTTTTTTTCCTTTGGAACTAGATTCTTCATGATATGTTGAGAATATTCATGATTATTTCCTTTTTTCTTTAGTTCACTTAACCTTTCAGACCCTTCAAAGAATATATTCATTTAACCATTATGTCTCTTTAAATTCCCTTAAGGTCTTTCCCCTACTTTTGTCCCTATTTAGGAGGAGATGTGAAGGTGACCAGAATACATCTATGTGCCTTCAGGTAGATGAAGGAATAAAATACTATTTAGGGGGAAACCATCAAGACTATTGATCTTTAACAGTTATGCCTCATAAACTAGCATTAGCACAAATGGAAATCAATTTTGTAGTCTTTCTCTGCCTTTGAAGTATCATGACTAAGTTCTCAAAGAATTGGAAGTTTGTAAGTTTCCTGCTAATGGTTTTGTGATTCTGTTGCTAATGTAAGTCAAGTAAGAATATAGTTTTCACAATGCTTATTGCAAATAGAATTGATACTCATAGAAGGCATAGATGTGTAATGGAAGAAAGGGTCATGGATTGAATTTGAATTTCCATTCCGAGGTCACAAACTGTACCATTACCCCATGAAGTTATCACAGATTGCTACAGTTGAATAAAGTAATAAAGGAATAACCAAGAGAGAGAGAGAGAGAGAGAGAGAGAGAGAGAGAGAGATTATGAATGAACACAATGCCCTTGTGATGACTAAGAGATCAATTCAAACAAAACATCCTACCTCTAATAAATATGTAGAATCCCTGAACCATAGGATTTCAGAGATGAAGAGATCTTAAAGGTATCTTAGTCCAGTCTCATCACTTGGCAGATGAAATTGCTAATTGGAGAAAAGATGTAACTTTTCTAAATCACACTGACTTAATCCATCATCTTATATTCATAAAAGAATTCAACCATTTTATACCAGTATCAAGAATTCAATTTAATTCAACAAACATTTAAATACTTTAAGAGTATACAAGGAATTATACTATGTATTGGACATGAAATGTACTTATATTGTTTCAGCTGAAGAGGCCTTAACATAGAAAACTATATAACAAGTTGGAATGTAAGTTCACAGGAGAAATAAATCTAATAGACATAAGACATTTACAAAGGAAAAGGATCACTTGTAGCTAGGGGTAAAAGAACAACCTGCATGAGAGAATAGGACACCTTATATGATCCTTCAAAGATGAAAAGAAATTCAAAAGATGCATTTGTACATGTGGGTGTTCAAACACTTATATGTGGAGGTGAGGGTTTCCTTTTTCAGGCATTGGAGATAGCATGCAAAAATTTATGGAGGCAAGAAAGGGTAGGATGAATTGGATAATAGCAGGTATTCATCTTAGCTGAATTACAGAGTGGATGAAAGACAGTTATAAAATGAAGCTATAGGTCTGGACCTAGATTTCTCAAGGCTGAATGCTAGGATAAGAAATTTGTGCTTCATAAACTAAGATGAAACCCTCGAATCTTTTTGGCTATGGTAGTTAAGACCTATGCATTAGTTATTTTAGAAGCCCTTTGAAGGATGGATTGGAGAGGGGACAGACAAGAAGAGAGAAAGGCATTTAAAAAGACATTGTGATAGTTCATGTAAGAAAATAATCCAGGTCAGGTATGTTGACATGGGCTTGAACTAGGATGATATTAATTAGTATAAATGAAAAGGAGACTGATTAAAGATTTAAAAGTAAATCTGTCAAGCTTTGATAGCTGATTTGAATATGTGAAAAAATCAAGGATGACTACATTTTTATGTCTACATGACTACGAGAATGATGGTACTATTAATCTATATAAAGAATTTGGGAAAGGCATTCCATTTTTTAAACATTTTTTATTTAAAGTTTTGAGTTACAGATTCAAACCTTCTCTCCCCCCAAGATAGTAATCAAACAGATATAGGTTATACATGTCAATTATATAAGACATTTCCATATTAGTCATTTTGTATAATATTCAAATGAAAGAAAAGAAAAAGAACGTGAAAATGGCATATTTCAGTCTGTATTCAATCAATATCAGTTTTTCTTCCTCTGGAGGCAGATAATATGTCTCATCATTAGTCCTTTAGGATTATCTTGGATCTTTGTATTGCTGAGAATATTTAAGTTTTTCACAGTTTATTGTTTTCACTATGTACAAAGTTCACTTTACCTTGCATCAGTTCATGTAAATCTTTTTCAGGTTTTTCTGAAATCATCTTGCTTTTCATTTCTTATAACATAATAATATTCCATTTACAATAAAGCATACCAATTTTTAGACATTATAAAAAGAGCTACTGCAAAAAAATTTTTTTTTACAAATAGCTCCTTTTCCTTTTTCTTTTTGTTTATCTTTGGAATATGGCTTAACACTGATACTGCTGAATCAAATAGTATACAGTTTTATAACTCCATTTCAAATAGTTCCAAATGGCTGGATTAGTTCACAACTTGTGTCCCAGTTTTCCCACAACCTCTCCAACATCTTTTTTTATCATATCCAATCTGCTAGGTGTGAGGAGGTACCTCAGAGTTGTTTTAATTTGCATTTCTCTGATCTGTTGTCATTTAGAGCCTTTTGTCATATGACTAGGGGACAGTTGTAATTTCTTAGTCTGAAAACTGCCTGTTCGTATCCTTTGACTGTTTATCTGTTAGGGAAAGACTTGTAGTTTTATAAATTTGACTCAATTCTCTACTTATTTGAGAAATGAGACCTTTATCACAGATACTTGTTGCAAATTATTCCCTAGTTTTCTGCTTTCCTTTTAATTTTGACTATGTTGGTTTTGTTTATATAAAGTTTTTTTAAAAATTTGTATAAAAAAACTAATTATTTTACATTTTGTAATGCTTTCTACATCTTCTCAGATACTACATTTTGAGAGACTTTGGACTGTAAGATTTATTTGAAGTATAAATGGAAATATTTCTGGTTCCAAAACTGAATACATATGTTAAACAAATATACTTGATAGTTATCTCACATGGTCAATACAATTATTACTTAAATATTTTTCTTTACCATTTTGCCTCTCATGAATAGTTTTATTCTGATAGAACTTGGATAATTACAATGTATCTATGTTTAAATGATATACATCTAGTTTTTATCTTTTGTCTTAAAGTGAACAGGGTTGGAAGGAATCTTTTATCCTATCTTGTCAAATCCATATTTGAATCTCTCTACAACAAATCCCATAAATGGTCATCCAGACTTTGTTTCAAGACCTCAGGAAAGGGCTGATCTATTACTTCCTATGTCAACTCATTATATTTTGTGCTAACTGCAAGTGGAATTTTCCCTTATGTCATATTTAAATTTAAATTCTTTTTCCTATTTACTCTATGTTCTTCACTGGTTATGTAAGGCATGGGAACTTTATTGTCTAGCATAACTGTGTACCTGTGTGTATATGTATAAGTTAAGTCACTTGAGTTAATATTAATTGATAAAAATGCTCACAATGAATAGAATGACTCCTCTCTCTCTTCATTTCTGTCTCTTAGAACTCTGTCTCTCTCTATGCCTCAATATCATTTTTTCTCTGTCTCTGTGTGACTCTCTCTCTCTCTCTCTCTCTCTCTCTCTCTCTCTCTCTCTCTCTCTCTAATTCTCTGACCTTCTCCTCAAACAGATTTATCTGAAAAACTTTTATATATTAAAAACATACTTTGTATTAGCATTAAATAACAACACTAATTATTTCATACACTACAGTAGTCAGCATCATAAGGTCATCCATTCCCCTCTAAGAAACACTGGAATGGTTAAGTCAGACCTTTCCCTTTTTAGCTATAGAAGTTTGTTTGTTTTTTTTTAATTTACAAGTTACAATAATGCTAACCACATTTGTAAATCATTATGAAGCTAGAGAACCTTTTTGTCTCATTTATGCTGGCCAGAACTTTAACACTGTAATCACATTTTAAAAGAGAAAGGTCTTTCAATGAATTAAAAGCAGAAGCACAAGAAACCAATTAAGTGAAAGGTAAGATGGAGATAACTTTCATGAAAGAAATTTTATCTTGAACCAATCAGTTACCATCTCTGATCCTCAGTCTCTTTATCTGGAAAGTGAAAAGATTATACTAGAACACTTTGAAGGACTCTTCTACCTAAAATCTATGATCCTATTATTTTATTAGCATCCTTAGAAATAAAATTTCCTTTTATTTTTGTTTTTATTTAGAGGAAAATGGATAGGATCTATGACTCTAAATCCATCATTCTTTCTTCTAAACTATGATGAATTAGATTACATAGATTCTTTATAAAAATGAAATAGCTTATTGGTTTCAACTTTTAAATCAATTTTGAAAGTATTATTAACATTTGGTGATCATAAAATATATCATATTTATTAAAAATAGGACTGACCTGAACAGATTCTAATTTATGGGATTTTTTTTCTGCGCATTGCATGGTTTAAGTTTTCTATTCTACACTGTTACTCAGTTATTTTTCTTCTGTGCACTAATTTTGTCCCTTGGTTGCAAAGGTGTCATTCTACATGCTTAGTTGCATTTCTCTTTAGAAAATAATCCTATTATTTAGGTGTCATTTATTATTATTATTATTATTATTATTTAGATGCTATTATTTAACTAATATTATTATTATTATTTATATGCTGTGATTTAGAGTTAAAAGGGAGAATTCATGATAAAAATAAAAATGAAATTTAAGCAACTAGTTTGGCTAATTTTGTTAGAGACTTTGGAAAAAAGATTCAGTTATTACTCAGAGCTTAGTGCTATACCAGTAAAATAATGGGTGACAATCAAAAACTGAATGGCAGAGAATCTCAATTGAAAGAAAGCATCTACTAAACAGAAGATTCAGGTGCTCAGTATGCAAGCTCTCTACTATCATGGCTTTTGATTTATGGAAAAATGAGATCTTGCTTATTTATAAAAGTATATTGTCATGTTTGATTAATATTTATATGGTGACTTTGCCAACTCACTTTGGTCAATTTTAATCTACTCTCCCAACAGCTCTAAAATAGATACCATGGTTCTTCATGCAAGCATAAGTTGCTGCTATACAAATAAATTCCTAGGTTTCAGCAATATATTTATTGGAAACTATTCAAATAAAACATTCTCACAATCTAAGTTAATCAGATCATCCAGAGATATTAAATCTACATAAAATATTCATTTTAAGTATAAAATATATTAAATCTATTTTCTTTTTTCCACTTGAAAGGAAATATGCCCTCAGCTACTTGAGTGGGAAGGAAGGTAGCTGTTTTGTGTTCTGGCTGAAGTATTTTATATAACTTATTAAGGGTCAGTATGTGCCTCTCTCAATTCTTGCTGAAAGACATCTAGGCAGTTGGTGATTGTTGTCCTTCATTCTCGAAGAGGACCAAAATGATATCACTATGTTAGAATCATGATGCAACATTTCCAACATTGATTGATCAGATCACTACAGGTTTGGAATGCTCTACCACAGGTCAGACCCAAGTAGTCCATGTGAACAGTCTCTAAATTTGTGCATCTCAAGTTTCTTTTGAGCTACTTCAATTCTGCTTTGCTCATAGACTGCAGCACCTTCTTTTATGAGGGCACACCATGCTGGGCAGTCCTGGGCCATTGTCTTCCATATCATTCAATTTCAGAGATCTTAAGAGAGACCTGGAAACTATCCTTATATTGCTTTTTCTGACTAGCAAGTGAGTGCTTAATAAGAAAGGACTTCTGTGTCTTGTATTTATCCTGCCAGGGAATCTTCAGAATCTTCATAAGACAATTCAGATGAAAGCAATTTAGTTTCCTGGTATGGCATTGGTAGACAGTCCAGGTTTCAAGGCATACAACAATGATGTCAATACAATGACTGTAGACCTTCAGTTTGGTATTCAGTCTAATACCTCTTTTCTCCCATACTTTCCCTTGGAGATTCCCCAAAAGTGAACTAGTTCTGGCAATGTGTGTGTCAACCTCATTATCAATGTGTACATCTCTGGAAAATATATTGCCAAGGTAGGGAAACTTCTTCACAGTATTCAAAATTTCTCCATTTGCTATTAGTAACAGTTCCTTATATGGATAGTGGGTGCTGCTGATGGAAAACCTCTGTTTTCTTGGTGCTAATTGTTAGATCAAAATTAGCCCAAACCCAGAAAATTGATAAGTGTTTTGTTGCATCTCAGATTCAGTAGCTGCATTGAGGGCAAACAAAAATTCATGAACCAACTCTCCCTCCACTTTAGTTTTGCTTTGAGGCTTTTGAAGTTGAAGAATTTAGCATCAGTATGGTAGCTGACCTTGATGTTGTATTTGTTTCCATTGGAGGCATTTGACCACATTTATATGGAGAATGACAATTTATTTCAACCACAGCAACCATCAAAAATAAATTACTAAATTAGAGGGAGATTGCAATCAGTGACAGTGGAGTAAGTCTCGTTGCCTCAGTTTCTTTAACTTGTAAATGAGGGGGTTAGACTCAATAGCCTCAAAAATTCAAGATTCTGACTAAATGTGACATATTGAATAATTAAATGACTGCAGTTTTTTTCTTCTGTAATTAAACATGATCTCTATTTTATACCTCATCAAAATGGATAACATTTGTTAAAGTCCTCTGAAACTCTTGAACCACTATATAAATATCAGCAATTAAATATAACCTTCAAGTAGAAACATAGTATATTCTGGAAAGATGGCCCTGATTTAGACTGAGTATTAGATGTACTCATTCTATCAATTCCTATTTAAATTCATAAAGTGGAACAAAATGAAAACCAGTTGTTAACACTGCATGAACTCATAATTGTAACTTTAGAAGACTTGAGCAATGTGTAGAAATGTTATTATAACTTTTTTTTTGTTTGCTACCCTTTCTGTGGTAAATTCCTTTACTGCATTTTTTTAGCAGATGTAGCAGTGGAAAATGAAGCAAAATCTCCAAAAAAACTGCAGTAATTTCTCTTATCCTTGATACTTGATTTGTAGATGGTCAAGCTTGTTTGGGTAGGTTGGAATAAAATTACATACAATCAATTCCACCCTTTTAAGAAAATTAATCACAACATTGCAGTAAGTATTTAATTTGGCTCCAGGTTTGAGTTGAACAAAAGGTTTGAAGTGAACAAAAGTATTCAAATAATTGTCCCCCCCTTTCACCCCTATATTGAAAAACCCTAACCATTTCTTCTACTCCCATATGTATTATTGTCTAGGAGTGATCCTTCAACCACCAACTAGCTCCTGATGTGGTGATATGGACAAAGCAATTGGTACAGAACCTGAAATTTATTTGTCCTACTTAAGTTTCCAGGGATGGAAGAAGCTAATAGAAAATTATGTAGCGAACTTGGAAAATACCCACAGTCATAAGGAGAGTTATAAAAAAAATGAAATAGGTGGGGGGGGGAAGTAATTAAGGGGAAAAGAAGGGAATTATAAAATCTGAGAGTGGAAGAAAAACCATCTGGCTTATAGTTGAGGAAAACAAGGCTCAATGAAATGAATTGACTTTCCCAAGATCACACAGTAAGTAACAGACCTGAATTTCAATTCAGGCCTCTGCAATCCTACTCTTTCCATTGCTTAAATGAGTCATAATGATGCATGAAATCACAGACCATTAAAGAACTGAGATTCACAGAGCCTTATTAAATGTCAAAAGCAACAAAAGCCATTAACCCAATTGACTGTTGGGTAACAAGTATATACAGAAGCTAATATGCATACCTTCATCAAAAATTGATAGCCATTGTATAATAATTTTATCAATAATTTTTGATATTTTTAATTTCTGATTACCAAAGTACCAAAAATCCAGAAGCTAGAGAAGCAAAGACAGCATAATATAAATAGATAACATTTATATTGTCCCTACTATGCTTCTAAGTACTTTACAAATATTGTCTCATATGATCCTCACAATCACTCTTAGAGGTAGGTACTACTATTATTCTTCCCATTTGCAAAAGAGGATTAAAGATAAATAGGGGTTAAGTGACTTGCCCAGGATCCCACAACCAATAAATTTCTGAACTCAACTCTTCCTCTCTTCAGTTCTAGTTCTCTTTCCACTGCAATATCTATCACTCTCAACAGACATTCTGAAAATTTATTCTAATTGTTTTCTAGGATGGGTAAAAGGCATATATAGTTTGTAGATGTCTCTCATATTTGTCCCCTTAAGCAGAATATTATTGCTTATCCTAGTTTTAACCCTGACAATTGCCATGAGAAGATGTTTTTCACAAAACACAAAATGAAACAAAAAGTTCATATGTGACTGTTATCTTAATTTATTAATAATTGTCAGATATTTGATCAATATGTGTAATACCATATCCTTCCATAAATGATAGATTGAAATACACAAAAGTCCATTACCACAGAACCAGAAAGGACTTTTAAGGTGTTTTGTCCATCTCATTCCTGAACAGAAATCTCCATAATGTAATTGAGAAGAGGGTTTCCAACCTTTGCTTGAAAATCTGCACTAAGGAGAAATCTCTTACCACAACAGCCTATACAAAGAAGCCCTAATTCTAAAGGTGTTTCTCTTCCCTAAATTTGCCACTGCCATGTCTACCCATTTCCCCTGTTTCTACTTCTAGTTTCAAGTAAAACAAATTTCTCTTCCTGGTGACAGCTATTGCCTCCTCCTGACTTTTCTTTTCTAAATGAAAACCCTGCTTTTTTTTATTCAATCATCTTATAGCATTGAGGCCCTTTATCATTCTGGTCACCCGCCCCTTTGGAGAGTTTCCAACTTATCAATTTCCTTCTTAAAATGTGGTGCCCAGAAGTAGTCACAAAACTCCAGATGTGCCTTGATCAAGGCAGACTATTAGTGGAGTTATTTATCACCTCTCTAGTCAGGGACACTACAATATATCTTTCTTCATGCAGTCTAAGACTAAAAGAGCTTTCTGTATGCAACTGTTTAGTTGTTTGGTTTTCAGTCCAATAAATTTCCAAGAGATTTGTTAGACATTTAACCTTCTAGCTATTTCCCACCCATTTTTTTTGCTTCTAAAGAACATTTTTTGAAATCTCAAATCATAAACTTTCATAATTTTCTCTAAGTATTTTTCTTAAACATTCAAAGGTTTGAATTTTGTAATATGGTTAAGAAATGATTTGGATATTTGGTTCTATTTGGGAATTCTCTATCCAATTTCACTAAAACATATACATATTTGTATGTGTGTCTATACATATTATACATATATATTCCTTTTTTCCTATGAAAGATTTTGATATTTACCACTGAGAGGAATAAGCTTGTCTTCATCAATTTTTTCTTTATAGTTTTTCTTGATATTCCTTTATTCTACTTTACTAATCATATAACAAGAGTCTTTGATATTTTAACCAGTTTTCAGACTGTAAATTGTTTTGAGAAGGATTTATTTTCCTCTCTAATAGCGGTTTGAACCATCTGATTAATTATTACTTTATATTTGACAAAATTACTTTAAAACTGTCTTTATATAGATTTCCTATGTGTTTGCTTATTTCTCAATTAATCATGTGGCAAAAATAAAGGATTACCTGTGGAAAACTTACATGTTTATTTCTATTCTTCCAGTGTCAGATGAAATAGGAAAAAAAGTCCCAGGCATATTTGGTGTAGCTCTTGTGGGAATTTGTAGCCAGACATGAACAAGAATCAAACAATATGGTCAGGCTGGAATGAATAATCATCTATATTTATCGAAAAGAATACTTAATTTTGATGATATCTATCATAGCTCTACTCAAGTTTTTGAGAATACAGATTTGTGAAGTATTTTTAATGACTCTTTTAGTTTTTTCTAATAGTCTTATCTTGACTCATGTTTGGGGATTTAAACTTTTCTTCCACAAAAAGAATTGGGCATAAAATCTCCTTTCTGTTTATTTAGAAATTTCTAAAGACTTTTCTAACTTGTTTTGATTTTGATTTAGTATCTCCTTTCTCATTTCTAATTTTAGTAATTTGTTTTCCTTCTCCTTTAAAGTGATTATTTTACTAAATTTCTTGTTATAACAAATTTGTTTTCAAAAAGAACTGCCCTTCATCTATAAATCTTTTTTCATATTTCTACTATGATTTTCTTTAGTTGCTTTCTTCTGATTTAGGGATTTGTCCATTTTATAATTCAGTTACTAACCTGAACAGCCTGAAACTATTGAGATTTTTCTTTTCTTTTTATTAAAAAAAAAGATGTATCTGAGAGGAATAAGTTTAGCACAGTAGATAAGCTAGTCTCAAAATCAGAAAGACATGTATACCATTCCACATCTAACAGATGATGGCTGTGCAACCTTTGATAAATCTCTACACATCTCAGTTCTATACATAATTCTGTAAGACAACAAACTCCATAATAATTGTTTGCCTGGATTGATAGAAGGAATTTACTCTAAACTAGTACATTCACACATTAAAAAAATATCTTCTATTGCTATATGTTATATCTAATAAATTGAGCTATATGCCAAATGTTCTAATATTTAATATTGTTTTGCAATTATCTTTGTGGTTCTATTTTTTTATTTCAACCAGGTATATTTCAATAATCCCATTGCCTTACAAAAAAAATGAAATATAATCTTGCCCAAAGAGAAGGTACTCACTAGTGACTGATTGGTTGCTTATTGTCCTTTGTTATTGTAGACCAAAATTATATCACTTTTAGATGAGTTACAGTGTGTCCCATTGTGACTAATCAATCCAATATGAGCTCAGAATGTTTTACCACAGGTTGGACACAAATACCCTATGTGAATACCTGGGGTGCTTACTCTAAATTTACAATCACATATTTCCTTTGAATTGCTTCAAACTTCAAACTGAACAAATTTCAACTTCTTGCACCCTCTCTGATGAAGGCACTACATGTTGGTTGGTCCTGGGCAATGTTTTCCATGCTGCACAATCAGTCCTAAATTGAATGCTTAATTGAAGAGATGATAATAAAAATCATAGCTGAAATATAATTTTCTACATATATAAATATATATGATCTTCACAAGAACCTTATATGGTAGGGATTACAATTATGTTTATTCCCATCCTATAGGTGGGGACACTGAGAATCCTACTATAATTGATTTGTCCAAGATTACAGAGTTACTAAGGAGTACACCTGGAGAATCCTGAGACTTCTGACCAAAAAATCCAGTGCTATTTTCACTATCCAACAGTTGTATTTTGTCTTCCAGCTTTAAAATTTGGTGATCCTGAATTTTTATAATGTTATTAGTGGAATGTCTGAAATGGGAAAAAATATTAAGTATGTATATTTCAGGAAAAAGGAAATGAGGATCATGACTGTGAGTTCCAACCCTTGTTGATAGACAGCAAAACATTTTCAGTCTTCAATGTGAAGCACAAGGCCAGAGTTGCTTGATTTAAAATCTTGCTGTCATTTGTTTTTTGAAAATTATGTTGTTTTGTTTCATACGTATCCACTGGCTTGGAAATTGGATTCAGGCAGTTTTATATATCCACTGAGATAATAAACATTTATCTGGGAGACATCTTTCAATATTCATACTTTAAGCTTATGAAACACTTTCCTCTATTTCTGTCTGGGTTAAGGCTCCTCATATGTAACAACTAAGTTTAAATATAAATATATACATATATTTATATGTACAGATAGATAAATAGATCCTCTTTGATAGTATTCATGAGAAATAAACCTTTCTTGTCCTCTAAATTCACATCATAAAAAGATAAAAACTCATTACATTTTACAGTTCTTTCTTGTCTAGATTGAAGAAAAGATAAGCCTTTTTCTTATTGGCTAGATGTCATCATTCCCCAAGTCACTCTAAATCCATAAAGATTAAAGATTCTTTGGAACTCTAATTATATGTGTTTTCAAGTGAATATATATATATATATATATATATATATATATATATATATATATATATATAATGGAGAGATGTGTGTATTTTTGAAATGGTTTTTCCCCATCAATTGAATAAAATTGAATCCATTCTTATAATTCTCCCCCCTGGAAAGGAAGTCTTAATGGATGAATTTGCACATGTACCAGGTTTATAAGATTACACTCTTTGTTTCCTTTTTAAAAATGTGGCATTTGTTAGGGGAATCACTTTTGTAAATATTAGTCATGGAAATGGTTGAACTAAGCAAGACATTAATGGGCTTCTTTCAGGGATCATGTGAGTCTCAGAATTAGTGTGTGCATGATACTAATTGGCTTATATAAAATGGATATTAGTTATTGAAGTAAAAAGGTTAAATTGCTTTGTTTCCCTACATGTTCATAAGAAGTAGTATGATCTTCTGATTGTTTCTGTCTTTGGAGATGATTTTACATAAAAGTATACTCATGGTCAGATGGATGACAACAATGCCTCATACTGGAGTATGGTCCTAATGCTACCATATTTATAGTTCTTTAAAGTATGCAAAGAGTTTTATAAATGTTAGTTAATATTTTGTCTTCACATGGGAGGTAGGTGCTATTACTTGCTCTATTTTACAGATGAGGAAATGAAGACAGACAGAGATAATGCGCTCACACAGGTAGGAAGTTTCTGAGGCTAAATTTTATTTGGGTCTTCCTACTCACACTACCTGGAAACATTGCTACCTGGAATAACACATGCCTAAAATTTTGTTTTGCTTTTAACTTTAATTTTGTATTTTTCTAATAACGTGTTTTCATTGCTTTCCCCTTTGAAATATCTTATCAGCTGAACTGTTAAAAGAAATTTTGTTTAGGATCTTACCCTACTCAATTAAGGTAAATTTTGGAAAATAAGACAAAAGGAGTTTATTAATGCAGAAAGGCATCTAGCCATTGATGTATACTCATTGAATTAAGACTGGGAGCTGCTTTTATACACAGGAGTAAAACAATTTCATGTAAGAGTAAAGCAACCCTGATTGGTCAGAGAGGTGGTGCAGTGGATAGAACATCAGCCCAGAAATCAGGAATCTGAGTTCAAATTTGACCTCAGATACCTGAGGTCAAATAGCTCTGTGTTCTTAGGCAATTCACTTAACCCAGATTGCCTCCCATTCAGGGTCATCTCCAGTAATCCTGATTCATACCTGACTCCTGGACCCAGATGCTCTGGAGGAAAAACCTGAGACTAGTTTAGCACAGCACCCCTTCTCTCAAATCCAATTTATAAACATATCATGCTATCATCTTTGCTGATGCCTAATGCCATGGTCATCTTAGAGAAAGAAGGAAAAATATCATTATTATCAAGACAATTCTGATTGGTACATGTTTCAAAGAGATAGGATTAGTGTCACCTTAGTTCCCCTCCTATCAAAACAGCACTGGGAGATGGGATTAGAGGTAAAGAGATTGGATTAGCACTAAAGAGACCTATTCTTGCAGGCTGATTGACCATATAACTCAAAGGTTAAGTAAGGTTAAAATGTGAGGTCACTTAGGCTGTCTCTACACCAGTGATTGACTTTGAACAGAGTGATACACAGATGGCATGTTTTGATAGTGTAACTATGTTATCTTGAGGATTCTTTTTTTACTTTTAGTCAAGATATCAGCTGAATCATAAAAAACTCAATTCACTGAAATTGGATGAGCTTCAAGGAGTTTCTTCATTGATAACTGCTAATAAAATCAGGGAGTTAATTTTTGCTAGTGTTGCTGTGAAGAAAATTGCTTCACAAAAAGGGCATAAGTGTAAAAAAGATACTGCTAACTGAACAATAGTACTGTTTGAATGTTTATATGTTACCAAATACAAGCAAATACTGCTAATCTAGTCTATCCTTAGATACTGTAGCATGCATTGAACTTGTCACATTTGAACTTGCTTTTGATTATTTGCCACATCACTTAAGACTTAGAGAAAGAGAATTTATAAAGCTTCCAAAGACTGGCCAAGTTTCTGTGCTCAGTATGATCCTGGAAATGTATATTTCTGTTTACATAAACTTTTATTCAACCAGAGAATCAGACAGCTTAGGTCCATACTCGAGGTCATTGATGAAAAGTGATCCATATGTAAATCACATAAATCTGGGAAGGATTTTGAGGTTCTTTAATGAAGGTGGGGAAGAAGGCTCCTGATAGAAGAATTATGAATGAAATCAGTAAGGTGAACACATAGCAATTTGGGTAAGGTTTCAATTTTAATTCTTTTATATTATTGTTGTTATTCAGTTATTTCAGTCATATTTTTCTTGGCAAAGATACTGGAGTAACTTGCTATTTACTTCTCCAGTTCATTTTTGCAAATGAGAAACTGAGGCAAAGTTAATGACTTGCCTAGGGTGGCATAGCCCAGTGTCTAAGGTCAGATTTGAACTTAAGAAGATGAATCTTTTGGACTCCAGGTCTGGTCCTCTATCCACAATACCACCTAGTTGTCTTATTCTGTTGGGTTACAAGGATGTTTGGGGAGCTGAAAAATGGAGACACAGACAGGTGCCACTATCTAGAAAAGAAGTCACTTCTCTTACCACAGCCTGAACTTCTAAAGCAATGTTATGTTTTGGCTTCCTAGTAGAATATAGGCTTGAAAGGGAATGGTTTCTCAGGGACTTGAGATAGCCTATTTAAAGGGAGAGAGATAGGAGGTAGAATTGTGATTCTTTATGCACTTTCCTATAACTTTTTATACATAACTTAACAATAAGCTTAAAGCTGTTCTGAGACTTTGCTGTAGAGTCTTTTAAGTTTTGCAAAGTAGTTATCTCACAACAGCCCAGTGAGATAGAAAATACAAGTGATTATTCTCATTTCATAGACTAAGCAAAAGTCTTTAACAGGTCAGTTGTCTTGCCCATTGTCATACATCTAAGAAATATTTGAGATAAGCTCTAGGTCTTTTGACTTCCTCATTCATTGCTACCCACTAAGTACTTCATAACTGCTGTAGAAACTATCATATTACAACTACTATACTTCTCAGTATTGTCAGATATTGGGTTCAACAGGTACAATGAATGATTACTTCTTCCTACTTTGAAACCCCAAAATCACCTAAGTGTAGGTAAGATGGGATTTCTGAGAGTTAAGTTCTTAAACTGATCTGGAAAGACTTTATTAATATTTAAAACTCCTAAGTTCTGTCTCTAGCCTACCTTTGGTGGTTTTCAAACTCTCCATCCCAGCTAAATGCCCTACTTCCTTTTTCATATAGAGGAAAGATATTCTACCTCTTGTCTTCCTATCACTGTAGAGACAGCCTTCCCCCTCCTACTTCCTTACCTCTGATACTTGGAATCCCTAGCTCTGAACTCCTATCATTTCTTGTATGTGTCCAGCCTATCTCACCTAATTCCCCATCCCAGATACTGATACTACTAGTGTCCTCAAAATGATTTTGAGATAATTTATTCATATATATATATATGTGTGTGTGTGTGTGTGTGTGTGTGTGTGTGTGTGTGTGTGTGTGTGTGTGTGTGTTGGTGTGTATATGTTGTTTTCCCTTTTTAGACTTGCAGGCAAGAGCTATTTAGTTTTTGACTTTGTTTCTAGACAGAGGAACCAAGAAATGCTTATTTTGTTAATCAGCTATTGCTAAATACCCTTCCTGTCCTCTGAGAATCACAGAATCATATTCTTATAGAAATGGGGAAGAAGGAGACTTACAGAACATCTCATCCAAATACTAAATTAAAGATGAGGAAATCAAGGAATGAAGAGATGAGAGCTTGCACAAGGTCTCATAGGTAAGTAGTGGCAGTTGAGATAAGATCCAAGGTTCCTTCAACTTCAAATCTAGCATTTATTCAGCCATATCTTTTCCCTATAAGCATTAAAAAATAGAAATATGAAAAACTTTAAGATCTACTGGTAGATTTTATTATCCATGTTGCTTGAAACTTACTTAATTTTCAAATGAGTATATAATGATCCAAAGGTATTTGTTCAAGTTTTACATTTAGGTTATAAAGCAAAAGTAAAGCTATAGTATTGTCTCTCTTTTAAAAGCAATGTACACATTCAGTCATTATTACTTATAGCACTCTTTAAAGATGGACTGTGCAGATGCCTATCTGATCTATCCAGTATGAAACTGTTCATCTTTCCCCTCAATCATCTTCATCCTTTCTTTATTCCCAAATTTTCCCAATTATTTGCCATTTTTTGCCTAGTGTTCTCTGATGCCTAGTAAAAATAGATATTGAAACAGTTAAGATATGATGTTCAAGAAAGATGGTTATATTTCTAATATCTGAAATCTGTATATTTCTTTTTATTGATTTCTAAGGGGACTGATAATTTCATTATCCTGATTTAGAGAAAGAACTAGTCACTCAAAAATCATCAGGCTTCAAATATAACTTTTATATAATACTAACTATATATGCCAGATACTATGCTAATATAATTATTTTTTTCATTTGATTCTCACGACAACCCAAGAAGTAGTTGTCCTATCCTACAGATGAGGAAACTGAGGCAGACAGGTTAAGTTACTTGTCCAGGGTCGCATAGCTAGTTGGAATCTGAGACTGGGTTTGAACTCAGGTCTTGAATTCAGGTCAGGTGTTCTATCTACTGGGTCACCATCTACCCCAGGAGATTGAGAGAATAATGGAAACTTTTAAGCTCCTACAGCTTCTTTGCTCTATTAACTTCATTCTTTCTTTTTTCTTTATTTTTTATTGGTGCTTTACTTTTCAAAATATGTAATGAAAGGGTTTTTTTTTTTAACATTCATTTACATGCCTATTTCCTTCCACCCTCCCTTCCCATTCCTTCCCCTCAGTGGTGAACAGTCAGGTTAATACTATATTCACACATTTGTATTAAGCATGTTTACAGGTTAGCCATTTTTGATATGAGGAATTAGGAATAAGGGAAAGAAATACACAAAATTTTTTTTTGAATGAATATAGTGTTCCTCAGATTCTGAAGGATTTTTTTGTTTGGTTTTGTTTTTCTTTTTCTTGCTCTGGATGGGGATAGCATTGTCTATACCTGGTCTAATACAGTTGTCCTAGCTCTCTGAACTGCTTAGAGGAGCTGCTTCCATCAATGTGGATCATCTTACAATGTTGTTGTTAACGTGAACATTATTCTCTTGGTTCTGCTCCCTTTGCTCAGCATGAGATCTTGTAACTCATTCCATACTTCTCTAGAGCCCAACCATTTTTGGTTTCTTGTTGAACAATAATATTCCATAGTATTCATGTATCATAGCTTGTTTAACCACCTCCCGATTGATGAGCATCCCCTCAATCTCTAATTCTTTGCCACCACAGAGTTGCTATGAATATTTTGGAACATGTGGGATTTTCCCCTTTTTTTATGATTTCTTCTGGATATAAACCTAGAATTGAAATTGCTGGGTCAAAGGGAATGAACAGTTTTATTGTTCTTTGGGCATAGTTCCATATTTCTCTCCAGAATGGTTGGATCCATTCACAACTCTACCAGGAATGCATCAAGTCCCAATCCTCCCACAACCTCTCCAACATTGATCATCTTCCCTTTTTGTCATTTTAACCAATCTGATGGGTTTGAGGTGATACCTCATAGTTGTTTTAATTTGCATTTCTCTAATCAATAATGATTTGGAACATATATATATATATATATATATATATATATATATATATATATCTTGAATTTCTTCATTTGAAAACTGACTATTTGTGTCCCTTGACTACTGTATCAGCTTCTTTCAAGGCCTGGAAACTTCATGTTCTGCTTCCAGTGCTACTGAACTCTGTCTTTGTAGCAGCCTTGTGCTAAAGCTCTGCCCTTCTTGACTGCTACCACTGCAATTCTCTGAGTTCCTAAAAGTCATCGCTCTGCCTTGCTGCCATTGCTCTCAGTTGCCATCTGATGGGGCCTCACCCTACTCCTCCTCCTTCCTAGTGTTGATGCTGCTGTACTAGAGAAAGAGCATGTTCCTTTCAAGTGAGACCAACAGGCCAGTGTTCAATTCTGGCCAACACAGTGTTGGTTCTCTTCTTAATTAGTCTTACTACTCAGCTGGACCACAAAAGGGCCCCTCAGGCAGCTTTTAGGCCCTTCCACAAGGATGGCCCCCAGGCCTTATTCTTAGTTAATCTGGTACATAGAGTTTAGTTATCCTTTATTGCCTCAGGAGAGGCAGCTCTTAGCCCAGGGATGTTTCATAAATACAATTTGATTTAACTTTAATTTAATCATTTTCATCGTGCCCAAGTAATGATGCTTGGTCCTGCAAATGGCTTTTAATCTCTGCTAAACCCCTAGAAGACACTAAAAATACCTCTAGGGAAGAAACAAAAAAGTTGGTGGGTCAGCAACTTTTCTTGGCATCCTAACTAATTCCACAGTTTCTTACATTATAAAATGTGATCTCTTAAAGAATAATAAAATGGGGGTGGCTAGGCGGCACAGTGGATAAAGCACCGGCCCTGGAGTCAGGAGTACCTGGGTTCAAATCTGGTCTCAGACACTTAATAATTACCTAGCTGTGTGGCCTTGGGCAGGCCACTTAACCCCATTTGCCTTGCAAAATCCTAAAAAAAAAAAAAATAATAAAATGGCATGAATTACATAATATTTATCAATAATTTGTTTCCTGTATTATTTATTTATGCTAGTGATTTTAATGCTTCAAGCTAAGTTCTTCTAGAGTTAAGTATATTTTTATGTTTATATATTTTGTCTCTTCGTTCTTCACTTTTTTAAAAATCTCTAGCAATATACCTTCTACAAAAGAATTTAAAACTCACTGAAATAGCATAAAAGAAAGGACTCAGCCATTTTGAGCAAATGAAATGACTGATATTAGTGTAGTTAAGTGTTTTTTCTCAGTCAAACAAATTAGCTGGTTAAAAAAATCCTTGAATTTCATTGAAAAAATGACAGGGTTTTTTTTATTTCCTTATTCAACTTAAAAACCATAAACTCTAACAGAATGGAAAGTACAGACTACCGTGGTAGATCTCATTCCAAATTATAAACTATGTTAGGAATTCTCTTCCTTTTCTACTTGTACTATGATCTTCACAACCAACTTAACTCACATGTTTAATATTCTCATATGTTGAGTTTGGAGAAGACTAAAAAAAGCTAATTCAGACAGAGTTGAATATTTTCAGCAGCATTCAATTGGAAATGAAAGTATTCAATAGAAAAATTTTCTCATCTTCCTTTCTATGGATCAAGATGTAATTGCAAATTCTCATCAGAAAATTAAAGACATTGAAACTTTTTATAATTGATTATATAAGAAAATAATAAATTTTTTTGAAGAAACAAAAACTAGTTATAGTTGCACAAATTAAAGCTAGTATGGTATAATGGAACCATCGTTCTCTTTGTAACCAACAAAAACTTTTGACAGAAATTTCATTTTAATTTATAAAAATATGTACCCTTTCTTAAATGGTTAAGATCAACAAGCAATGATTTTTAGAAATGTTTATTAACTCAATCCTGGCAGAGTAGAAAAGACTTTATGAATATTTGTTAATTCTAGTTTCTCAGATCACAAAACCAATATTATTACCTGAATGTATAACAATTCTTATATTTGTGATAAACTGAATCATTGCAGACACTTAAAAGGATGTCTTAAGTTATTTAACTCCCATAATATACAATAAAAGGTTTTGGGGGAAAGAAATAGCTCAGTACTAAACATTTATTTTGGAATGGATAACCAAGGGGAAAAAATATCCTTGAAATAATTATTTTCTGATAAATTGATGCCTTCAAAAATAAAATTACAGTTTTTGTGCTATAACCCTTATCAATGTGCATAATACAGTTAAATTATGGACTTAGAGGGGTGGCTTTGTGGCACAGTGGATAGAGCACCAGCCCTGGATTCCAGGAGTACCTGAGTTCAAATCTGGCCTCAGACATTAAATAATTACCTAGCTTTGTGGCCTTGGGCAAGCCACTTAACCCCCTGCCTTATTAAAAAAAAAAAAAACAAACCCTAAAAAAAAATTATGCACCAGGGAAACCACGTGATCTCCTTATATATTCTGATTTTCCCTATCCATTATTTTACCAACCCAAATATATACATGATCTAAACTTTATATACTATGCAATTAATAAGTTGGATTTCCATTAAATTTTCTCAAAAATCTTTTTTGAGTAAAAAGATAAGAAAAAAATCTTCTCTTATTCATCTTTTTTTTTTTTGCAAGACAGTGGGGTCTTATGGCTTGCCCAAGGCCATACAGCTAGGTAATCATTAAGTGTTTGAGGCCAGATTTGAACTCAGGTACTCCTGAGTCAAGGGCTCTATCCACTGCACCACCTAGCCGCTCCCTCTTGTTCATCTTTGAAACAAGAAATTCTTATCTACAACTTCACGAATTAGCCAAGTGAGAAAAATCATGCATGTTACATAATGTCTTTTCCTCTTTTGTAAAATTACTTTTTATCAGAAGCTGATGGATAAAAGTGAAAGGGATTCCTCATATTAATAGGATTTAGTATTTTCATTTAAAAAATGCTATGTCTGTTTAGGATTGAAGAAAAAAACTTATTATTCATAATGCCAAATTATAAAAATAAAATCTCTATGCAGTTTAAAATAAGATGTTGGTATCATGTTTGGTACCTGAGCTAATACTCTCATTTGGAACTTTCTATTTTTTCCATATTCTCTAACTAGATAAATTTCCCCTAAGCAGGGAAAATCTACTTGCTTCAATATTTTCTGATTTAGAACAATAATGATAATTATGATAATGAATAGTAGTAATATCAATACTTAGCATTTCACATTTGTATAATGTCATATGGGAAAATAAGAATGCATTTCAGAAATGTGTACATTATAGAGAGATAAAAACTGAGATCCTGAACACATTTTTAAAGATAAAAGTAATGTTATAGTTTTATTGAAATTAACTTCATAAGCATAAGATAATTAAGATCCAGCTTTGTAGTTTTTTTCTAGAAAAAAACATGTTGCTTTTATTGGAACACCACATCAATAGGTTAATATGGATATATAGCAATTAAAAAACTAAATTTTGGGAAGAGGCATTGGGGTAGGCTTATCTTCAAACGATAAAGAGATATTACCCTTGTCAAACAAGCTCTGGAGTTTTATGTTCAGTTTTTAGGTACCAATGTTTACAAAGGGCATTTATAAGACTAAAGACTTATTGAAGGTAGAAGAGAGTAGGGGGCATGTACCTAGCAGGCACTTAATAAATGTTTGTTTACTGACCCAGAAAGCATAACTAGGAGTCATGGGTTGAAGTAGCATAGTGGAGGTTCTTTTTTGAGGTATGGATTGGACTAAGTTACTGTTAAAGGTACCCTCACAATTCTGAAATTCTGTGTTTCTGAATGAGCAGGGAAGTAATGATATATTGGAGTAACTGGAAAGAATGGAGGAATGTGGCAGTAGTCAGGAACAGTAGTAGATTTAGATAATCTAAAGCAGCCAGAAAAATAGGAGGAATAGATATTTTGACTACAGAGCAGAATTACAAAGTCCAAGATCATAGAAACTGACCTAATTTTAAGTAATGGTGATATTTCAGGTTTGATTAAACTGATTAAGGCTGAAGTAGAGTAAAGATGTAATCCACAGTGGGATAGCTAGGTGATGCAGTGGATAGAGCACCAACCCTGGAGTCAGGAGGAACTGAGTTCAAATCTAACCCCAGACACTTAATAATTGCCTAGCTGTGTGGCCTTGGGCAAGTCACTTAGCCCCATTGCATTAAATTTAAAAAAAAAGATGTAGTTCATGGGAGTTTAGCTGAATACTTTATTGACCTACATAATGAAAGAGAGATCTATCAGTGTGGATATTGAAGGCAAAGGATAAGGGGAACATTTTGGGAGATAAGGAAAGCAAGTTTGGGAACCAGATTTATTCAATGAACCAAATTAAATGTCTCTTTAAAAACTCAGGGAGAAAGAGAAAAAGAAAATAACCTCCAGGTCAGTAAATACGACATATCTGGGTAGTATCATATAAATTAATGGTGTGCATTTCAAAGTAGGAAATATTGCTGGATAATACTTGCTGAATAAAACTGGAAGTAGTAATATGGAGCAAAAATATATTGATTCCTTCTTCAGAAGCATGGTGTCAAGGGATATGAAAAGGAACAGTCAAAACAAGAAGTTATGGCAATACATGTATTGTTTTCAGGGAAATGTTGGTTTCTATAAGCACCAGGAGATGGAAGGAATGTGAAAGGAATTTGGCTAGAATGAAGGTAGGATTCTGTTCACTATAGGAGAGATTTCAAAGGCACGGTAATCAGAGGGGAAGAGAGAATGGAGCAAAGATGAATAAAACTGAGAATGCAGCTTGACATTTCATAGACTGGCTTTAAGAATAAGAGCTATGAATTTAATAGGCTTAGAATAGGGGAGGTAACAAATATGAAGATATTTGAAGATAATCTAGAGATATGGACTAGATACTATAATTAGTTGAATTCAGAAAAGGCTGAATGATAAGACAAAGAGGGCAATCCTCCATATTAATATGGAGATATAGCTTTAGTGGAAGTCCCTAAGGGGCTGGTCATACCCCAAAGTTGTTGCCAAGGATAGCATGAAAGAATGGAAATTCTCTAAAAATGTTGAGCATAAATCAGTTACCTTTTCCCTTTCTATAAGCACATGCATCACTCTTCCTCAATATGCACAAGTTTTGTGTTCTTAAAATTTTGATCCAGATCTATAATTCTACCAGTGTTTGGAACTCTGATGAAAGAAGCAAACACACAAACAATGAAGGCTGGCAATTTTTCTTTATTATAGTCTTAGATGTATGAGACCCTAAAAGGTTACAAGTCTTGCTCAGAATAAGTTAGAGGAAACTTGAATTTATGTCATTCTGTATTTAAGATATTCTCATTATCTAATTATCATGCCAAATAACTGTGTCATATATGAATTAAAATTCATTTAAAAATTACCTTGAGGGGCAGCTAGGTGGCGTAGTGGATAGAGCACTGACCCTGGAATCAGGAGGACCTGAATCAAATCCAGCCTCAGATACTTAATAATTGCCTAGCTGTGTGACCTTGGGTAAGTCACTTAACCCCATTGCCTTGCAAACCCACCCATCCCCCCAAAACCACTTTGAATGGAGAAATATTTGGATCTTTCTTTATTATTACTTTATTTTTTTTCTTTTTAGTTCTCTATGGATCAAATTGTGATCCTTGATTTACTATCTCAAAAATCTTACTTTTTTGAAATTTTAACCTCTGAAATTCAATGGAAAGTAATCTTCCCTGGATTGTGATTTTTGGTATTGAATTAGTAGGGTAATAAAGAGTAATCAATCTTTGTACATTATCTAATCCTTGTCCTCCCTAAAATTTATACACCAAGGAACCAATATAGATAATGCTTTTCAGTTTCCCTCATGTTAAAAAAAAGAGAGAAGAAATTCTTTGAAAGGAATGGAAAAAAGAAAAGGAAAAGGAAAGATAAATTCTCACATGGGTCTGCCTGTTATTGTCATTTTCTTGATAGAATAATCTTTAGAGATTATGTTTATTTTTTCATACTCTATCATGGTCTTAATTACAACTGTTAACAGGCTTGCTGCTTATTGGAATTCCCCAAAGAAACTGCAGTTTACTTGTCTTCATTGCATTTTTAAATTGAAATGTATCTAAGACCTATTCATATTCAAATTTTCCTTAAAGATGTTCAAAGAAACTTTGTTGCTTAGATGAATGTGCAAGTCTTTATGCAAAGTTGTTTTCCTCTAACTTTCTACTTTCAGATTCACTTTTCTATTCTTTCTTCCTTTATTTCCTTTCTTCCTTTATTTTCTTCACTATCTTTTCCCTAGTTGTGTTTGTCTATTCATAGTTGGGTTTCTGGGCTGCAAGCCCATTTTGATTCATTTGTTTATCATTATAATGTCCAGAGCCTTGGTTATATGTTTCAGGTGGATGTTGGAAAAAAAGCACTTTTTCTCTCATTTGTGATGACAGTATATTTTATAATTTTTTAGTGTAATAAAGGTACATTTTATCTCCCCAAAGTAGGTTCATAAAGTGTGTTGTCTTAGTAAAATGGGGGGGGGGGAGCAGCATTCCAGAGTACTCTGGTGGTTTTATTAATACATGTCTATGATTAAGCCGTGCTTACAGACTACCAATCTGAAGGTAACCCTCACTCTAATTTAGTTTCCATTTACCTTTTTAATATCAGTGACCCATTAGGTTTAGTAGTATGGAAGATATGCCTTGGCAATGGAAGAATTTCAACTCATTCCTTATGATTAAACATAAGTGAATATTTGCCTTTTGAAAATCTCAGTCTCCTGTTAGAAAAGCCATGCTTTAATCTGCATTCAATTCATATCACCTAAAAGTAAATTGATGCCTGATCTAATCTGTTACTCTGGAGTATAGAAAAAAAAGGAAGGAAGGAAGGAAAAAGGGAAGAAAGAAAGAGATGAAAGAAAAGGAGTAAAGGAGTAAAGAAATGAGGTAAGAAAGCACCAATCTTTAAATTAGGTATATGTAACTTAGTGTATCTTGTATTAATTACTATGCTGTATTAATTGATTTTTATAATGAAGATAATTCAAAACACCTTAGAAGTGTTCAAATTACTAAATTTTATAGTGTTTGAGAATTGAAATCTTTCTATTACTTACTTTAGGAATAAAAAAAGGAAGTTTCCTTTCCCCCCTCCTTTGTTTTCTTCTCTTCTTCCTCCTATTATTCTCATTTCTTCTTTTCTCTTCTTTTCCTCCCCATTATCCACTTATTAAACTCTTCCCCCCCCTCTTCTTTTCCTCCTCTAAGTCTGATCTTCTTGATCCCCCTCTGCTTTTTTTCTTCTTCTTTCCTCTTTACAATAATATCAAGTTGAAAATTTTCATTTCTTGACTAAAGGAATCAAAGGAATGCTTTCTCTTTTTCCCTTTCCTTCTCTCCCACCCCATTGGTCTTCTATCTCTCATCCAGGGTCAATATTGATATTAGTATGAATGTAAGGTCAGAACAACTAATAACTTTAATATTGATATTGAAAAGGAAATGCATGCATTCTATTGTTGTTTGTGCATTTCTATGACATTCTTATAAGTTATTTTGATATCAAAGGGATATCAAACACGAGGGCTGGATGTCTGTGCCTTAAGGTAGAATATGGAGGTGAAATTTTAAGGAAATATTTTCTTTTCTGGAAATTTTGCTTGAAATTTTTATTCTGAATCACTGTTACAGATTGTAAGAAGTTTAATTCACTTATCCTTGTGACTTTGGTGCTTGATTTATATTCTATTTCAAACCAAAACAGAACACACCCCCCAAAAAAGGTGACAAAATAAAAAAGGAGGATGCAAACAGACAGAGAACAGAGAGATAGAGAGAGTAGAAAGAATGAGAGGGAGAGGGAGGGGAGAGAGAGGAGGAGAGAGAGAGAGAGAGAGAGAGAGAGAGAGAGAGAGAGAGAGAGAGAGAGAGAGAGGAGCATAGTTGTGGTTGCTGTATAAACCTCAGAACAATGAAGATCCTGGCCTTTTTCCAGCATTTGTATATATCTCTTTATAGAAATGCAAGAATTGCTTCCTTGCCACCACAGCTAGAACTCCAGAAGAAAATAATTATGAAATTATTAGAGAACTATGTATTTTTGAATAGATTATGGTGAATAAATAGTCTTTACCTATTGAGACTAAACTTTCCCAGTTTACTGATGGATTAAACTCTCTGTCAGGGAAGCATGAGAAGTCCTTTTTCAATAAAGTGAGAATAATCTTTATTCTCTTTTTTCCATTTTAGTATTTAGACCTCTAGTATCTTTGCTACCAATGCTCCAATTTAGGATGTGTATTTGTCTAAGATAAAGAGAATGAGGTCCATGTGAGACTTCTGAAAAATCATATCATTATTTGATATTATTACTTGAGATTATTGTAAAGAGGGAAGAAGAGGAAGCATTATGTAATAACTATTAATACCATATATAAGAATTTTTTCATCTAGTTCTTTCTTTAATGGAGGATTACATTAAAATACTAGAAAATGTGGCTCACTTAGATAAAAGTGAAATTTCCTACCCAAGGAAAAAAGAATTAAGATTTTTGAGTAGGCTTATAATACCTAAGTAGGACATTCATCCCCAAATTTCATACAGACAATGTGCTTTTGAAAAACAGAACCATACAACAGTAAGGGCCTCAGAATACTTATGTCATTTGATCATAAACTCTAGATTTGAAGGGGGAATTCCAGGAATCATTAAGATAAGGAAACTGAAGTCTGGTTCACTTAATGTGTTCTCATTTATGCAATAAATCAGAGAAAGAGCTCAGACTAGAACTCAAGTCTTTTGATTCATAAACTAGTGTTCTTTTTTATAACAATGATATTATCATTTTTGTTTCTTTTGAAGATCTATAGCTTTGAAAATCTGGGCTTAGAGAAATAATAGAAGAAAAACACGTCTGGGGAATCATGAGGGAATGATTCTGCTAAATGATTTGAGCTGGAATGTGATAACCAGTAAAACTTTATTGAGGAGAATGATCTGAGCAAAAATTATACTGTGTCTTCTTGTTGGTATTGTTGTAATAGAACTTTGACTTGAGAACCAGAATACCTGTTTCTGTCACTGGCTTATTATGGGACCTTAGGCAAGACATTTTATCTTTTTGTGCCCGAATTTCCTCATTTGTAAAATAAGGAAATTGAATTCAATGTAGTCCAGTGAATAGATGCATAAGTAAAGCATTTATTAAGTGCTTACTGTGTTCAAAGCATTGGTGATAAAAAGAGAATAGTAAGACAGCTTCTGCTCTTAAAAGAGCTTATATTCTAAAGAGTTTAAAACTAGCACATATCAATAGTTTCAGCCTAAATCAGATTTAAAAGGTCTCATATCCTTCAATGTGAATCTACAAATTAGATGGTAGTGTTTATTATTCAATGTTCTTTCCATGGATAAAATCACACAATTTCTAACATTGAGCCAATTGACAACATTAAAGAATTTGGTGATAAGAACTTTCTTTTTTGAGTAGGCTTGGTGTTAATTCCTGCCAGTTGCATTACCATAAAGGTTGCTTCGAAGGGTGATGATGTCAGACCTTGAACTAAAGCAATTATATATTTCCAAGATTCTTTGGTTCATGGTCCTGGATTGTTTCCATTGGGTCTCAGGAGAGATGTTGGTGGTTTGACTTGCTTGGCACATGTCTTCAGTTGCTCCATAAGAGTGTCCTGCTACTTGACCTAGGATTATTTGCTTCACTGTAAGAGGCAGTTAGCATTTGGTCAGGGATGGCTGACTTCTCTACAAGAATTGCTTTTCCTTGTTGATAGCTGTGAAACCTGATTTAGAAACAGGAACAGAAGTCAGAAGGGGTTCTCCCACTTCCAGGGTTCTGTACCTACCTGTCCATTGGGGACATCTGGTCAACAGTTGCTACTGGTGATAATAAGAAATGTAGGCCCTTTCTCTTCAATAATTTCTCTCTTCAGTGATACTTGTGAAGACACTGTTGTTTTCCAGACTGTTATGGTTAGGATTTTGAGCTATTTCTATCAAGATCAGTGGATAAATTGTGGTTAAAGAGGTTGTGATAATGACTTGATTAACCAGGAGTATTCTGCCATCTCTCCCATGAAGACCCCTGACAATAATAGATTTAGATCTGGAAAGGAAAAAAACTTGAAAAGAGAAACAACCCTATTAGTTTACCTTTGTTGATTGTCCTCTTAGGCATGTACCTAAGTCACTCAGTCTTAGTTTCCTCATCTTTAAAATGATTTATTTGGATTTGATGACCTCTAAGGTCCTTTCTACCTCTAAATGTATGAAGGTATGGTCAAATTATCTCAAAGGCTCTTGTTCTTCCATCTTTGCTAAATCAGAAAACATTTCATTGCCTATAGTTCATAGAACACTATGAAGATATTTTAAAGTAATATGAAATATTATTCTTGTCTTAAAGGTGCTCATTCTAACAAAACAAATAACATAAATATAATTACTCTTGAACTGGTTCTTGATTGTGTTATGATTCAAAACAATACAGAAGCCAAAACAGAGAAAGGAACAAGAAGAAAAGAGGATGGTAAATATATTTAATGCTCTATTTTTTAACAGTATTGTATTTATAGATTATGAGATGTTTGCATACATTATCAGTTGACACTTCTGTCTAGGTCAAGGAAAATCTGACATTTCAGTGAACTCTAAATTCTTAAATTGATCTGAACTGGGTATAGTTAATCAGAGGAAGTTTTAGGAAGACTGAAGTTTTAATCCTTTCCTTTGAGGAAAGGAAGAGTGTGAATTAGGCATTTTAGGTAGAAGGGATGGAATGTATAGAGATGAAGGCAGAAGTGAGTTAATCATGCAAGGAATGGCAAGCAGGTATACTTGGCCACGGCATAGGACATATGTTATAGAATATTGAGAAAAATGGAAGTAGATAATAATGCCAGTCCACTTATTGATTTAAAAAAAAAACTTTCTCCTATAGGTTATTTGTCATGGTTGCTCTCTCACACACAACTGGTTGAGGGAAAGCATGTGTACAGTATGTTTGTACAAAAAGGGAATTCTGGTTAAATGTGAAGTTAGCCCTTTGAATGTCAGTTAACATCCAACCCTGGGAGAAATGATCAAGAATCCATCTAATTAGCATAAAACAAGGAAGGTCTTATGTCAGAAACACAAAGCAATTAGAGTTTTTATTAGAAACAGGTGCAAAAGTACCAACCGAACTCTATAAAACCTTCCTTGAGGGGAGCCACTAGAGGGAAGATTATCTAAAAATCATTATTACCCCCAATTTTTAAAGAGGCTAGAATTCATATGAAAAAACTATATTAAATATTAATGTGAACTGAAATAATTTGTAAATGAAAAATATCATTTTGAAATTTTGCTTGGGAAAATTCTAAGGGTACAAAATTTTATACTTAGAAACATAATAATATTTGTAATTTCATGGGATTTTAAAGTTTTTAAAGTACTTTCTAAATATAATTTTCAGTTGAACCTAAGTAAATGAATACTACTAGGATACTGCTGAGTTATTGTCTTGAGTTTCTAAATAAGAAAATAGCAGTCTTTAAAGGATTAAGAGTTAGAGGGAACCTATTCCAATTCCTTTGTTTTCCTGTGTGAGAAAAACTGCAAACCAGAGAAGTTGTAACTCATACAAATAATACATAAAATAGTAGAATTAGGATTTGAACTCAAGATTTTAACCTTTGAATCCAGAAACAATATTCTTTATATTATCTCAACAGACCATGAAGAATTAGTAGGAATTGTGATTTAGATCCATATGTCAAAAATCTTTCCAACTTTTAAACTTCCCTACCCAACTAAAGTAGTGATTGTTTTAGCCAAGGAAAAAAAATTGACCAACATAGAAACCCCTGTAATACAACTGTTGTTCTAAACTGAAAGGAAGTATTTACATTGCTCACATTTCAAAGGTCATCTCCAATTTTGGATTAAAATGAACTCTTTTTTTTTTCTTTTAAATTTTGCTGATGGAGCTAAATGTCACATTCCAGAGGCAGTCCAGCAAGAACAGCTTATATCTACCTCAACTTTAGAAATGTTGGTTCTTCATCTTTTTTAAACATTAAAGATTAGTAGCTTTTGGAATATGTTAAAATGTGCCATTTTCTCCTTTATTTTCCAGTATAAACAAAAGACTGAAAAGTTAAATATGGTTCATTTCCCTTTTGCATTGAAAATTGCTTTAAAGATTAGTTGAAAACAAAGTGAATTAAAATTACTTGACAAAAATAGGTTAAACAAGAGCATTTGGAAAATTAAGCATATCTTTCCTTACAATGTTGTATTTATGTATTATTTAAATTTCCTAACCCCAGTAATTCTGTTTGATTTTGGGTTTGATGTTGGAACAAAATGAGACATTCACAAAGACATTGAATAACTAAAAAAGGAGGTTTTCTTTGCCCAAATACATCCAGTGTATGAACCAAAGATGCAGTTACACTTAACTTTTTGGAAGTGCCAGGACACATCTCTATATGCAAATAGGTTTGGTCAGCAGAGCAAGGTGTGGTGACTTCTCTCGTTTTTAGATAGCTATCAAAGTACCCCACATGAGGGGTAGACTTAATAAAGTGATAGAGAAAACTTAATAAAGTGATAGAGAAAATGCAGATTAAATGTAAACATATGTCATACATACATTCCTTCCTCAAAAGTACCAGTTGTTAAATATTTATAAGCATACCCCTGCCCTTAGGTGACCAGGAAGCTAAGTCAAAGGAGGCACAGGTCAAACAAGACACAGGACACTTTATGTTTTTATAAGGAAAACTAATCCACATTGAGGGGAAATAGGGAATTCTGATCTTATGGCAGCCTTGCTACTAATTATGAAAACAATTTTAATAGCTTTGTTTTGCACTTATTCACTTGTTCCTGAATATTAGATGTTTCTTTTAGTACCTTTTATTAGTTTATCAATGGATCAATAGAAGAAAATGCATTAAGTGAGGGCAGAGAAGAGGTGGTGGAATGTTTGCATTAAAATTCTATTCTATTTAGCATTTCAGGCAGTGCACTTTTTTGCTTGTTAATTATTTAGAAGATCTTCAAGAATATAGTCCCAAGAGAAAGAAAATTTGCATAAAACATAAGTTATTCATGATTTTTCCTGTTCATTCATGAGAGCTTAATTACTGAGCTTTATCTCTTATTTCATCTTTCCTAAATATGCCCTTCATTGATACAGATCGCATACCTTTCAAACCTAATCCTGTTTGATTTTTGCTTATTCCTTCCCATAAGAAATTCATGGAGGGTCTATTCAAGGCTTTCATTTATTTCTTTTTGCACCTTAAGGGCACCTTTGTAATTAATACTTGGGATACCTATCTATTGGATTTCATTCACACACAAGACCAAGTCACATATTTTTCTGGTTAGTACTTTCCTTGGTGATGTCTTTTCTTAGGATCATAGGAGTCAAATCAACTCAACAAAGATTTATCAAATGCCTACTCTGTAGCAGGCTAAATAATTGGAGATAAAAAACAACCAAAATAAGTGTCTATACTCAAGAACAACCAGTCTGGAGGAGGATGAGAGAGCGAGGGATTGAGAAAACTTCCTAAATTTAGAGCCTGTGTAGCTCTAGTGATATAATGATAACCCTGACAGTAATATGAAAATTAGGAAGAGGAAAGGGATTAAGAAAAGATAATTGGGAGTAGCTAGGTGGTGCAAGTGGATAGAGCACTGGCCCTGAAGTCAGGAGTAACTGAGTTCAAATCCGACCTCAGACACTTAATAATTACCTAGCTGTGTGACCTTGGGCAAGCCACTTAACCCCTTTGCCTTGCAAAAAAAAAACTAAAAAAAGAAAAAAAAAGGAAAAGATAATGGATTTAGTTTGGGGTATGCTGAGTTTAAGAAGTCTATGGAACATCCAGTTCAAGATGTCTAAAAGGCAGCTGTGGATGTGAGCCTGGATATCAGGAGATAATGTTTGTCCTTCGATCTTGAAGAAGTCATGACATCAAGGAGGTGATGCCATGATAAGCACATGAATTGGATTTGAGTGGGGAAGGCCATGCTAAGTCACCAGCCTCATGTTCCTCCAGAGCCATCTGGGACCAGTGGCCAGACATGAATCAGGACAACTGGAGATGGCCTTTGATGCAAGACAGTCAGAGTTAAGTGACTTGCCCAAGGCCACAAAGCTAGTAGAAGTCAATTGTCTGAAGTCAAATTCAAACTTCCATCCTCCTGACTTCAGGGCCAGTGCTCTATCCACTTGGAAATAGATTAGGACTAGACAAGTAGGGATGATCATTGAAACCATAGGAGCTGATAATCAACAAGAGAAATAGTATAAAGGGAGAAAAGATGAAGACCCAGGAAAGTATGTTTTGGTTTAACTGTCAGCCAAGTCAGCAACATCTCTCTTTTAGGGTTCTGTGGGGGCTCTTGAGGAATTGGACCACTACTTTTGTAATACTTTTTGTTCCAGCCCTCATTCTATGTTCCCTATCTCCAGTTCCATTTAACTTCTTAACATCAATTGCTTTTTTACATAGGGATATTAACTCAAATCTATAGCAATAAGAGAAGTACAAACGTTTCTCCCTAACATTTTAGGGGCACACATTTCCCTAAACTGCCTAATTCTCTTGGAAAATGAACTCAGACATGCACAGTTTGTGCAAAGCATTGATTCCATTGAGTTCACAACCAAATGCAGCATTGTTGCTAAATGAGCCCTTATTCAGCTATACTGGGCTGGGGCTGGGTCCCACAGGTATTCCAGGCATTGATGTTGGGCTGGCTACAAAACCAAGCATGGACTCACTGCTTGTGCTCTCCTTATCTTTCAAATCTATAAGGGTATAGACTCTGACTTGACCCTTAAAAATGATAAGGCAGAAAAATGACTCTTGTGCTTGGGGACTCATGTTGGTCTCAAAAGGAAGGGGACCTTTGCATTATAATATTTTCTTGCCAGGTGTTATCTGCTAAGGAGTCACCAAAAGTAAACAGAGATTCAGTAGATAGAGATAGTGAAGGTAGAGGTAAACTTAAGCCACGTTTGAAGGTGCTGCTACTTTGTGTCCCACAACTGCAATCAGCGGCTATTTAATGCTTGGCAAAGATTCCCATAGTAAGTGTTAGCAAGTTTTATATAGGGACTTTTATCATCGGTAGTCCTGGCATGTCCACAGAGACTGGGATCATTTGTTCAATCCTTGGTATGATGAAGGGAGAAGACATAGACATAATCTAGTTCCAATCAAAAAACATTTCTAGTGGTTATATTGACTTTCATATTTGTGTTATTCATTTGCTCAAAATAAAAAATATGAAATTTTAAGCACATGATTTTAAATGGTATCATGGGTTAATATTATCTCTTGCTTTCAAAGCAAAAAATCATAGATGAAGATAAATCAGTGTATACCATTTTCACATTGAGACATATGTTCTACTTTTCTCCTAGTGGGGCAGCTAGATGGCAGAGTGGATTGAATGCTGGACCTGGAGTCAGGAAGACTTGTCCAAATCTGACCTCAGATTTTCTAGCTGTGTGATCAGGGAAAGTCACTTAAACCTGTTCGCCTCAATTCCTCAATCTATAAAATGAGCTGGAGAAGGAAATGGTAAACCACTATAGAATCTTTGCTAAGAAAACCCAAAATGGGGTCATGAAGTCAAATAGGACTGAAAAACAACTAAACAAATTGCCCCAACTAGTAGCTCTGCTTGTTTTCAAAAAGCAAATTCTTCCATTATTTTATTCCATGTATAAGTTTTATATCATAAAGCCCAGTGATAACTTCAACTTAATAATGTTTATTGTGCATATTAATATTGCCGAAAACCAGTGACTTAGGTTAATTCCCAATTCATTTGTCCATTATTTCTATGGAAAATTATTAGATACCATTATCATTATCCCTTCTATTTATGCATAATATCTATTATCCTTAAATATTTCTGGCACTATAGTTTTATTTTGTCATTTTTCTTTCTCTCAGTGTTCTGTTTAAAAGCCTCCAGATCAGGTTGGTGATTCTGCCAAATTATTTCTTTCCATGCATTCTAAAGTATGCTCCCCTCTTTGCCTGGAGTACATTATCCTGGTATGCATTATCAGCTGTGGTCCAAGAATCTCAATACATTTCTTTGCCACCATTAATTTAACACTAGACATGTACCCCCTTCCAAAGTCATGAACTTCAAGTTAAAAGAAGTGAGAAATATTCTATTGTTCCATCAAGTTCAGTTCTTAAGCAGAATTTCAGTCTCTAATGATGTATTCCAGATTTCATCTAATGGTAGAATTCATCACTATATAAATTAGTAAAAGTGTTTAATAAACATTAATTTTTAGTTTTGACCAGAATTTTTGTCACATTTAATTGAATTCAAATATATATGTGTCTGCATGTGTATGTGTGTTTATATATTGTGAGAGAGGTAGCTTGATAGACATATATATATACACATATATATTAATATGTGTATATTGATGTACAAATCATTTCTATTTGATAACATAAAGATTTCTCTTATTTATTATATTCCATATAAATGTCAATATATAAGTTAAAATATTGAGAACATATGCCTATGGATATATATAAATACACATTCACTTGTATATATGTATACATTTATATTACAATATATTTATATTATATTTATGCATATATGTGTTTGTGTACATATATCCACACAATATATAGCACCTACTATGTGCAATTATACAAAGAACTGTATTTGATGCTAGGCATATTAAAAATAATAAAATCATTTGAAACTAAATGCAAGATAATATTGTAAGGAAGAAAAGCCTTAAAACTAGAGGATTAGGAAATACGTTTGAGTACAAGGTGGCACTTAATTGAGCCTTGAAGGAAATTACGGACTGCAAGAAGTAGATATGATAAGAGTGCATTCTATGTCAGTCAATCAAATAAACAATTTTTAATGCCTACTATGTGCCAAGAACAAACTTAAATGTTTATATAAGGGGTAGCTTGTAAAAAGACAATGGAATGCTGAGACCAAGTTAAATCTTGGAAGACATTTCACCTCCCAAGTTGGGATATCAGACCTACCATCCACCATGTTTTCCTTTCAGATGAGATCATATTATTTTTCCCATTACTTATGCCTCTGAATGCTCCTTCTTGTTAGGAACATTCTCAACATTGTAACTCAACATGGTCTAGCCATCTTGCTTATCCTACTCTAATTATAGCCTGGGGAACAAATGCAGATACCTTTCCAAATTGTATGATACTCCTTTTTGACTTGGCTGAAGTTATGGTCTAGATGGAAGCTCTACTGCTTTTAGGGAAGCTCTAATTACTGCCAGATTGGCAGCATTAATGGCCCTAATAGTGCTTTCCTTCTTTCTTTTTTTTTTATTAGGCAGCCTAGGATGGGCCAGGTTTAGCAGGGCTTTACTAGGGCAAACTCACCACGGTGGGTGGAGGGTAATAATAGAAAGACAGAGAAGTGGTGGTAATGACCATACAGAAACTTAGAGGTACTGAAAAATAGGAACCGTCAGACTTGTTGGCTCAGGGTTTGGAGTGATACAACTAGTATTTACATAACATTTTTGGTTTTGCAAAGAAATGGATTGAATTTCATCCTCAACTCTGTGAAATTCATGCCCAACTTATTGTAGTTTTATGGATGAGGAATCAGGAGCCAGAAAGATTAAATGACTGAAGATTTGAATTCAGGTCTTCTTGACTTTAAAATCCAATCGTCTATCCATAGAATCACCCAGTTGCCTATAGTAAGAAAATTTAGAAGTCAATACCAGCAGACACTGGTCAGGATCATAAGCTCAATAGAAAAATTCTTCAGTAAATAGGGAAATTAAAAAAAAGACAAGAACCATGAAATTAAAATCAAAGAAAAACCGTGGAGTCAGGAATGTCAATGTTTAATGTAAATAAATCCAGATTTCTCACTCCAGGTTTTAGGCTATGGTCCCTTATTAGCTGCCTTGTCTTGGAGAACCTTCTTCCTCTCTCTCTGGGCTTTAATGTTTTCATAAATAAAATAAGTATGTTGGATAAGAGAATCTTTCAAGATCATCTAGCTTCCAGAGAATCCAATAGAATATTGTTGAAAGCACTGAACTTAGTTGTCAGGAATCATATCTCTGACACATAATAACTAAACAACCTAGCTAAGTTACTAGTCTCACATTATTTTTAAAATTGTATAATCATAACTTCAGGACCTATCTTCCATGGCTATTGTGAAGTTCAGATGAGATAATAAATGCAAAGTGATTTGGAAACTTTAAGGTGCTATTTAAATTTCAGCTGTTATTATTTAAATTCCCTTGCATATCTGACATTCCACAATTCTGTGAGATTAGAAACATGATTTCTAACAGGACATCAAATCATGCCAAGAGAGGTTTCTCATGAAATATTCTTTAAATAAGTAATTCAAAACTTTCCAGAAAACTTTACTTGAAAGATGTGGAATCCTTGATCCTTAAAGTCATCTATAACATCAACTTTTTTCTTATTTCCAGGAATTCTTCATGTGGGATTTAGTGAGAACTCTTATATCTTTGAATTGAGTAGAAAATTCTGATTGAGTCATAATTAGTAAGACTCTCAAGAAATAAAAGCCAATGTTATCTTGGACTGCACTGAGTGACATAGCTTCCTGGAATAAAGAAGTGACAGACCCATTGTACTGTGATTTGGCCAGACCAGTTTTTTGAGTATTGTATTCAGTTCTGAGTCTTATTTTTGAAAAAGAATTATTAACGTGGAGAATAGCCAGAAGAAAGTCACCAGAATAAAAAAAAAAAGACATTAAGTATCTGCCTTAAGGGAACTGATTGAAGAAACTGGAGACCTTTAGCCTAGAGAAGATTTGAAGGCATTGTGGGGTCCTGATAGCTTTACTTAAATTTTGGAAGCTTTTATATGGAAGCATTTATATGGAAGGATTATATTTAACCCCAGAAGGAAAGTGAAAGTTGAAAGGAGGCAAATTCAGACTTCACATTAGAAAAATTTTCCTAATGATTAAAACTCTCTATAACAGGTAATGGGTTGGCCCAAAGCTGGCAAATTCCCTCTCACTGAAAGCTAGGCTTTTATGGTATATTGAAGTGAGTGCTGTATTCTTTTTTCAAATATGACTTGAACTTGCTTCTTAGGACTCTTCTATCTCTAAAATTAGATGATTCTATGATAGATTTACAGAATCTGCAATTTCTGAGTGATCTCCTGGGTTTTGAGCCAGAGAAAAAAAATGGGAGCTTTGGCTGGGCCATGATATGTCTGTCAATCAACAAGCATTTATAATGTGCCTACTATCACATCTTGTGTTATGTTAGGCTACAAATACAAATGTAAGACAGCTTCTGCCCTCTAAGTGTTCTTATTCTACTAATAGAAAAAAGAAAAAATATGGAAGAACTTTGAGTTAGTGGGGAATTTTTGTTGTAAATTTGTTCAAGAAACTAAAATTGGTAACAAAACAGCAATGGGGAATTTTTTTTTCCTTTCTCTTTCTCCTGAAAATAGTTTATTTAGGTGAAATAAGATGTCAGGTTTATAGTCAATGAATTTAAATGTCTTTTCCATAAATAGGTTATCATTCTCCTACTGGCAAATTATACTTAGTCATGACCTTGACTATCACACATGTACATATTGTAAGTTTTCAAATCTCTCTGGAGTGTAAAGCAAAATCATTCATTCCAGAATATTGGTGGGGAGACCATCTAGACTTAACTGCTTTAACATTCACTGTGATTGCCTGTTACTCTATAACTTGGAAGGTAGAGATAATAGAGTTTCAGCTTCCACTGGATCCTCCAGTGGATGCAGGATCTCAGCAGTATGGATAGAGATTATATTCATAGAGATTTATAGAGAATATATTCCATGCTGCCTTCTCATCCAGTAAATTTATTCCTTGTTCTCAGGCAAATCTTTGAAGAGGCGATCTTTCTAGAAGCCTTTGAATTGCTTGCTCTCTCTCTCTCTCTCTCTCTCTCTCTCTCTCTCTCTCTCTCTCTCTCTCCATTAATATCTATGAAACACTTAGGTTGTTTTCTACCCTCCCAGTCCCATCCTTGCTCTTTGACTGACCCACCTCCTTTTTCTCAGATATTTACTATGGTGCATCATATTCTACTGCTTATGCACTGAAAATATGGTGATGACAACATAATAAAGTCTGCTAAAATCTTGTATTTCCTTGTTTGTTTTAAGTCATGGTTCAAGGTCTACCCTGTGTAAAAGGTGTTTCTCTTATTAATATGTTATTACATGGACATTCAGTTAGAACCATTGGATCATAAATTTCTACATGAAAGGGATCTTTGACATCATCAGTAATTAATCTTAATTAAAGGAAAGGGACATTAGGACTAGCTCATGTAAAAGTTCAATGCCCTTGTTTCAGCAATGAGAAAACCAAGGCTCTAAACAATTAGTTGAAATTCCTAATATCTCTGGAAGGACGCCTCCCATGTTCAGGGCTTTTGCAACTATATAACAAACTGTCTAGTATGAGCCATTGGAGTACAAACTCTGGTAGGTTTTATCAAGATGGGAAACTTTCTGAGACTGGAATAATAGTATGATGAGTCAGTCCATCCATGGGGGTAGTCCTAAATTCATGGAGTCTATCAAACCACCACTAATGTTTAATGTTCTTGAATACAGCAACTCATGAGGTACTCTACTGACATGTGGAGGGGTCATCCTGTGCAGGGTGTGGGTGTATGACATTCCTTACTCTTAACTATCAAAATTGTGCCTATGCCCAAGAAGCAGGTCACCTATTCTCTTTCTCTTGGTTGGCTTCCACATCCCAACCTGCTTTCAAAGTTCTTCAGGAATGGGTTCCTGGAGGAATACTACCACACAATTATACTTACTTTACTTCAGGATCTTAAAGATAACCCTTTGTGCAGGAATACACCTCTTCTACTCATCATTATAGGTCTGGAGCCTTCACTGTTGTGCTTCATTCACCCTCATAAGGCTATTAGATTTAAACATAACCATTTATTTATCAATAAAATAAAAGAAATAATAAACATATACCACAAATATTCAATATAAGCAAATGAAGACTTTATCAATACATCATAGACTACATACTAACCTGGGTTTATGCATTTAGTATTTATGAAAGAGATATAGCACAAACTTACAAAAACCTGGCATGGAGACACATGAATAAGGAAAAACCATATGCCCCAGACAACTCATAACTCTGAACTGAAGGGTTTGATATTATTGGTCCTTTCAGGAACATCAATGCAACATGAAATTTCTTTTCTGCTAACCACTTTCCTGTTGGTTCTTACCATTCTCCTGCTTGACAAATCCTCTGGAACTGATGAAGCAGTGACAAGTGCTTTAAACTCATAATTACCCTTAAAAGGGAGTTTAGAAAATGTTATGCTATGGTACTGATTAGCTGATTCTTTTAAGTCAAAGAACCACCAAGCTCACCAGGCTGTCAAATAAGATAATATTCATAAAACACTTAAGACAGGGCTTGCCACATTGTATTGCTCTCTATAAATGCTTATTCATTTCTCCTACCTACACTCCTTAGTAATGCAGAAAAACCCATCAAGTTCTTCATTCACTAGGGTTATGTGATGTCTAACCTGCTTTCATCAAGCCATCTGACAGTACATCAATTGCAAAGACTTTGTTTCCCTTTTCTTTTTCAATTTCTAACCAAAAATATAACAGAGAACAACAGGTATATCTCAGAAGTTGCACCTCTCACATTTTCTAGCAAAAAGGGTCAATTATACTGACTTCAACTGAGACTAAGCCTTTTTATAGTCAGTCAGGAGCTAACAACTGAAGCCTTGTGTTGATGACTCTCCTGCTATCTTTTTCTTTTCACAAGTCAGAAATGGATCTTTTTTCCTCCCAAAAGATGGATCTTTACTGTCCTGCTCAATTCTCCTCTTCTACTCATTCCTAACAATTCCAGTCAGTTGATTTGTTACTTTTAATGACTAATGCCAGTAACTCCTGGTTCTTTGAGAATTGACTTCCCCATTTAAGATTAACACTCAAAAATTTCAGTTTTTCTGATGGTATAAAACCAAAATGGTTTGTTTAATCACACGATTCTTCAAACTTTCATTTGATTCATCATTTTATATTTTAAATTCTTAAGACTAAAAACATTTAAATGAAATGAAGGACCATGGCACTTTTCACACCCCGGGCATTTTTCTGCCCTTATGGAGCTCACCTTCTAATGGAGGAGACAGCCTGCAAACAACTCTGTGTATACATATCAACAAACATTTATTAAGGGCTTACAATGTGCCAGACACTATGATAAGAGCTAGATATACAAAGAAAGAAAAAAACTGTTCAAAAGGAGCTCACATTCTAATGGTAGCAACAACATGCAAATATCCACGTACCAAGGCAAAATTATGTGTGGATTAAATTTGAGGTAATCTTAAAAAGAAGCTGGCTTTTTAAATATATATCTAATTTCAATGATCAAATTTTTAGTTTAATTCAAAGAGAATATGTTCTGATGACCAAATATCCATGGGGAGCATGAGCCAGATATTTTCTTGGCTAAAGTTAAGAAATTTATTTAACACATTGAAGGGGACCTGGAAAGGCCTCTTTCAAAAGGTGAGGTTTTAGTTGGGACTTGAAGGAAGCCAGGTAGGCCAAGAAGGTGAGGTGAGGAAGGAGATAATTGCTGACATGGGGGAACAGTCAGTGAAAATACATACAGTTAGGAGATGGAGTAGATCAGAATCACTGGATCAGAGTACAATAGAGAATATATTGACTTATTCTTTTCTTCTATGAAAAAGATTGTACATAAAAACATAGGTAATATTACATAGAGTACCTTCCTCTCCCAGCATATTGCACATCTCTGATCCAGGTGTTGGATGAGAATATAAGTAGAAGTATGAGAAGATTGGTAAAGTAGAAAGGGGTCGGGTTGTAAAAGGCTTTAAAAACTAAACAGATGACTTTTTTATCTTGGAGGGATCACTAGAATTCATTAAGTTTATGTGGGGGAAAGGAGGTTGACATGTTCCTAGTCTTTAGGAGCATCACTTTGGAAATTGAGTGAAGAATGGAGTAGGTGGAGGAGGTGGAGATTGAAAGTAAGGAGACCAATCAGTCCAAAAGTGAAAGCATAATGCCAGCACCTAGATCAGAGCTATGCAGTGTGCTGGGAGAAGAAGGTACTCTATGTAATATTACCTATGTATTAATATGCAATCTTTTTCATAGAAGAAAAGAGTAAGTCAATAAAACAAAGTGAACTTGATCATAATTCTTCGTGAATAAAACAACCTTATTCTCAACTCAAACAATCTTTACTGTCCTGCTCAATTCTCCTCTTCTATTGATTCCTAAACATTCCAGCCAGTTGAAAAGTAAGAAGTTTGGAGGACTTGACTTCCCTGAAAATCCTTAATATATTAATATCAATTCCTCAGCTTGATGGTAAATATCTACACTACTGAAATGTTTGGAAATGAAAGTTCTCAATTTGGGAATCATCTGGTCCAAAAATTATTTTAGCTACATCAAGGCATGAAAGCTAGTCAATTGAGGGGACTTATATAGTTCATGCTGATTTTCTGGATTCAGGGATTATTTCTAAGATAATTCAAAGAGAATGTATTGTGATAGCCAAGCATCCAAATTGTTAGGTGCCAGAGCCAGATATTTCCTTGGCTAAATTGAAAGTTAAGGAATTTAATTAACACTGAGGAGGAATCCACCCTTGTTCTACCTTAAGTTACAGACGTTTTGGGAAATGACTGCCTTATAGCCAGAGGCAAAGAGTCAATAGCCAAGTGTCCTCTTTCATGGAATCTCTTACTAAGACCCATTCAGCAGCATCTGTTATAAGGTGGACCCCTTGGCTTGCTTCCTCTGGATTTCTAGCCAGGGAGCAGAAAAAGGTTAGCTCCCCTTGGATGAGAGCATCTTCTTGCAAAGAAAATATTTTGTTGATTTCAAGCCAAGAATGTAGCATAAGAAAAGGGTCGTGTAGTTATTTCTAAGAGCCTGCTGCATTCTATGCAGGTGAGTAGTCTTTTCTAATAAAATATGTAGTATTGATACATATACAGACATATCTATACACACTACATATACATATATGTATGTATATATACACATTTCTACAATCTATATAGGCATGTATGCAATATATATTTAGTGTGTAAGTATATGACTATAGTATTGACACCTTCCTCCATAACCGGCAAAGAGATGGAACATTTCCCAAGATGACCCAGAACTGAGGGAAGGCATAGAGAAACAGTTGCAGTTCATTCAGACTCAGTCACAGTCATTGAATTTTATGATTCACATTTTTTTGAAAATTCTGTATTTGCCAAAATTTTGAATTAGAATATATCCTTTAAAATGACAGCACTGTGGTTTAGATAATAACAACAGGCATAACTTACATTTATAAACCATTTTGAGATGTGTAAAGTACTTTTAATCTATAGTCTAAAAGCTACTTTTCCATTGAACCCTCTAGTTCTGAATCTCCATTAGCTTGTTAGATAACTCTACATGATTGACTCCTTAAACTAAGTTTATCCAAATCTGAAGTCATTACCAGCTGACCTGGAACTGTTCCTCTTTCCAAAGTGTCTATTTCAGTTGAAGGTAACGCTAATCTCAGAATTACATGGATTCAAAACTTTGAGGTTTTAATTCTTCCCTCTTTCTCATTCCTTATCAATTTCTTTTCAACTAGTTATAAATCAAACTCCATAACGTCTTACATCCATCTTTTTATTTTGTTTCTCCATGCCTAGTCTTTTCCCTTTCTACTCCATCCATCTCATAATTATTTTTCCACTTCATTATATTTACATATTCCATATCATTTATGTATTCCATATTGTGATGTTTCTTGTTTTTTAATTTAATTTAATTTTCTCCAATTACATGCAAAAGCAAGGTTGAACATTCATTTGTAAAACCTTGAATTTCAAATTCTCTTCCTTCCTCCCATCCCACTCCCCCCTCATTGAGAAAGCAAGTTATTTGATATAAGTTAAAATGTATAGTTATGAAAAAATTACCACAATAGTTATGTTGCAAAAGTAAAAATAACCTCCCTTCCTAAGAGAAACCTCAAGAAAAATAAAGTTAATAAAAAAAGTACCCTTCAATCTGTATTCAGACACCATCAACTCTGTCTTTGGGAGGGATAGTATTCTTTATTATAAGTCCTTCAGAGTTTTCTTGGGTCACAGTATTGATGAGAAGAAGTAAGTCATTCACAGCTTCTTATTCTACAATTTTGTATATAGTTCATTTCCCATTCGTCACATAACTATTGAAATAGTCTTTCCATAAGTCTTTTCATAAGTCTCACCATATCTCTACCCTGCTCAGAAACCTTCAATGACTCCCTTTGCCTTGCAGTTTAACAAGGGAAGACCTATATTATCTAACTCCAATTTACTTTTCCAGACTTTTCTCATATCACATATGGAATCCCAGAATATTAGAGCAGGAAGAAGCATTGAGAGAGAATAATAGTATTGGAAAGGAAAATCCTGGGTTGATATAATGGAAGGAATAATGATTCCAAGAGAGTATCATAGGATAATAGACTTGGAAGTTATCTATACCAACCTATTCATTTTACAAATAATGAAAATTAGACCCAGAAAAGTTAATTGACTTGATCAATGACACAAAGCAAATTATTGATAGAACCTAGATTTATAACCCTCTCCTTTTGTATATAACTTTGGGAAGGATAGGTTAGCCTAGCAACATGGTTCTAGGTTGCTAATTGTTATCCCAAACTAAATATGTTATTTCATACCTATGTGATTCTGCTCATGGTTTATCCTTGTGCCTATTACACATTTCCTCTTCTTCAAAATTATTTTCATTCAAGATTCAGTATAAGTTTCACCTCTTATGTGAAAACTAACAAGCTAAATGTGTTTTCTTACTCTTCGCATATTTCTACAGTGTTTTTTCTAGAGCCTACTTTTGTCCCTATAATACCATATCTTGTATGTATTTGTCTATGTGTCATATCCTGTTGGAAGATTGTCAGGGACTGACATTTTTTTTTCCTATTTGATTTATGCAGTGTCTGGTATAATTCCTTGCATGCAGTAGCTCCTAGATAAACATTTGTTTACTTGAATAATGACTGTGATGAAAATTTAATGTAATATGATCTCATGAGATGTTTCCTCTTTTTTCTTGAATAAATTAAGAAAAAAATATGAGTGTTGGATGATGAGGAATAAGAAATGAAATGAACAGTGCATTCCTGCCAGTGATCATTAAGTCAATTAGAAAAATCTCAAATGAGTTAATGAATTTTCTGTATATGTAGTAATAGCATCCAAAATCTTCAGTGTCACAATCTTCTTCTCACTACTTGAACTATTGCTGACCAGTTTTGCAGAAAGTGAGGAGGAAAAGTTTTCTGTTAATTTGGTGGAAAAGTCAAAGGATAATTAATTCTGGGTATGAAGGGTAAAAATTAAGAAATGAAGTGAGAATCATGGATAAATTTTAACAGTGAGGCACCAAAAAAAAGCAAGGAAGGATATTTGAAATTATTCAAAAACACCATCAGTAATTCATAACAGAGAAACATTGTAAAGAAGGCAAGAAAGGTTGAAATACACACTCATGCTGTTGTGAGTATCCAGAGGAAGGCTTTTAAATCCTTTTTACTACTAAGTATGAAGTTTTTCTCCTGAGACTAGTTAGCATTCTGCTGAATTCTAGTTGTGCCTTTCAAACACGCTGCAATTTTGAGGGAAGCCAAGTGACAACTAATGTCTTCAGGGGATAAACAACATTATCTCATTTATTACCTTATTTTTCCTGGTATAAAATATAATTTTGCAGGGATTGGAAAAAGAAAATAAGAATTAGTGTTGCTATAAAATTTTGTGTAGAAATCAGCAAAATCAAAAGAATAGAAAATTTCATTCTTATTAAGAAAATACTGACAATCGAATCTTCATAGTCCTGATGGCAAATACACTTAGGGAACTTGGCACTAGCTACACCAATGGTTATGGGAGTTACTTCACATTCAAATATATCAGCACTGAATTTACATGTTTCATCACAGGAAAATGAGAGAACACTAAGGATGTATTGCAGAGAACTAAGGTTGTGTTCAAATGACTCTAACAGCTGTTTGGGAAATGAAAAATTCTGTCTGGCTACTCATTGTTTGGTCTCCAACAATCAAACAATGAATATGATTTTTTCAACTTAAAATATGGCAGATGTTAAGACACAGAGGGCAGTGGTTTAGGAGGAAAATGGTCAAGGGAGATTATAGGAAAAAAACTTTTATTTTTTTCCAGTGGATAAATGTGGGACAAATCATATGCATTTTTCTTATTAGCTTACAGAGTTTAAATGATTTACAGATGGTTGGCTGAGTGCTTGATTCTATACTTACTTATATACCTGAATTATTTCTCTCTAACATATCTCAATGACTGATCTCTCTCTCTCTCTCTCTCTCTCTCTCTCTCTCTCTCTCTCTCTCTCAGGAAGGGGGGGGGAACAAATAGAGCTCCTACATTAATTGACATGAAACTTCCTATTATTACTCTGATTTTGTATTGATAAGGTTGAAGTGTTTCTGGGTGGTAGTTGATGAAAGTCACTCATTATAGCAACAGTTGTAAATTGATGTACTAAAGTTAAATCATGGGTGTTTTTAAAAAGCAAGATTGATTTAAGAGTCTCCTTATCCATATATAAAGATATATCTATATAGATATATAGATATAGCAAAAGACTAAGAAATCAGCAGCTCATCCTGGATCCTATGACAGAGGGTTTCCCTAACTGGATCAGCCTTGCTAGATTTAGCCTTTTGTTATACTGGTTGGCAATTTCCTTGTTTCATCCTTGTACTTTAATTAGGAATCCTTACTATCTTCTGTAGCTATTGTCATTGTGCTTTGACCCTTATAGTCTAGAGTCATCTTCAACAGAAGGTTATAACAATGAGAAAGTCTGACTGTAGATCATGAGTCTCCGGGAAGGTTTTACTGGCTATTCTATAAAGTTAATTTATATGCATTTGGGCAGATGTTCTTCATTTAGTGTGCAATGTTGGCAGTATATAAGGCTTTACAGGAGTAGTACTGCAAGAGTGCATTCATTAAAAAATAGTTTGCCCTTTTCACTTGAAGCTTCTCCATTTTTCTTTTCTTGATAAAAATATAAGTTGTATAAAATGTTCTGTCAGTATATATAAATACTCGCATCTTGCATGTAGTTAAAAACTTCTCCTTTTCATTTAATTCTGTAAATTCATAGGTCATAGGTTGTCTGGATTTTAATGGATGTGAGGACTTTGTGACATTTACAAATTAAGACTGAAATAACTTGATTTTGTATCTTTTGTCTTCTCAGATGGTTTGCTTAATTTCTTTTATGTTGGTCTTTCAAAGTGACCATCTGTAAATTTTCAGATAATAGCTTAACAGTAAATAGTCCATTAATTAGGCAATTTATATTTGATTGAAGTACTGGAGATTTATGATTAGGCTTGTTTTTGCCAAGAAGATGAAATTCTGAAAAGGAGGTTGCTAAGAACCTTAACTGGGCATGACTATTGACAAATTTATTAATTAGGATTATGTTTATACCACTGTTATAAAACATAATCTTATAGAGGCTTAACCTGTAGTCTCTTTCATTTAAAAAATGCAGTCCAAGTACTGATGAGCTTGAATTTTGCAAATATACCTGAATTTTACCCTTTTTGTATTGCCTAACAGTCATCCCACTTCATTCAGTTTTTAAGGTAGTAATGATTCTTTCTCAGCAAGGAATAAACCCTTACATTCTTATAGCATATATAATCTTATATTCTTGTATAATTTTATATTTTTCAATTAACTTTCACAGGCATTCCTTTCATTTATCTTGTCTTTCAAAAAAAGTCTATAAGTTAGACAGTCTAGGTATTTATTACTCCAGGTGAAAAAAGTTGAAGTACACAATTTACATTAATTGGCTAAAGATCTCACAGCTAGTTATTAGAAGAGTTGATTTTAAAATGCAAGTCTCCTGAAACACAATTGATAATTGATACTTTAAATTACACTTTTACTTGCTTTATTGATACTTTCATAGATTTAAAAATTCCTTAATGTAGGCAACTCTTTCAGGGAGCATCTTGCATCCATTCCACTCTTCTCACCTTGATTTAGGAAGGCTTTCTTTATATCTGATGATATTTTGGGAATTTCACAGAAACTTTAGATTGTTCATTTGTTTTTCCTCTCTGTAATAGTATGGCTAACCTACCTTCCTTATTGTTTATAAGTCCTTATCATTATAATCTTCATTCTTAGGTATTTCTCCACTGTCATCATTTTCTAACTTACACCATGTAGGTCTCAATTATCCTTTTGCATGACTCTTTGGTGTGAATTTTTAAATAATTTAAAATAATTTCTAGAATTATATGAACTATATAAAATAATTTAGAGAAATTTCATTGTTACAGCACTAAATAAGCAAATTAATTTAGAAATTATTGTCATTTTTATTATATTTAATCAACCTATCCAATGAGGAATTAATATTTCACTAATCATATAGTTTCATCTTTATTTCTGCAAATAATTTGTTTGATATACATGTGTATACACACACACATATATATATGTATATATATATATATATATATATATATTTAAATTTATATTACTATAGCCCCTGAATAAATCTTGTAAGATGTAGTCTTAAGTAGTTTAATGTTTCTGGAATAAATTTAATGGAATTTTCTGTTTAACTGTTCTTGTGGGAATTTGAATATGTAGATACATATATATATATATATATATATACTTATACTTATATGATACATGTACATATATTTATATAAATATGTATCAATGTTATTTATATATATATATATGTGTGTGTGTGTGTGTGTGTGTGTGTGTGTATGTGTCAATTCATATTTATAGTTTTCTTTTTTCCATCACTTGCCATTGCCAGGAATTCATCACAATCTGGCTAGATTACTAATGAAGAATCTTTCTCTGTTAAACTAGACTTAATCTATCATATATATACATATATATATATAGATAGATAGATAGATAGATAGATAGATAGATATAGATATAGATATAGATAGATATATAGATATATATAGATATGTATATATATAGATAATCTATTATATATATATATATATATATATATATATATATCCAAGAATTTCAAACATCACAGAATCTTTCAGAACTTCCAGTTTACTAACATATCCTTCTGTAATCTATGTCAAAATGAGCCTTAGAGTAGGATTTTGTGAAGACCAAATGATAATCTTTGAGAAAACATAGTTTCAGTCCTTTCAATCAATGGTTGCAAATTTAGATAGAAAAAGAGACCATTAAACCATACATGCTGGAGAAGGACATGTAACTCCAGAATCTTTGACAAGCAAATCCTGAAAGTAGTCCTGATGAGTCAGACAAGGCTGAAAAACAATGAAACACCAACAAAAACAGTACATAAGGATCTTTATGAGCTACATATTTACTTAGAAAATCAAATATTTTAATATCGATGTTCTATTACAATTTTATTTATTTTTGTTTTTTCCTAAATATATGTAATATGGTTTGGTTCCCCAGAACTTCAAATGCTGTGAGTGGGTATGGCACTGAGTTATATGTCTGATAACTTTGCTGTAAATAATTTTCCCAATAATATACCTGTATCTACTTTGAAATGCTTGCTTTCACCTACAGAATTACTTTCATTAGTTTATATAAAACTCCCTATTAAGCACCATCTATGTATACAGGATTGTGCTAAGCATTTGAGGAGACACAAAGATAAATAAGACATATTCAGAGCCCTGCCTGAATCTTCAGACTATCTCAGAGCAATCCAATACACAAAATATATAATAATTTATATGATTATAGATAATAATAAAAATGATATGAATAAAATAAAAATAATAACTAGGTCATTATTATGGAACAATTTCAAAATTTCGATATAAAAATTAAAAGATTATTAGGTCTATAGTAGAAATCCTCCATGCTATATCTTTTGCTATTTACACAAGAAAGGACCATATCTTAATGTAATATTGAAAGTTTATTGAGGCAGCTAGGTGGCACAATGGATAGAGCACTGGCCCTGGAGTCAGGAGTACCTGAGTTCAAATCCGACCTCAGACAATAATTACCTAGCTGTGTGTCCTTGGGCAAGCCACTTAACCCCATTTGCCTCGCAAAAACCTAAAAAAAAAAAAAGAAAATGTATGGGGTGAAGAAGAGTTAGAAGTCAAGGATAAGACTAAGATTACAGACATGAGCAATAAGAATGTTGCTAATTTTCATCATACATTAACACATTTGGAAATGTATTGGCTTTGAGCTAGATTACTATAATAAATATATTTTAAATATAGTAGCATATACATATGAACTATTAATATAAGTAATATAATGAGTTCTCTTTTGGCCATACTGCATTGTGATAATAATAATAAATGGCCTTTTTAAAAATGAAGAGAAATTGTCAGAGATTGGGAAAGAGGAAGAGAGAGTGGAGTGTGATGTCATGGGGACTTGAGAAAAAGAAAATGGGAGAAGAGGGAACTCTTGCATAATAACCTCAGTTTTCTCTATTTAGCATAAAGGGAGGTATTCAGATGTTACAGAATGATGAGAGAAAAGGTGTGGGGAAAATTGAGATTTTGAATAGTTTCTATGGTAGTGACATAAGGAATCATTTAGAGAAGAACATCAGAATTGCAAACCCATCTGAATGACCAGATGAAGTTGGATGATTTGAATTTCTAATATAATCATATCCTTCAGTAAGAGTAGAGGAGATGGATGGTAGGAGTAATCCAGGGCTGTGGTTTGGTTTGGCAAGAAATGAATACTGATAAGACAAGGGGACAAGGAATTCAGTTACAAGGACAGTATGGAATTGAAAAATCTTACTATATGGCTGTGATTGGCGAGGGAAGAAAGTGAAGTTGGAGAAGGGCTCATGGTTTGAAAAAAGTGATGAAGAATAAGGGGATTGGAGGTCTTGAAAGGGAAAATTTGGGAGGCATGGGAGAGATGGACTGACAAGGATTATGGTCAGATGGAGGAATGTTAGTTTCTAATTATGGCAGTTGAACAGCCTAGGTAATGAAAAAATCCAGAGTGTGATATTCTACTTGTTTAAATAAGATGGAACAAAGAAGGTCATTCAATTTAAGGAGGCTGAGAAATTTAGGATGAGGGCATATCAGTTTGAATGATAGTCTTCTAGAACAAAGCAAAGTGTTGGGGAAGAATATTGCTAAACTGTTTGAGAGAATTGAGAAAATGGTTTGAAAACTGGTGCATAATAGCCGCCATGATTTGATAATAGTGAAACCTATTAATTAATGGAACTTCAAAGAAAGAGAGATGGCTGAGTGTGGGCATAAAGGAAGAATCTGGAAGTGGCCATGAGGAGCAAGGAGTATTCTGGTTAATGCACCATTATCAGTAGGTAAGGGGATTGATCAGGTTAATCAGTTCAAGAAAGGGTGGTTCTTGGTGTAATTTCCTGAGTGAAGTTAGGTCTCATTAGCTCTAATAGATAAACAGAGCATGAGAGAAAAAGACCCTGGACACAAAGTTTGTTCATTATAGAATGGACATTTCAAATAGCATAGTGATAAGGGGTGATGTGGAGTGGGAAAGCTAGTAAAAAGGGAAATGGTCAGTGGAGAGCTGAGAGGAAGGTTAATGAGAGAATCGACTGAGATCCAACAATTTATCAAGTTAACAAGTATTTAAATTTCAGTTATGTACTAAACTTTCTGTTAAGTCCAGAGGATAAAAAGAAATTTTTTTTTAAAAAGTCCTTTATCATTAAAGAACTCAATATCTATTGTGGGAGAGTGGAGGCAACATGCAAACAAAATAGATAAAGACAAAAGTACAATCAATAAATATTCAGCATATATCAGTGATAATCTCAAAGGGAGAAGTTTAATATACGTGAATACTGGAAAAGCTTTTCAAAGAAGGTAGAATTTTAAGGGAGACTTGAAAGAAGTTCAAACACCCAGGAGGTAATGATAAGGGAAAGAGGCATCAACATGCACAGAGGAAAAGCCCACAATTGGGAGATGGAGCACTAGATCATAGAAACATCAAGGAGATTAACATCATTGATTATAAAGTACTTGGAGGGAGAGTCAAGTGTCAATAGAAAGATAGGTAGAGAACTAAAAGATAAGACATTGTTTGCCATTGAGGTAGATGACATGAACAGTAAACCTCAGTCTCCCAAGTGTGTTGCAGAGGATGCTGCTGCAAGCTTAGAACTATAATTCTTCATCAATATGATGTGGCATAGTAATAATAATGAAGATGGCTGTGACAGGTACAATACATGGAACTCCAAGTTTAGAGTCAGGAAGAATTGAGGTCAAATTCAACTTCAGACCTGTCCCGACTGTGTGACCCTGGGGAAGTCATTTACCCTCTGTCTCAATTTCCTCATCTACAAATTGGGGAGAATAACAGTATTCCTTGTTGTAACAATTGAATGAGATAATTGTCATAAGTTCTTTAGCATGGTACCTATCTTGTAATGAGTGTTAAATTAATATTAACACTTAACTATTATCATTATGTCCTCTGATGTCATGATGCATTATTGCATTCATCAAATTTCTGAAGATTTTTAGTGTTCTTTTTTCTTCATGTCACTATCAACATGTAAATAAGGCTTTACTTATTAAACTCTGCATCAGTTCAAACAAGCTTTAAGTTTCTCTGAATTTTTCAAATTTCTCATTTCTTATGGAGACCTTATAAAAATCTTAACCTAAAACATTTTAAACTTCAAATTCCTTTCCAGCATTTAAAATTACAACTACCTCAAACTATGAACAAGGAGAGTTTGTATTTTTTAACCATGTCGCTATGCCTTTTTATGTTTTATTATTCATATAGTAATAGTGTGTCTCCTTTTCAGAGTTACAGAAAGAGTTCTTTTTCTGAGTTAGGGGTGGTAATGGGATGGGATATATAGTATTTTACCAGATGACTGCTCTCTTCAGAGGAAAGGAAAATCAAGGTCAGTGAATAGGAGTCTAAATATAGTATTAATTGATGCCCTTTCAAAAAAATACAGTGGAGAAAGTGGCTTGGAAGAACCTTTTTTTATCTGACTAAAATACCAAATGTCTAGAATTAAATAGAAGTCTCAATCATGCTTTAACAAATAAATAAATATATTTAAATATATTAAATTTAAATATTTATATTTAATATATTAAATTAAAATTTGAAATATTAAATATTAAATGAATATATTAGATAAATAAATACATTTAAATGTATATTTAAATACATATAAATATACATATGTGTATGTATATTGTGTACTTTATTCTGATTTAGGGCCTTTATGAATTTGGAAATCTTGATAGTAAAGTAGATGAATGGATTACTGGTCATTTAAAGTATTGGTCTGCAGCTATCTACACTGAAAACAGAGTTATAAGTCATAGACTTCCATGGATTCATACTTCCAAGGACAAAGAACTTTGCTGAATGCATAATTCACTGGGATCAGTAAAATATGTTTTTCTATTTTACTAGTCTCTTTTCAGAAATTATTAGGCTTAGGAAAAAAAGTCTGTGAAACAAATTTGATGTGCTAATATACTAATTTTAATAATCTTAATTTTAGTCACTGTTTTCTGCTACTCTCCATGAAAGCCTCAATAGAGAAATACTAAGATTCATGAATAAAAACATTTTGAAATTGAAGAAAAGTGAAACTAGAATGTAAGTATTTGTTTTAGTTTAAAAAGGTTCACATATCTAGTTATTTTCAGTTTATTAAGTTTTTTCTTTAAAAAGTCCATTATTTTAATGCCTTTATCCTTACCACATATCATTTCTATGAACCTTCCCATTCAAGATTTAAATGTCATCTATAATGAAAAAAAGCAAAATAAAACACTAAACAAAAACATCCAGAGTGAAGATATCTGGCAGTGTACAGAATATCCCATCCTAGCGGTCTCATACTTTTTTGCTCCAAGGAGAACATATGTTACATCATGGCTCTTTTGCATTATCATTAGTTATTCAGTACATCAGGTTGAGCATACTTTTAGCAATTTTTGTCCTTTGTGGTACTATATATAGTTTTGTTGGTGATGGTAGTGTTTTTCTTATTTCCTTCTGCTTCAGTTCATAAAAATAATTTATGTTTCTCTGAATAATTTGTAGTTGTAATTTGCCCCCATGTAATGATATCATGCTACAGTCCCCCCCAACATATTGATGGATACCTAATCTGTGTTTTCGTCTTTATTATGACAAAGGGTACTACTCTGAATATTTTGGCATATATTGGACCTTTGTTTCCGTGTTTGATTTTTTTGGCAAATAGATCAAGTAGTGAATAAGTAAGCACTTAGACTTCCACAGAAGGTTAAAAAACAAAACAAATCAATATTGGATGCCTTTAACAATACCAGCCCCACATCCCCTGGTAGTTCTTTTAGGATCCGAACCATTTGTTGAATTCCCAGAAATGTCATGGAGAGTTTTTAAAGTTCAGGTCTCCTGGGCTTTCATGTTATGATCTTAGACCTTCACCTGCAGGTCAGACCTCTCCTTTAAGAAACTCATTTCAGCAAATTTCCTTACCCTGCCTGGGAAGCTAGTACTCAACTAAAACTCAGAAGCTAATTTTTTTTAAGAGCTTCTGAACTTGGAATGCTTAAATTCATATTTACTGATAAGATAAGCTCAAAGGCTAGAAAATCCATTCTTAAGGTCTTTAGTATCTGAACCTGATTTATAAAAGGAAACAGAAAGGACAAAAGAAGGTAGTTAAGAACTGGAGTTCCTGAAACTCCAATTTCAGACAACTTTAGCCCAGCAAAATTGCTGTTTTATACTTCATGGTAAGGAAAGGAGAAATCTTCCCTTCCTTCCTCCTTTCTCTCTCCTCCCTTGCTGCATTCCAAAATGTAGTCTAATGAAGAGAGAGCCTAAGCAAAGAAAAGGGGCCAAGTCATATCACAGCTCTTAGAATAGAGGAAATGGTTTTTCCTCCGAGGAGAGTTTATACCCCATGACTGTCTCCAATCATCTTGAAGGCAGTTGCAGTCTTTGGGAACCAAATGGAAGAATTCCCTGAATCTTCTCAGAGCAAGGTTAAGGCCCTACAGAGGCATCTTGATGAGAATCCTGTTAGTCATAAACAGCACTGACCTCCCCCCACCTCCACTGGACTTTCAATCTCCTCTTGTTCCATATTCCCCTGCCCAACCCCGGATCTCTTCTCATTCAGAGAACTCAACTTGCTTTGAAAGGCAAGCATCTTCTTGAAACAAAGCCAGTGGGATAACAGTAAAAAGCTGAGTCCCCAAACTTAAAACCGCAGAAGGGAAATGGCTTTAGACCAAGCTGTGGCCCCAATCAATGGAGGAGAATTGGGGATAGGGAGAATGTATTGCCAGGAGCTATCACCTTTTGAGGTGCTTTGTGGTTATTTTTTCTTTAAGAAATATACTGTAAGGGCAGCTAGGTGGCATAGTGGATAAAGCACAAGCCTTAAAGTCAAGAGTACCTGGGTTCAAATCCGGTCTCAGACACTTAATAATTTCCTAGCTGTGTGGCCTTGGGCAAGCCACTTAACCTCATTTGCCTTGCAAAAACCTAAAAAAATATGCTATAGGGGGGCCAGCTAGGTGGCATAGTGGATAGAGTACCTACCCTGGAGTCAAGAGGATCTGAGTTCAAATTTGACCTCAGAAATTTAATAATTATCTAGTTGTGTCACCTTGGGTAAGTCACGTAACCCTATTTCCCTGTTTTAAAAAAAGGAAAAAGGAAAAAAAGAACAGAAATATACTGTGACAGCTTTATTTCAGTTTTCCTTAGCTCTGTTAGCTGCATTTGGGTTTCCTGGTTGGGTGTATTCTATTGTTTCAGTTACGTACCAGTTTTTGTGATCCTATTTGAGATTTCTTTTTCAAACATCCATTAGTGCTTTGCCATTTCCATCTACAACTTATTTTACAGAAAAGGAAACTGACTTGCCCAGGTCACATAGCCAGTAAGTGCCTAAGGTCAAATTTGAACTCAGGAAGATGAGTCTTCCTGATTCTAAGCTTGATGCTTTCTCCATAGCACCTCCTAGAATATATATGGGTAGAGGGAGAAAGAAAGAGACTTACCTTAGGTTTCTCTCATTCTACCATTTGCCCAGTGCAAAGCTATCTTCTTTAAAAATCCTGTGAGGTAGGTTATTTCTATTATTATAATAAAAATGTTCTAATAATTCTATATTCTAATATTCTATTATTCTATTCTACTGAAAAGAAGAGATAACTGAGATTCAGAGATATCAAATGATTTTTCTGGTCAAATAGCAAATAAATGCTAAAACCTAGATCTTATTTCAACTTCATTATACTTTGCATATACTATATTTCCTATGCTTTTTATGAATAATATTTAAACTTTTCTATATCTGATAAATAAATCAATCTTATCATTCATTTAATTTTATGTTCATTTTAAGAATTATTGTCATTATTGCAATATATTAAGATTGACTTTCTGAATGATTCATCATAAATGTTAAGATGACTGAAATATCAGACCAACTTCTTTTAAAAATAAAATGTAAATATATGTGCTTCTAGATTTATATATATATATATATATATATATATATATATATATATATATATTGAGATTATTGGTAGATGGAGTTAGAAGTTGAATTTTAATTCAACTTAAATTTATATCTAGATGACTGTGTATGCATTTATTTATGTTAAAGGGAAAAATATTTTAAGTTTATTTTACATTTGTCATCTAATTTTCTTTAGACCTGTGTTGATTTATATGATATTCTGGGTATCTATATAGTCAATTTTTATGGTTGTTTAAAAGAAATTTTTTCTTTTTGTTTTAGGGAGTCAATCTTAGACTAGGAATCAGAATAACTCCTTGAAGGTCAATTCTAGTCTGTAGCTTTCATTATACAATGTTGTCATTTAAGAATGTATAATGTGTATGTCATTTTTTTTCTCTCTAGTATTTTCATTCTTCCATTTGTATTTGATTTTTCTTTCACAATATGATCAATGTGGATCTGTGTTTTGCATACTTATAAATGCAGAGGCTATATCAGATCGCTTTTGTCAGATCGAGTGGGGAGGGAAGGGAAGGAGTAGAAAAAAGGTAAAATGCAAAACCTTACAAAAAAATGATTGGCAAAAACTACCATTGCATATAGCTGGAAAAACAAATAAATAAAAGATTTTTTAAAATTAAAATAAAAAATAGATATCTGCCTTGGGAAAAAAAATAAAGAAAGCCAAGATGGTCCTTAAAAAGTAGATTTGCAGTCAAGTCTCTTCAGAAAGGTAGAAGCTGCCAATGCTTTTGAGGCACTGGCATAGACTTTGTGAACTCAAAATTACATCAATGCTTTAATAAACCATTAATACATGATTTTATGTTTCATTTTTAATTTTTAAGGAAGATACAAGAAATTCTTTAGAATAACATTGAAAAAAACAAACCAAATTGTGTTTTTTTTACAAATAAGATCATAGAGCTGTTTTTCTTCTTTCTTTCACTTGTAGGTCCTTGCTTGACCAGAGATGCCATAATCCTATATAATATTCAACATATTAATACTAAAAATTCTTCTTCACAAAATCTGAGAATTAGATTTTTTTAATCCAATATAAATATCTGACCCAAGAATCTACTTTACAACATCAAAACAGAAGTATTATTAAGTATTATTAAGATCCTGCTCTGTGACAGGTATTGTGCTGGACTGTGGGAATAAAATGACAAAAATCAAAAATGAGATAATAAAAAATGGACAATATGACATTATTATTACTTGTACAATCAAATCTTTACTTTTTTCTATGTGACATCCAGGTGCTATATTATCTGGTCACATCTTGTCTATTCAGTCTTCCTACTCTAGTAATAATCATTTCCCACTTATCCATCAATTTGGTTTCTTACTCTTAGCTGGGAAATTTTTTCTTCAATGACTCAGGACAAGATCTAGCCCCTGATTTATCTGGGTATAGGGCTGGCATCACTGAATTTTTAAGACAGAAGTGATCTCCGAGGTCCCTTGTGCACAAATATAATGGCAAATGGTCATTCTTTTTCTGAACTTATTCAAGGAAGGCAACCCCAACAATGATTGAGGCAGCCCTTTCTGCTTTTGTACATTTTGAACTCTTAAGAAGCTTTCCCTGACATCCATAAATTTACTTTTTTTTCATTTCATTCATTGCTTCATGTTCTGTTCCCCACACATTAGTACTGTGGGTGGCATTACATATAGTTTGTGGGCCTGTATAATATACATATATGCATAGCATAAATAGCTATATTTATTTTTTCTTTTTTTTAGGTTTTTGCAAGGCAGTGGGGTTAAGTGGCTTGCCCAAGGCCACACAGCTAGGTGTATGAGGCCGGATTTGAACCCAGGTACTCGTGACTCCAGGGCCAGTGCTTTATCCACTGCGCCACCTAGCCACCCCTAAATAGCTATATTTCTAAAACACACACACACACCATTTTTTTCTCCAATTGTGATGGTCAACATGTCTTTGGCCCATAGTTCAATGGTTTTAAACTTTCCATTGTACTTTTTATGTTTAATGAAATAGAAAATTTCAAATCTCAATCATTTAACAATCTATAAGAAATTCTTAAATAACTGCTATTGCTCAATATATTTCTCATGATTTTAGGATATAAAAACATGGAAGCCTGGAAGCCAAGGAATTTATAGTTTAATCAGTTAACTCAAACTAATGTCAAAAAAGTAGAGAATAATTCTTACAAAATGCTATAGTTCTGACCATGAGTTCAGTTGGAATTCAGAGAAAAGAAGAGGGGACAATTGAATAAATCTTAATGAAAAAGATTAAATTTGAGCTAGACCTTGAAGGATAAGTGTAATTTGAATAGCTAAAAGGGAATATAAAGAATTTTAGAGGTGAGAATCATTTTATAAATGATATTAAGGAATCTGAAAAGTCTGTACTTTGATACACTAGGTGTTATTGACTTATTGAGACTTCTTAAACTGGAAAGCAGCATGATATTAGATTACGGAAAGTGCTGTTTTATTAATAGTGATATGATAGTGAGGTGTATGATGAATTCAAAACAGCAGATTCAATGAGAGATTGAATAAAAGCTCTGAGAAGCAGCAACAAGATTAGACCATATAGTTCTAGATCTATATTATTTAATTTCATTCACCAATGTGAAATTGTGGATTAGAAAAAATAATAAAGATTTGAAATTGTGGAATTCATTTGTCATTAGAGAATGATATGCCATATGCAAGTTGCTCAGGGGATAGAGTGTTTGACTTGGAGTCAGGAAGACCTGAGTTCAAATTCAGCCTCAGACACATTATGTAATGCAAGGCAAATCACTTCAGCTCTATCAATCATTCAATCAGTAAGCATTTATTATGCACTACTATATATCAATCACTGTGCTAAGAATGAGGAATATAAAAAGAAGCAAACAGAATCTGTCCTCAAAAAAGTTTACAGTTTGTTCAAATGCAAAATGGAGATAATTATAGCACTTACTTCCTAAGGTTGTTGTGGAGAGAAAAAAAGATAAATGTTTTGAAGCACTTAGTAAAATGCCTGGCACATACTATAGTAAATGCTTATTAATGCTAGCTATATTAATTATTAGTAATGTACATTGAATTGAAAGAGGAATAAGTAATTATTCATGTTTAGACCATCCCTGTATAATTTTTTAAATGGTTATTCTATAAAAATTAGTGTTTAGATTTAGAGTTATGCCAACCAAAATTCCAAAGGGAGTTACTTTACAGACCCAAAATAAGAACAATATTCTAGAGAAACTCAATGTGGATGATTTCAAGGGAAATGTTTGTTTAAAGCAGCAAGGAGGAAGTTTGAGTGCTATTTCTCTATTTCAAATCCTGTTATAAAATAGTAATTTTCAAAATCATTTAATACTAGTTAAAAATATAAAAAGAGACTAGTGGAATAACTAGTCAAATGGATCTATTATTACATCTGTAGCAGGAAGGAGAATTCTTATTCAATTTAAAAGAATGAATTGATAATAAAATGTAGCCAATTCTGGCTACATTCCAGCACCGTACATACATCCCAAGGAAGTCAATGGCAGAAAGCTATGTAGCAAAACAAAAACAAGGGAAAAAATTTTTGCTTATCTATTGGTAGAGGGAATGGTTGAACAAATTGGGACATATGGATATAATGAGATATTATTTCAACATAAACAATGATAAATATGTGGAATGCAGAGAAAATAGGAAGAATTGAATAAAATGATGCATAGTAAAAAACATAGAACCAAGAAATAATATTTACAGATCCTAAATGATATAAATTATAACCCTTTTAAAAAGAAATGAAATTCTTATGAATTTTGAACAATCTAGATCCTAGAAAACTGACTAAGAATAATTTCTTCCTCCTATCAATAAAAAGGTGGAGATTTATCAAGCAATGATCAATTAGCATTTAAGTGCCTCTTATGTGCTAGGCTTTGGGCATAAGAAGATTAAAGTAGTACATGATCTCAAGGAGCTTACATTCTATTGAAAGAGACAATTTTCTTTCTGATTATCTATCCATCTGTCTGTCTGTCTATCTCTAACTGTATGTATATATATATATATATAAAATCATGCAATCTATACACATATATAAGTACACACATATATAATCATTCACACATACGTATACACACATATAAGTATATATACATAAATATAAAATCATGCACATATATGTATATATATATACACACAAAAATATTATATATATATACAATCAGGAAAATAAAATCAAATGGAAAGTAGTTGATGCACCAGCTATTATGGAAATAAGGAAAGAGTATATATTGAAGATGGTGCTTGAAACATGGATGAAGTATATGATATGATGGAATTACTTTGTCCATTGGCATTGAAGCAGATTTTCTTTTTTGCCATGAGTGATGGTAGAAGGATAAAAGAGACAAGATGGTGGTATGAAAATAAAGGGAAACTGTAAAAATGAAAAAAGTTCATATTTTGGAAATTTTGTTATCAATTTTTATAGAGATATACCATGAAATGGGATGGAGGTTCAAATTTTTTTTAACTCATCCAGTGGTGGATAGTCCAACATCCTATAATCTGAAAGACTAGCCTCCTATTAAAAATGATAACTTTGGAGCTTTATAATAATTGGTTCTAAGTATCCTAATATAATGATTAACTCATTTAAAACTTAAAAAGTCTTCAGTTTTAACACATTTATTTTGGACAAATATGTAGGAGTTCAGTCACAACTCTCCAGTTGCTCCAAATGGAGATTCCAAATCTCCAGTTAGAAAAATTCCTAACATCTAAGCGAAGGTTGGGCACCCTGCCTAACTTTACATTTATATCTATGTCTAATTAACCAGGGGCCTCTCTGTGGTTGAGGAAAATTCAGTTTACTGGAAATGTTTGGGTAACAAAACAGCCTAGTATATTATAGTGTCTTGTAATAGATAGTCACTGGGTGGAGAAGTTGGGAAAATATATGACTTTTTCTTGGGATTTTACTTAGCCTGGTTTTTTTTTTTCGACTCTAGGATGTTTTGTTGTTCTAGGTGGAGATTGACTCAAACATGTCTCCAGTAGTTTCAGTTTGGGTGGGGGGACAAGGAGATGAGACATTTGTACAACAATTAGCAGAGAGTGTTTTTCCTTAGCCATAGAAGGGAAAGGATATTTAGCAAAGCTAGGCAGGAGAGTACTTTGAGTTGATTCAGCTGAATAAAGTTTTTGTCTGATTATTTATAATAATTCACCAGCCAAATTTTCAAGAGTACCCTACTCCTCTTCCTCAATGACTTATCTTCCAGTGATAAGGAAATAATATCTGTCAACATTCTGAGACCTTGGTCCCCAGAGTCAACCAAATCTTGAGGGATTTCTTAATTCCTTTTAAAAATAACCTGGCTAAATCTATGAGAAGAGATAGGGTTTAAAATATTATTTCTGTTACTCTATTATTTCTGGACTCTAGACCAGATGTCCCTTTCCTGCCATAGTCCAGTCCTCCCTTTGTTCCTTAAGAGTGTGCTGGAATGCTATGTTTGCCTCAACCACTTGAATCTAGATATTCAGAATCCTCACTTCAGGTTCTGGCACAGGTTTCTCTCTTTAAAGAAATTTATGACCAAGATGGTGAAGTAAAAAGGCAGAGAGTTATCCAAATTCACCTAAATCCCCCTCCAAACAACCTTAAAATAATTTCTCAGAATGGATTCTAGAACAGCAGAACCAAACAAAAGAAAATGGTGAAATAATTTTCAAGTCTAAAATAACTGAGAAGGTTGCCAGGAGATCTCTGTCTCATTGAAGTGAGAATAGATCCCAATCTAGTGTAGATGGCCAACAAGTAAACAAGTGGCAGTCTGAGCCCCAGGAGGCCAGCTCAGGCCTTGGGGGTGAATCAGCAGCTGCTGGAATTCTTGATACACTCCCCAAAAGGGGCCCAAATGGTCAGGAGATTACAGAGGACATTGGCCAGCCTGGGTCAGAACTCTTTTGTCTCACCCCTATGGGTATCCAAGTCACAGGCTACAGTCTCAGTCCCAGGGCAAGAAAGAAGACTAGCACACTGGAGTCTGTAGTCACAGAAAAGGGGGACAAGAGCACCTACAGACTAGAGTACAGGTCAGAAGGTAGAGCATGCCACAGGAGAAGAAATAAAAATTTAGTGGGGTTCAAAATTAGCTTTGGAGTGATAATGATGTTTGTCCTTCATTCTCAAAGAAGACCATGACATCAGGGAGATGATGCCATGACAAGCACATGAATTGGATGGGACAGTGCTAAGTCACCAGCCTCACTTTTTCCTCTGGAGTCATCTGGATCCAGTGGCCAGATATGGATGAGGATGACCAGAGATTGTCCTGGATGCCAAACAAACAGGGTTAAGTAACTAACTACAAGCCACATACCTTCTGTCTGAATTTGAACTCAGGTCTTCCTGACTTCAGGGTCAGCACTCTACTACCCACAGCACCATCTAATTGACCTTAACTCTGAAAACAGCACTTTGAAGAAACCTAAAAATTAGGACATCTACCCTGGAAGCAGAGCTCAGCTTTAACATAATGTTAAAAACCATGAAAAAGTCTAGAAAAAAATAAAGCAAGAAAACAAACAAAGAAAGAAAAGAACCTGATCATAAAAAGTTACTATGACAGGGAAGATCAAAATACAAACACAGAAGAGGACAACAATGTCAAAATGGCTATCTGAGAAAGCCTCAAAGGATAATATGAATTGGTATTAGGCCCAAAAAGAATTCCTAAAAGAGCATGTAAAAATTTTAAAAATCAAATAAGAGGGATAGAATAAAGAATTGGGGAAAGAAATAAGATACTTGGAGCTTTGTATTGCTGAGACTAGCTAAGTCAATCACATCTGATCATCATACAATATTGCTGGTACTGTGTACAATGGTATAATATCCAATTTTTTAAAAAAAGAAGTTAAATTAGTTACAAGAACAAATAATAAAACTATACTAATAGAAGACCTCAACTTTCTCCATGTTAGAATTAGATAAATCTAATTTAAAAAGCAAACAGAAAGATGTTATGGACATGAATAGAATTTTAGAAAATTTAGATGTAATATATCTCTATAAAAAACTAATGATGATAATTCTACCTATATTAATTGCTCATGAATAAATGGAGTCAATGAAATAATAATGACAATTGCACTTTAGTTTACTTATTCAGTACCAGACCAAATGTAGCATAGTTTTTGATAAATGCAAAAATTCTAGTTTTAGGTGACAAGAACTCATTCTTTGACAAAAATTGTTGGGGAAAATGAAAAGCATTTGTTAGAATGTCTCCCACAGTATACCAAGATAAGATCTAAATGGCTAACTGTTTTAGACATAAGAGTGATACCATAAGTAAATTAAGGGAACATAGAATAGCTTGCTTGTCAGATCTATGAATAAGGGAGGAATTTATCACCAAATGAGACATAGAAAGCATTACAGGATATAAAATGGATGATTCTGATCACATACATTAAAAAGGTTTTGCACAAATAAACCCAATTCAGACAAGATTAGAAGAGAAGCAGAAAACTGGAAAAAAATTTTCCAGCAAGTTCTCAGTGCTCAAAAATATAGAGAACTGAGTCATATTTATAAGAATATGAATCATTCTCCAATTGATAAAAGGTAGTTTCTAGATAAATTCAAAAAGCTGTTATCATATGAAAAAATGCTCTAAATCACTATTGATTAAATAAATGCAATTGAAACAATTCTGAGGTATCACCTCTTACCTATTAGATTGACTTAAATGACTGAAAAAGAAAATAACAAATGTTGGAGGGGGTGAGGGAAAATTGGAACACTCTTGTCAGAACTGTGTACTTATTCAGTCATTCTGGAGGGCAATTTGGAATTTTGCCCCAAGGGCTTTGAAATTGTGCAGAACTTTTGATTCTACCATAGATTTGTATCCCAAAGGAAAACAAAAAGAAAAGAAAACTGGCCTATATGTACAAAAACATTTATAGAAATGGAGGAGAATCATCAATTGGGGAATGATAAGTTGTGATGTAATATTGATGTGCTCTAAGAAATGATGAGGGGAATGCTTTCAGACAAACTTGGAAAGACTTTCATGAACTGATGAAAACTGAAATGAGCAAAACCAGGAGAACATTGTACACAGTACCAGCAATGCTGTATGATGGGCAAATGTCAATGACTTAGCTAGTCTCAGCAATACAAAGCTCCAAGAGAATTTTGAAGGACTTATGATAGAAAAATGCTATCTACCTCCATAGAAAGAATTGAGGAAATATGATTGTAGTTCAAAAGTTACTGTTTTTAACTTTATTTTGTGTGTGTGCTTTTGGGGGTGTTTTCTTTCACAACATGACTAATATGGAAATATTTTGCATGACTGTACATATATAATATGTCAAATTGCTGGTCTCCATGTGGGGAAGAATTGGTACTCAAAATTTTGAAAAAATAAATGTTAAAATTGTTTTTATATATAAATGAAAAAATATGAATAAAATATTTTTGGTCACAAAATCAATCTCACAATTGATTCAAAGAAGTAGAATAATACTAAAGAAATTTCAAAAATAATTTACATATTCAAAAAATGTTCTCAACAACAATCTTGGAATTACTGTCAATTAACATTTGTGATTACTTTTCTTGGTACTACAGCTCATAATTCATCCATGGATGATTCTTTTTCAATACTAATTTATGTGTTTGATTTGTTTCCAATGACATGCAAAAATGGTTTTCTGCATTCATCCTTTTGCAAGATTTTGAGTTTGGCATTTTTCTGACTCTCCCCCACCCAATGGCAGCAAACAATCTTATATGGATTGTATATGTTCAATCATTTTTAACATATTTCCACATTAGTCATATTGTGAAAGAGGAATTAGGACTAAAGAGAGAAAAACATAAGAAAGACAAAACATAAAAGAAAATTTAAAAGGTGAACATATTATGCTTTGTTTTGCATTCAGATTCCATAGTTTTTTTCCTCTGGTTGTGAATGGCATTTTCAATAACAGGTCTTTCAAGATTGTCCTTGATCACTGAACTACTAAGAGGAACTGTGACCCTCATAGTTGATCATCTAACAGTGTGGTTATAACTGTGTATAATGTTTTACTGACTCTGCTCACTTCATTCAACATCAAGTGATGGAAATCTTTCCAGACTTTTCTAAAGTCTTGCCACTCATTATTTCTTGGAGAACAATTGTTCTCCATCACATCTTATATGCCATAAGTTGTTTAGTCATTCCCCAGTTGATGGACATCCCCTTGATTTCCAATTCTTTGTCACTACAAAAAAGAATTACTGTAAATATTTTTGTGCATGTGGGCCTTCTCTCTTTGGGATTCTGACCTAGTAGTGGGTCAATATCTTTCTGTAAATCTTCTCAAGAGAATCTGCCCAATGTACTGTAGTTTTACTTTCATATTTTTAAAAATGACATTATTTCTAACATATAATGTCAATTATATGTTAGAAGTACATGAGGTGTCTATTTTTCACTTCTTCACTTACTCAAATAAACTTTAAGATCAGGATTTATACATCCAAACAAGTGTAATCATTCCAAAAGTAGTTATTTAGGGAAGCCTATGCAATCCCAACTGAGGGTCATACTCCATAAGCATATTGCTTAATAGAATTAAAAACGAACAAACCTTTATCCAAGATAGTTTCTGTTAGAAATTATTTTTGAAAGCTAAAAATATCTGTAGTATACCTAGATTAGAAATTAGAAATAAATTTTGTGAGACTATGGATTAAGACAAACTAGGAAAAAAACTCCTATAAAGTCATAATAGGAAGTGTTATACAGTTAAGATCATAAGGGTATATGAAAAAGGATAAGATTCAGCCAGCAATCTTACATCCCAGAGAGACGTAGGAGGATAGTTGGCCTGGAAAACTGTCTCTGAAAATAAGTTACCTAAGTTTATTATATGTCCAGCTTTTTGTAAGATACCCCACCCATCTCTCATCTCTCTCTCTCTCTCTCTCTCTCTCTCTCTCTCTCTCTCTCTCTCTCTCTCTGTCTGTCTGTCTGTCTCTGTCTCTCTCTCTCTGTCTGTCTCTCTGCCTCTCTGTCTCTGTCTCTCTCTCTCTGTCTCTGTCTCTCTCTCTGTCTCTCTCTCTCTCTCTGTTTCTCCTTCAGATGAATGTATACAAACACATACCCATGCAGATTTTTTTCCCTCAAAAGACACAAATTTGGCAGGAATTAAAAAAAATTATAACATAAATATTTGCAACTTCTCTTGAGGTTTGCTTGGAAGACTCACTTAGATCATGAAAGATTTTTGGAAATATCTTTGTCTGGAATTAAAAATCAAATACAAATGAGTTTCTCTTATATATGTCCTCTCTGTCACTATGGCAATGGTAATTAATTGACAATAATCTCAAATTATGTCGATTTAATTTTATATCAATGGAGGAGAATCTAACCCAACTTAAAAAGTCATTTTTTACACCAATCATTTGAGTTATGTCTGACTTTTCTTGGCCTCTTTAGGGGGTTTTCTTGGCTAAAATGTTGGAGGAATTTGCCTTTTCCTTCTTTTGTTCATTTGCTGTTGAGGGAATTGAGGCAAAAGGGGTCAAGTGACTCTCCAGGGTCACACAACTAGAGTCATGAAGTTACATTTGAATTCCAGTCATCCTGACTCTAGGCCCAACTCTCTGTTAACTGTGCAACCTAATTGTCCATAAAAACCATATTCAAAATAAAAAATGTCGAATCAAAATACTTTAGGACTTAAGGGGCTATCTGTTCCAACCTTCTCACTTGTTAAGAAACTTAAGTATAGAGAGGTTACTTGTCAGATATGCAACTACACACAAAAATATCAGAATTGAATTCTTCAATCCTAGCTTAGAGAGCTTTCCAGGACTTTCACACTGCTGTTAAAATGCATCTATTCTAGTACACATTTTATTTAAGTAACATTCTTTAAAAGAGGTATAACAATTCTATGATCTAAAGTTCTTGTTCCCTTGCTAAAATGCAAGTGTTCCATGGAAAATGCACATGCTAGTTTCTCAGGAAATTAAATTCAATTTAGGAAATATTTATTAAATCCTATTATATATAAGACCCTGGGAAAATAAAGACTGAAACCAGATATATACTACTTCAAAAAATTTGCATTTCATTAGGGAGACATACATCTTTTTGAACTAGATAAAAAAGACTCGAATTAAGTGACTAATCAATTACTTGGTCCAGAACTGGTGGAATGATCAGATCTAGAGATTGGTGCTGAATTTACCATTGTCTTGCTTAGTCTGGATGAAAATATCTAATACAGTGCCACTTTAATGTTGTTCCTATTCTGTCCCTTATCAATGTTGAAGCATGGATTGTATGTTTATCAAGTATATAGAGGTTGTGAAACTGAGAGTAGGTAATTAGCATGTCTGATAAAGAGGAAAAAGAACAGAAGACATGGAATAAACAGTCCAAGCTCTGTGCTAAGTGCTCTCTCTCTCTCTCTCTCTCTCTCTCTCTCTCTCTCTCTCTCTCTCTCTCTCTCTCTCTCTGTATATATATATATATATATAGATAGATAGATAGATAGATAGATATAGATATAGACATATCTTTATTCACTCTTTAAATCATCACAAAAACCCTTTAAGATAGGTGCTTTGATCTGAATAGAGTTCATATTTAGTCTAGAATCAGAGAATCAGGGACATTATTTCCTTTAAGGAAACCAAGGCAGACAGAGGTTACATGACTTGTTCATGGTCATACAACTATTTATTGTCATAGAGACCAATTCAGGTCTCTATTAGAACAACATAAGAAGATAAGTTAAAATTTCAGGTATTGAAATCAGGGAAAGGAAATAATGTCTCAGATTCTCTGATTCTAGTCTAAGTATGGACTCTATTCAGATTAAAAGCATTTTACCCATCATTTTTGACCTTTGTTTTGTAGAAGCTAAAAATGGTTCAACTTAAATTGTAGCAAATTGATAGATTAAAAATTTTTAATCTGACCTTTTGGTGTCATATAAGACATGCTGACCGTTTATTACTGTTGTTGCTAATATAAGTAAAGTGAACATCTACTAATTGTATGGGAATGGAGGCAGAAAATATCCATGCTCCAGGATGTGTACTTTTGTTGGCATCATGTGCTTTTTTATTCAGACACACCAAACACTGAGTTTAGACTAAACACAATGGATTTAAGTTGTGCTCAATTACTTTGCAGTGATCAACACAGATTTTGCTGGTTTAGAACATGTCCTTGACTGATGAGGGCTTGTGTTGCTTTGGATTTTTTTGTTCCTTTTTCTTTGTTAGGTAAAACTATTTGAATAGTTTGTCCTCCAAAGCAGAAACTTACAATGCATGACAAATTTCAGTGAAAAGAGAATAGGATCAATACATTATTTCTGCTTCATTATCTGTCTAGGAGTCAGTAGCATGAAGAATCTCTCTTTTTAAAGTGTTTGTACACATACCCATAGAGAGAAGTGGAAAGGTGACTGATGATGGTTCCAATATGAGCACTGTCATTAGATGCCCAGAAAAATGAAGTGATTAACAAAGGTAAGTTTCATGGAGAGTTAGTAGTGTTTAAGAAACTAGAACCCAGTTTTCCTGATTTCTTATGTTATCACAATCTCTTGCCTCCCTTTGAACTGAAAAAAAAAAAACCTCCATGGACAAACATGGTTCCTCTTTTTCTTTGAATGCTGGAAATATCGAGTAGTTTCATTGAGGAGAAAAAAAAAAAACTTTCTAGTGGATTTTTCTCTATTTAATTTAATGCCTATTCATCTATCTTCTTGATTTGAAGTTCATCTTGGAGTCAGTTATATATAATTCTGAATTCTTCTTCCAACTTTGTCATATCTTTGGCCCATTGTTAGAATTATATGCAAACTCATGTTGGATTTGTTTCTCTTGTTTATATTTCCACCATTTTCCCCAGTCCTTCTTGATACCTTTAATTCTCTTCCTTTCTTCTAAACTTTTGCTTGTAGTTAGAAAAAATTATAATCATAAAATTAATCATCACCTACATTCCATCTGATTAGTATCCTGCTCACTGAAGAAATCTAAAGGTTTGTATAAAAAGTTATACCTACACAAAAACCTTAGCAGCAGAAAATATTCCATGTGCCTTATGTCATTCTAAGAGAATGCAGCAATGATTCGTTTTTTTTTTCTGTTTCTCAGTATGTGTAGCTGAAAATGAGTCCATTATGTGGATAAATCTGACTATTCTTATGTTCCTTATATTGGTCAAGACCCAACTTTCATGTAAACATTGACAAGAAAAGTACTAAGATGGACAAGAAGTTTTCCACTCACACAAAACTTAACTCATGATTGGCAACCTTTCCACAAGTATACAATTAAAATAAAAAGAAATAGGTGAAAAATACAGATTTTTTTGAGGGGGGGGACTTGCATCTATGCTGCTGATTTGCACTTTTGTTTCTAAAAAAAAGAACACTGTTTCAGGCAACTCAATAGAACAAAGCAAAATTCTTTGTACAGTGTCCCATGCTGAGGAGAAGAGAACAGCAAAATATCATGAATCAGAACTCATGGTGTGATGCTTTTTTTCATCATGGTTTTTAAAGAAAGGTTTAATGCTTCCAATTGGATTGGATTGAGGATAATAGAATAAAAGGGACAGTGGATGTTTTGTTTAGTATCTTGAATAAATTTTGCAAATTGTCTGAGTATTTATTACAAACCATTTTAAATTTAATTCAGCCAAGGTTTTAGTATTTTCCTGACTCAGTACATAGATGTGACTCATTCAGAACAAATCTTAATTAGACAGTGACATGAAGGCATGCTCAAAATACCCCTATGTCATAATAAAAAAAAGAGAAAAGGAAATGTGGGGCTTTATGGGAAATTTCTTCAATTTTGGATTATAGATAAAAGAATTATTACAAGTTGATACAGAGTCCATGACAAGATTCTCTAGATCAAGAGCACATTTTTAAAAATTACATGTTATTAGATAAGCAGTCAAAAGTAGATGGGATATCTTGTTTACTGGTATCTTAAAATCAGCAGGAAGGTCATTTTATTTCCATTGAAATGAGGTATAATACATAGAACACAAAGAAGGTCAAAGTTGAACATAACCATCAATGAGACTTTATTCTGTTGAAAGTCTGGCAAGGAGGGAGAATTACTACTACTACTGCTACTGCTCCAACTCCTACTTCTTTTCCTATTCCTACTGTTCTTTTTTTTTTTTTACAGATAGGATACTGGAGGGATAAGATCTATGCATGGAACCCTCAGAGCCTTTTCTACTGTTTCTCTTTTGTAAATATGATGTTGATTATGATAAAACACTTTTCCCCTCTAAAGGTTCTACCTATAAATAAGATCTCTTTAAAAGTTATATACATATTTATGCATGTATTATATCTAAAAAGCAATCTACACATGTATTAAAACATATTAGATAGATAGATAGATAGATAGATAGATAGATAGATAGATAGATAGATAGATAGATATCACTGACTCAGGCCTATACTTAAGTTTCATGTAAATATTAGGGGAAAGTCTAAGTTATATTTAGAATATAGAATATTGCTAACTGCTGCTAAGAGGTTTTCATAAGATTTTAAAGTAGCAAGAGGATAGAAATGAAATAGAAAATATTGTATTGAAAGTCTAAATGATAGTATCAGTGCAAAAAAAAAAGCAAGTTTGGGATTATACTCTATTGAAATGGAAAGGCAATAGGATATTTCTATTGGTTCCTTTACAATGCAAATGAAGAGAAATGAATTTGAGCATCCTCATCGAAACATAAAAATCAGTGTTGTTGTCATTTACCCCCCTCATCTATTAAAAAATAGAATATAGTTTTTGGTTCTTGCACTTTAGTTCTTTATAGCATCCATCTAAAGAATTATTGCCAAGAGATGGATTTGGGCAGATCTTGTTTGATTCATAATCACATAAATGTTAATAAGAAATTTACTATTGGTTCAATTAAGTATGTAAACAGAGATTTCTTCACTTCTAAATTTCAGGAATGAACTCAAAGTTCTAAATTGATTTTCAGTATCTCTATAATGCTCTCTGTGAGTCCTTTATCATGCAATACATATCATAAATGAAACTCATTTAAATCGGGTGCTTTTGGTCAATATACAATTAAGTTGATTGAATGGAATGCAAAACACACCAATTTCATATTATTTCCTACTTTAGGGTATTATATCAGGATGTTAGTTAGATGAGGAGTTTTGTTCAGCATGGTATAGTGGTAAGATAGCCTGGAGCATAATAAAGTTTTAATAAGTACTTGTTGACTGACTCAGCTTGCATTCAAAATCTAACATTACCACATAATACCGGTTATCTCTGGCAAATTACTCAACAACTCCAATCTTTTGCATCCTCCTTTATAAAAATAAGGGGTTTTGTCTATAGGATCCAAAAACCTCTGATAAATGTAATTAATGATATTTTCTTTCCTTTAAAGCAATCTATTTAGATATGCATAAAATATGTTTTAGCTCCAATCATTGGTTGGCTGCATGCAGAGGAGAAACTTATATAGTTTGGTGGGTATGGATATATACTAAATAATCCTTAAACCAGGTTTTGAATGGCACTAGTAATCTGGGAAAAATTATGAACCCTTTGTAAAAAGACTTTTTAATGTATAAAATAAAACATAAGAAAAAATAAAATATATAGGAAACCCATTATATTGAAAGTTATCAAACCTTTGTTAAAAACAAGTTTATGAGCCCAGGGTTCAGAACCTTTGTGAATCAGTGAAAGGTCTCTTTTCTTCATTTTATCAATAAGACATATATATAAATTTTTAATCAGAAATATATTTTAAAAATCTTTAAATATCTATTTGTCTAGAAATCACCTCATCTCAGATTTCAAAGTGACATTTTATAAAAAAAATTGTATTAGCTATTAATAAAAAATCAATTAGCCTATCTATGTGGACTGTCTTATTCCCTTGAAGCATCTGCTTTCCTTTCCATTGTTTAAAGAGAAGTAATTGCTTTGCATCATATAACTCTTAAGAAGAGCTGTTATCCAAAAATATATAGGAATATAATAGACAAGACCTTAAGCCATTCCTCAGGGGATAAGTGGTGAGATGTTATGAACAAACACTTCTCAAAAGAATTGCATGCTGATAACCACTGTATAATAATAATAACAACAATAACAGCAATAATGATAATGACAAAAGAAAGACAAATCAAAGCAACTTTTACCTTATATCCATTACATAAACAATAATCACAAAAGAAAGGAATATTACATGTTAGTGGAATTATATTTAAAAACAATTATATTAGTATAACATACTATTATACTATTGCTTGAGTGTGAATTGGTTCAAATATTGTGGAAATTATTTTGGTATTTGCTAGAAAATTGTCTAAAATATTTACACTCATTGACCCAAAAGTCCACTATCAAGTCAAAGAGTTATATGATAGAAAATATTCATAGCTATATATTTTTTCAGTAGCAAGGACCTTAACACAGTGGAAACCAACTGATTGAATAACATTTAATGGCCCATGAAAGGTTCAGAGAATCACTAAGCAAGAAGACACAATGAATATAAACAGGAAAAAGAAGCCAAGAATTCAGAGAAACAGACAAAGATTTATATAAATTATATGTAAATTGAAAAAAAGCAGCATCAGGAAAAAAATAGACACAGTGACTAGAATAGTGAAAATTAAAAGAATAAAAATAAAATTACAAGTAATACTATCTAATTATAATGATCTATTTATATAGATATATAATTATCTGTCTCTCTAAGTCCAAATAGCCCCTGAAAGAAATGAGACTGCACTTTTCTCCTTTCTTTCAACATGCAATACTGCCTGGATATCGAAGTTGGTTTTTAATTCTACTGGACTACTTTTTTCCAATTTCTTTTTTTATTTTTCCATCAATAAATAAAATATTTATTAAGTGCCTAGTAAACAAAATAAAGGGAAGTGATTAAATTTTAATAGTGAAATGGGAAGTATGTAATGAACAGAAATTTCAAAGTGAAGCTCACCCTTTTAAGGATGGGGTAGGAGAATTATTACAGAAAATTCCTTTATGTACCAGTTACAGAAGAAAACATCTTTAAAATGATCGATTTAGAAGGTTACAGTTAGCATTTAAGACTATTAACTAATAATATACACATTCCTACAAAATAGACACAACTAAGAAAATATAAATAATAAGTAATAAAGTGTTAACCAAGTTTTTACTGTTTGTGACAAAACAAACCAGAGACAGAGTGCCAGTAAATTATATAGCAATTTATTAATTACATTCTTTGTAAGAAGTCTATTTACAAAGTATTGGATTACTCCATTCCATGGAACTCCACTTGCTGTTGTAGAGCCAGACATTTTATACATAATCCTAAGTGAACAGGAGGTCATAAAACAATCGGATTTGGAGCTTGAGTAATTTTTTTTCCCTGATCAAGTTCATGATGCAGGACAATACAACAATTGCATCACTTGGGACCATCCAAGTAAGAGTACAATGTAATTATTTAATTTAGGGGTGTACAATGCAGAGCAGAACAGAACACAACTGGTCCACTTTAACACAGGCAAAAGAATGCATAACTTGTCATGAATAAAATAATTTACTCATTGTTTCATTGTATTCCCAGGCTCAGAGCCTGTCCATTTAAAGGATCTCTAGAAACTAAATTATTATTATAATTAATTTCATTATGCATATCACATTAATCAATATAAAAATCATAACTTTTGAAAAAAGCATATACTTCTTCCCTGGCTTGATTATATTCTTTTGTCTGATATATGTATTTTGCTTTGTTTCTGATACAGTACAATATCTAATTGGATTGTACATTTCTTTTTAAATCAATTTTTTTGAATCTTCTAATTTCTAGCTAGTTCATAATCTCTTTGAGAACTGACAATGATACTATATTCCCTTATTTCATTGGATCTGGAAAATATTATTTCCCAATGAAAAGAGATTTGAACAAGAAGCCCAGATATCTGAATCTTAAAACTAGCTGTAATTTGGGGCAAGGTCTTCTTCATATGTAAATAGAGGAATGAAATAGATGAATCTAGGGCCTCTCTTGAAGCTCAACCAAATGCTGTTCTATAAAATTTCTCAATTTGCTTTCTGTTTGCATGACTGGTTTAATTGATATCTCTTTTAAAATCTTTCCCACATAATTTACTGATAAATGAAAAGAGCATTTCCTGGGATGCAAAGCAAGAAAGTTGAACAGGATGATTCCTAAAATTCCTCCAAGTTTTTGATCCTCTGATTATCTAGTTATGAAATTTTAGCCAGCCTCTTTTTTTAACTAGCTTGGATTTTAGACTAATCAATACAACTTTCGTTTATATCTAAAACTGTGAAATGGGGATAATTAAACTTGTACAAATTATCTCAAATGCCTTTTTTAGAAAAAAGAAATAAGTGCTTTATAAACTTTTATAAAATATCAGCTATGGGACAGAGTCAAGATAGCAACATGAAGCCAACATGCTCCCACAGCTTTCTACACAAAGCTAAAACACCTATGCCTAGACATTAAAGCTAAAAAAAGACAAGATCCAAAGAAGTTTTCAATGTTGACATCATGGAGAATCTTCAGTTAAGGTCTATCTTTTTTTTGGGGGGGGGAGTAAAATCCAGGAGGCTGGAGCCACCTGGAGGATCTTAGCCACAGAGTAATTCAGGTCCTTACAGCTTGACAACAGCAAAGGTCCTGGCAGTTAGATAGCAAGCCAGCATGGAGGACCCCAACGCCCCAAAAGTCTGAACCATGATAATACTGGAACAAAAGAGAAGACTAGGTTGAGGATAAACCACTGTATAATCAGAACTTGGGCATAAAGGATGAAATCAAACCTCTGCAAAGGCAGGGCCTGGACTTCACAGGCCACATCTTAGTCAATGATAAAATAGGGATCAGACTCTATAGTTTGGGTCTATACTCCCTATTCCCTAGGCACAGAAATCAAACAATCAAAATGAGCAAAAAAAAATAGCTAAAAGAATTCTCACTATAGAAAGCTACCGTGTAGATAAAGATGACAACAATCCTACCTCAGAAGAAGAAAAGAGTGAAAAATTACCCACAGGGGAAGTCTGAAAGAGTCTTTTACTTGGACTCAAATCCAGAAGTTTATAGAAGAGTTTAAAAAAGAATTCAAAACCAAAGAAGAGAGTGATGGAAAGAAAGAAGTGATGGAAAAAAAGAAATGAGAGTTATGCAGAAAAGTTATGAAAAGTTGACCAAAGAAATCAACTCCTTTAAAAGTAAAAATAACCAACTTGGAAAAGAATGTAATTCTTCAAAAATAAAATAAAATTAACCAACTGAAAATGAATGTAATTCAGCTAAGAGTGAAATTACCCAAATAGAAAAGGAAACACAAAAGCTAAATAAAGAAAATAAATCCCTAAAAATTAGAATTGGACAAGTAGAAACCAATGAATATATGAGATTACAAGATTTTTATAAAAAAGTAAAACAAAAATTGAAGAAAATCTAAAGTACCTCTTAGGAAAAGCAAACATGGGGATGGCTAGGTGGTGCAGCGGATAGAGGGCCAGCCCTGGAGTCAGAAGTAGCTGAGTTAAAATCTGACCTCAGACACTTAATAAATACCTAGCTATGTTGCCTTGGGCAAGCCACTTAAACCCATTGTCTTGCAAAAGAAAAACCCTGAAAGAAAGAAAGAAAGAAAGAAAGAAAGAAAGAAAGAAAGAAAGAAAGAAAAGCAAACCACCTGGAAATAGATCCAGAAGAGATAATTTACAAATTATTGGTCTACCAGAAAGTATAGATCAAAAAAAAATCTGGAAAACATCTTGCAGGAAATTATCAGGGAAAACTGTCCAAATCTGCTAGCATAAGAAGACAAAATAGCTTTTGAAACTATATCTCAGGGCTATCATAGCCAAATTCCAGAATTCTCAAATAAAGGAGAAAATACTGTAAGCAGCAAAAAAGAAGCAATTTAAATACAAAGAAAACACAATCAGACTTACACAGTATTTATCAACTTCAACACTGAAGGACCAGAGGACCCAGAATACCATATATTGGATTGGATTACAACCAAGAATTTACTGCCCTGAAAAATTGAACATATCATGTCGGGGGAAAGATATATGTTCAACAAAATAGAGGATTTCCAAAATTTCCTGATAAAATAACCAGAACTGAGCAGATTATCCAATATCCTTAAATAAGACTCAAGAGATGCATAAAAAAACTAAATGAGAAGGGGAAGGAAAAACCAAAGCAAAATAAATGTTAGTCAAGAACATTAAATTGTATGCAGTTTTATAAGGGAAGATAAAGCATTTGCAACTTTTGAAAATATTTCTCTTAGGAGAGTTAAAGGGTTGAATATAATTGAAGAGATTGGGTTTAGAGAACATGAGGATGGTTGGTCTTTCCATTAAAGAGGACCAAGATGAAATCACTATGTTTGAAGCAAAAAGTCCAGATGAAAAAGAGGGTTGTTTACTCTAAAGTTATGTGCCTCAGGTTCCTTTGACCTACTTTAATTCTGCTTTGCTCAAAAGCTTAGCACTTTGTATTATGAGGGCATTCTATACTGGACAGTCTGGACCCAGTATCTCCCATACCTTAGAATCAAGTGTAAAATTCTTAAGAGAGACCTTCAGTCTCTCAAGTACTTAGAGCACTTAGAGATTTTATAATTAATTAAACCAGAAGTGACTTTAAGAGCAGAGGGTGGGCACTTACATAGAACCTACTTAGGTTTAACTTCAGTTAAAAGGGTTTCAATAACCTGGTTGGGGAGTTAAAAATGGGGAGTGTGGGAGAGAATATCCTTGGAGGAGTGTACAAATGGTTCATGAAATATTTTAACTGGATGACTTTGACTTATGAGGATTCTGTATGCTTTGATGTGATTCATTGCTCTTGAGAAATACATTTCTTTTTTTTAGGTTTTTGCAAGGCAAATGGGATTAAGTGGCTTGCCTAAGGCCACACAGCCAGGTAATTATTAAGTGTCTGAGACCGGATTTGAACCCAGGTACTCCAGACTCCAGGGCCAGTGCTTTATCCACTGTGCCACCTAGCCACCTGAGAAATATATTTCTAATGAGACAGAAGAGGGGAGGGGTACTTAGTGATTATAAGGCAATGCTGCTTGTCAAATAATCAATCAATCTGTATTTGCACTTTGATAATACATTGAATTATCAAGCAATTAAGCATTCAATTAATCAAGTTTTGATTGATGGTAATTTCATTGATGGTACTTGATTGTTAGTACTTAATTGATAGTACCTCTATCAATAAATAACACCTGGTGGAGAGGCACAAAAACCTATCATATTAGAGGGGATAAAAGGAGCATGTGAACACTGAGTAAATTCTACTCAAAAGATTTGGCTCAGAGAGGGAATAAGATTACATTACCACTTGAGTTTAAAAAATCTATCTTACTCTACAGGGAAGGGGGGGAAGGGAAAGAAAAGGGATGAGGGTACTGATAAAACCTAAGGAGATCTAATTGAAAATATACTTTAAGTTAAATTAAAAAAAAGTTAAAGTAGAAAGGGAGTAAAAGTTTGGTGAGAATGAATAAGAAGAAAGGAAAGAGAAAATGTAAAACCAAAAATTAACCAAATAAAGAAAAAAATAATTGGAAACTAAAATATTTAATTCTAAATGAGTATCAAACAGCAAATCACAGAAATAATAATTAACATCCAAGAAAATTATAACAATGAGACATCATACCAAAATTTATGGGATGCAGTCAAGGAAGTTTTGAGGGAAAAATTTTTTATCTCTAAATGTTTACATGAATAAAATAGAGAAAAACATATCAATGAATTGGGTATACAAATAAAAAAGTTAGAAGAAGAACAAAGTAAAGCTCCCCCATTAAATACCAAATTAAATATTTTGAAATTCAAGGGAAAAATTAATGAAATTGAAAGCAAAAAAATCATTGATCTAATAATTAAAACTAAGAGTTGGTTTTATGAAAAAAATAAAGTAAATGAAGCTTTGGATAATCTAAGTTTAAAAAAAAGAAAGAAAATAACCAAATTACCAGTATCATAAATCAAAAGGATGAACTAACCACCAATGAGAAGGAAATTAAAGACAAAATTTGGAGATATTTTGCTGAGCTCTATGCAACAAATTTGATAACTTGAGTGAAATGGATGAATGAATTATAAAAATACAAACTGCCCAGATTAACAGAAGAGGAAATAAAATACTTAATCCTGTTTCAGAAAAAATAAAGAAATCATCAATAAACTCCCTACAAAACGTTTCCAAATCTAGATGGATTTACAAGTGAATTCTAACAAACAGTTAAAGAATAATTATTTTCCTGTTCTATATATATTTTAAAAATAGGAGAAAAATTTATGCCAAATTATTTTATGACATCAATATTGTGCTACTACCTAAACCAGGAAGAACCAAAACAAAGAAAATTATAGATCAATCTCCCTAATGAACAATGATATAAAAGTCTTAAATATAATTTAAACCAAGAGATTATAGATTATTACTAGGATCATACACCATGATCAGGTAGAATTTATACCAGGTAGGAAAGGATGCTCAATATTAGGAGAACATAATTGGACATATCAATAACGAAAAGACACCAGAAATCATATGATTATCTCAATAGATGCTGAAAAAAGCCTTTGATACAATACAACATCCTTTCATATTAAAAACACTAGAAAGTATAGTAATAACTGGAGTTTTCCTTAAAATGATAAGGAATATCTAAATAAAATCATTAGTAAATATTAAATGTAATGGGGATAATAAACTAGGAACTTTTCCCTTAAGATCAGGAGTGAAACAAGGATAGCCATTTTCACCACTACTATTCAATAGTACATAGTATTAGAATTGTTAGCTTTAGCAATTTAGAAAAGAAAAAGAAATTGAAGGAATCATAATTGACAATGAGAAAATAAAGCTTTCACTCTTTGCAGATGATATGATGGTATACTTTGAGAACTTGAGAAAATCATCTAAAAAACTATTTGAAACAATAAATTCAGCAAAGTGGCAGAATATAAAGTAATTCCACATAACTCATCAGCATTTCTATATATGAAAAAACTAAGCCCAAGAACAAGAGATAGAAAGAGAAATTCCATTTAAAGTAACTGAAGATAACATTAAATACTAGGGAATCTAGCTCCCAAGGCAAACTCAGAAAATGTAGGAACATAATTACAAAATACTTTTTCACACACAAAGAAGTCAGATCTAAACAATTGGGAAAATGTCAATTGCTCATTGTTAGGTTGAGCTAATATAATAAAAATGACAATTCTACCCATATTAAATTGCTTATTCAGTGTCATAGCAAACTACCAAATAATTATTTTACTGAGCTAGAAACAAAATTCATCTGGAGCTACAGAAGGTCAAGAATATCAAGGAAACTGGTGGAAAAAAATGTAACGGAAGGTGGCCTAGCTCTATTAGATGTAAAACTATACTGTGAAGCTGCAGTCCTCAAAACTGTCTAGTACTGGTTAAGGTATAGAATAATGGATTGACGATTATGATAGGTTCAAAAGAAACAGTTATAAATGACTATAGTAATCTACTATTTGACAAACCCAAAGACATTAGCTTTTGGGATAAGAATTCACTATTTGACAAAAATTGTTGGGCAAACTGGAAAGTAGTATGGCCAAAAACTAGTAATAGACCAATATCTCACACTCTATAGCAAAATAAGGTCAAAATGGGTCCAAGATTTAGACATAAAGTTCGACACCATAGATCAATTAACAGACCAAGAAATACTTTGTCAGTTCTATGGAAAGGGGGAGAAAGTCATGACCCAGCAAAAAATAGAATGCATTATAAATTGCAAAGTGGATGATTTTTGACTAAAATAAATTAAGAAGGTTTTTCACTAATAAAACCAATGTTGCCAAAATTAGAAGGAAAACCAAAAAACTAGGGAACAATTTTACACATTGAGAGGTTATGATAAAGGTCTAAATTTCTGTAATCTAGAGAATTGCATCAAATTTATAAGATTACACACTCCCTACTTGATAAATGATCAAATAACATGAACAGATAGTTTTCAAATGAAGAAAATAAAGATTATATATGTAGATAGTTATATAAAAAATATGAAAAAAATGCTCCAAGTCATTACTAATTAGAAAAATGCAAATTAAAACAACAAAGAGGTATCAGTCAGATAGGCTAAGATGACAAAAAGGGAAAAAGACTAATGTTGAAGAGGTTGTGGGAGGATTGGGACATAAATGCACTTTTGGTGGAATTGTGAACTGCTCCAGCCATTCTGGTGAGCAATATGGAATTATGCCCAAAGAGCAATAAAACTGATCCTACCCTTTGCCAGCAATTCCAATACTAGGCCTATATCCAGAAGAAATCCAAAATATTCATAGCAGCTCTTTTAGAACTGGCAAAGAATTGGAAATTGAGGGGATGCTCATCAATTAGGGAAATGACTAAACAAGTTATGGTACATTAATAATATGGTATTCTTTTGTTCCATAAGAAACCAGAAATGGTTCAACTCTAGAGAAAATATGGAGTGTGCTATAAAAATAAGTGGGAAGTGGTGGCTAGAGAAGGGAACATCAACCTAGGCAACTTATAGCTCAGAATTCCAGCCATGTGCTCATTATACAGTAATGATAATGTTAATTTGATCATCACTTCCTAAGATCCATTACACATGGAATGGGGTGGAGGATGAAACTAAAGGAGATAATGCTTAATAGTAGGCAGATAGTCAATGATCCTGGGTTCAAGGGGTGAGGCATGTTGATAGCAAGGATGTTGGTCCTAGACTTATGGTATGAGTGGATGGTACTGGTGTGGCCAACAGTTTAGTAAAACAGTTACACATTAGTTGAGAAAAGAATATAATATATTCTGTTTGCTTGCCATTCATTTCTGGGGGAGGGGGCAGTTGGAGACAATTTAGAACCTCAGAATTTAATTTAAAAACCCAGTTCCAAAGGAACATTAAAAAGAGAAAAATCTTTTGACCTAGCAAATTACTAGATTTTGACACTTGCATAAGAAGTTGATTCAGGCTTTAGATTTCTTCTTAGTGAATTTCTTCAACTTTTACTAACTTCATGTTGTCTGTTACAATTAGAGCTGGTAAAACCTGTTCAATTTAGTGGTAAGGAACATTTTTATAGGCTCAAGATGTTTATTGCAAATATTTCCCCAATCTTCTGTTTGAAACAATTCTCCGAGAAGTAAAGTTCTCTTTAAAGAGCTTAACCCCACCTTTCCTCTGTGCTCATGGTTTAAGTAAAGAGTGCTGGCTTTAGCCTTTCACCCAAGACCTCTATGGGCTCTACAGGCTCCAATCGTTTTGCCTTCTTTAAGAACACATCTGTTATTGGTGTTGAACTCCTGTTGGACCACACTTCCCTGCTGTTTTGGCAAGCAAAATCCCACTCAAAAACTGACCCTTTCCTTGGTGGTAAGAATAGATCCAAAGTCCTTGGCAAATTGGAACAAAGTAGGAGGATTTGGTTTCCACAGATTTTTAAGGAGCTCTACATTCATTTGTCATGAAGGTCTTTTATCCTGACATTGAATATTATCAGATACAATACAGAGACCCATAATTGCCTTGTAATATCATTGATTCATAAAAATTTGAGTGACAAGGTATGGTCTCCATACTAAATAGTCTGATTCACATGAAACAAAAATCTTTTAAGACATAGAGTCCAAACAGAACTTAAACTCTCATGTGGGAACAGAGAGAGGCACAGATCATCACTTTTGTCAGATATGAAAGATTTTTTTTACAAATGCTTAAAGTTAGCCTATAGAAGAAAAGTTTTTCTTACACTTTTGTTCAACTTGCAAAAGGCATTTTTTATTCACCTAAAATCATTATCCTGCTATTATTTCATGTTAAAATTCTTTTAACTAAATCATTAAAATAATAATTATTTATTCCCAGATGAATTCTCATTTGGACCACAGTAAAACAAGGTAATGAAAATTAGAGTAATATTATGAATAACTAGCATTTATGTAGCATTTTAAATTTTATAAATTTTCATATATTGCCTCATTAAATTCTTTTGGGGGGGGTTGCAAGACAATGGAGTTAAGAGATTTGAACAAGGTCACACAGCAGGTAACTATTAAGTTTCTGAATACAAATTTGAACTCAGATCCTACTGAATGCAGGGATAGTGCTCTATCCACTGTGCCACCTAGCTACCCCCTCATTAGATTCTTGAGAAAGGATCCTCAAATTAAAGAAATTTCAAGTCCCCTGTGTATAAAAGGTTATGTAGTTTCTCATCTCCTCCTCTATCATTTTTGTGATGTTAAAACCAAAATAAAATATAAAAATCTAATGGGGATTATTGAATAATATTAATAAAATTCTTGGAAAAATATTTTTTTTGTATGTCAAGGAGCTTTAGTCTTCATGGATGAATCTTGGCTTAATCTTCCTTTTTTTTCCTTTTTGTATTTTAAAAAAATCCCTGATTAGAGAAAACTTATCCCTTCCAGATTGTAATGAGAATGTTATTGTGTTATTGTTATTGTTTGTGAAAAGTACAAGTGAAAGGCATTGAAGACAGAGAGTGTGAATAAATAAGACCTCAAAAGACTATTAAAAAAGAAAGAATGAATGTGTTCATTGTACTTCATAAATCAACAGGTGCTGTGTAGTTTCTAGAACCACCTGCATGTGTCATCATGTTACTTTTATGCCTTTATTATATTTCACATTGAATATGCCTGTTGATATTTTAAAAGTTTCCAAAGAGAATTCTATAGAAACATATATTTCTAGATAGCAATTAACAACTGTTGTTGTTGGAAAATATTTCTCAAAAGATATTCATTCACATTATTTCTATTCAATAATTTTATAATTAAAATATCTCAGAAGTAATTATTGACTATAAATAAATATAAATACTCTGGGATAGAGACTCACAGCTGGAGTTTAGGCATCTCCAAATGGAGCAGTGTTTTACAAAGTTAGTCACTACTCTGTTTAAATTTATAAAAAAATTTCTCTAATAAATATCACCCTGTTTTTTATGTTATAAGGCAAAGAACCACATTATCCTGAACTCAGAATATTTTTTCTCTCTTTTTTATTTTGAATTTTCCCCAAATGGAAGTGGCAAAAAATTCATATACATATATATGTATATATGCATATATATACATACATATGTAATGTATGTGTAATTCAGGGGAGGTGGACAATAGTAACAATTGGCTTTATGAAAGAAGCAATCCCTGAGTTATAACTTGAAGAAATTTACCTGTATATATTTACCTGTATAGATTTATGATAGCCCAAGAACACAAGACACATTTATTATCCCAGTTTCATGCTATTGCAGAATGAGCCAAAAGCAGTGTGTAAAAGGCTAGTTATGTGGGTTCAAGTGAAATGGCAATGGGCCATAAACACCAAGCTAAGGAGTTCTAGGTAATGAGGATTTGCTGAAATTTTCATTGCTTTTGTTATTTATATTTGGAAAATCATGTAATATATTTAATATGTATATATTATATAGACATTCTCTGTCAAACAAACTCATAGCACTTGAAAAGTGAAAAGACTAACCTTTTTATAAGTTCCAGTTTGTCTCTATAGAAATAACACTAGTGAAAAAAACAGCAGTTTTTCCATATCATATATATATATATATATATATATATATATATATATATATATATATATATATATCTTTGCTATTAAAGTGAAAGGAATTTGGCTTTTTTCATGTCTTTTTATATAAATTTTCTGTGCTATAAAATGTGATTAATTTGTCCTTTAAAAAATTGTCAACATCTCTGTGAACAAAATATCCATTGAAAACTAGACTGTTTCTTACATGACAGTATATATTTGCAGTAAAAATATGAAACTTTAGAAAGGTACTTTCAAATGGAAGGAAAACCTGCATCTTCACTCAGTCAAAGTGCCTAATGGATGGGTTATGAGTATTTGTAAAAGGGAGACTGGGGGTGGAGGTGAGGAGAAGAAAAATGTAGTCTTTGTTAAAGACTTGTTTGCTATGTAAAAGTGGTCAATAGAAGGGATTTAAAAAAAAATAAAATGGTGGGAGGGATGGAGGCAAAACAGAAAAACATTATAGTAAAGATTAGAATCTTCATACCAAAGATTTGTTTGTGGGACTGGAAAGGAAATTGATCTTGGAGATTGTATGGAGGAAAAATACTCCTTGACTTACAAAAAAGACTGCAATGAAAGAAATGTGAGGAACCAAATATCACTTTGACCCAAGAGATGTAGGAGATATTGACTTTGCTGTGGAGAAATTAGACAGAAACAAGATTTCAAGTGAATAGGCTCTCCCCAGAGAGGCAGTCTATCACCTTTTTTGTTTTTTAAGAGTTAACAATTTGCCCTTCAATTGTAACTTAAATTTGGCAAAAAGGTCATCAAGTAGTTATTTCTTTTTACTATATTGAATGAGGGAGATTTCAGCACACAATACTATTGTCTTTTTGAAGGGATTATTGGGAATCATAGAACAATGTTTAGAACATAACTGAAAACAAGTATTTTGTGGAAAAAAATTCCCAAGTTTCTGCTCTGGTGATCTATTTCTGAGCAAGGAAACTGGTCCCACCCTCATGAAATTTAAGGGTTGTATGGCCAGTAAGTTTCTAAATTTTTTTAAAAAACTAGTTTTATTAAAAGGCAAATAAATACCATGCATATTTAAACAAGCCATTATTATTCTGTATTAAATTACTGATTTTAAATGTATTTGTCCTTTCATGGGGTAAGGTATTTTATTGGTCAAATAAAATGTTGGGTCCTTTGAATATGCTAATCTTTCACTTTAGAAAGCCTTAGTCATTCTATAACTTTCTTCTTAAAACTTCCCATCATTCTAATGTTCCAAATAAAAAGAGTCAACTTAAAGCACTCTCCTAACAAACAAGCATGTTGACTGTAAATTTTTGCAGTTAAAAACATTTTTCCCCATTAAAAATTGGATAAGAGATGAACTTTATCTGAGTACCATTTATTTAGCAAAATAGAAATATAATACTAATGTTTTAAGAATTCAAAAATAGCAACAGCTGATCACTTGACAATGGTGCTATGCCTGCTAAAAAACATCATATTGTTTATAACATGCTAGCAAAAAGTCTGGTGAGCTTGCATTTTAAACATCCTTAATGTATCAAAATATTTAATTCAGAACATCAATTTATTTTAACTAAGAGAAAAGTTCCATGTTTGTGCTATATAGTGTAGGGCAAGTTCTTTCCCTACATAGGGTCTCTATTTCCTCACCTGTAAAATGAGTTGATTTAATTACATTGTCTGGCATTTTTATTAGATCAAACATTCTTTGAGTCTATTGTCTAATACCAATGGGAAGATCATGAAAATATTTTTACTGGTCTTTGACAGTATGAAAGATAGAAATATCTGTGCCAAATACTACAAGTAGAGCATAAAATGTTATTTAAAAAATAATCACTTCAGTCACCTTATCTTATTTATGGTTGTAATTTGAGTTTTTGGTTGGCCATGCTGGAATTCAGTATTCAGTGTCTTCATTCTGTGATACTCAATAGTATTTTTAAGGCTTTATTCCTACATCCCTTTAATCAGTATTTGTCTTTTTTGTAATCATTGGAGCAGTGTGTTTCTATTGCACACTCACTGCACAGATGCCAGTCAAATTTATGGCCAAAGATTGCTGGCATTCAACCCGACTAGTGGTCCCATCAAGTTCCTGCCTCATTGTTCCCTCTGCCACAGACCCCAGGAGGGTTGCTGAATTCATTTGGAGGTTCTCCTGGTTTCAGGTTTCAGGGCATATAATTTATGTAGCTCTCAAAACCTTCCAGCCTGAACCTAGGAGAGCAATTGTCACTTGTCTGAGTGCAACTGTGTGGGCTGGATCCTCTTGAAAACTTGGTTTATGGCTTTGCTTTAATTTTTATGAAATGAAATTTATAATGTCATTGTTTTAGCAGCTAAACATCTGTTTTGTGCAAAGGGCTTTGAATTCCATAAATGGAACTGAGACAATAAAATTTTAACCAGAATTTGACTTTGTCCATTAAATCAAATAAACTCCCTAAAAATCTTTCATTTCTAAATAATTGTTTAAACTAGCATAGCAGAAACCCTGATAAATAAAACATCTTGGTCATCCTATGTTATTGATCATGTCAACTCTACTTCAGTGATTTTTGTGTTGCCTCTGTCATTGTTTCTAATCTCCCTATACATTGGAGTTATTATAGTTATATAACTTTATTGCCTATCCATTTTATAAATATAAGTTAAGAAAAGTGGTCAGAATTTGCTATCAACATTGATTTGGGGTATAAGGAAAGGAGGAGAATTATCCACCTACTTATTCCTACTAAAGGAACTTTGACACGGATATAACACTTGCTCAAGCAAATATTTTAGTTCATGAGGAGCAAGTATTTAGCACTTAATTTGTTTCTAAATGCTCAGGATTATAATGTACAGCTGCTGTTACTACCACCACCATCACTAATATCACAACTAACACTACCAGTACCACTATCACTAACACAACCACCACTACTACTTCTACTACTACTACCACTATACTATTGTCACTATATCATCTGACATATGTTGTTATCATAACTAGCATTTAGATCGTGCTTTAAGAAATATGAACCACTGTACATACATATTTCACTTGATCCCCATGACAACTCTGTGAAGTAGATATTGTTATCATCATCTTCAACATCATTATCCCCATTTGAGAGATGTTAAGAGTCTTATCCAGGGTCATAACTAATAAGAAATATTTGAATTAGCAATGAACTCAAGTCTTCCTGACTCCAAATTCAACATTACAAGTCTATTTCACAACCTAGCTTTAAAGGAGTTTACATGCTAATGTAAAAGTTAGAGAATGGAAATATAGAGAAGAAAGAGAGAGGCAGTATTATGGCAGGAGATGACCTAGAGAACCAGAATCAGAGGAAAAGTCTGAAATGGACATATCAAAGCCCAAGGAAGGGGAGATTGTGAAAGTGGTGATCTGAAGACAGATTACAGGAATTACCTGGGGAATTAATTTTTCTTTCTCTTTGAGGACCCATATACATATAGGTATTGTTGTGTAAAATGAAAAAGTCAGGATTATGGTCATGTCAGGAGCTCAAATAAGAATCCTATTTGTTACTAGCATAACTGCTCAGGTCACACTTTCCCATGTCTTAACTCTGCAAATTTCCTCCTATTTATCCTAGAATTGATTACCTTTGAATATATTTGTTTGCATGTTGTCTTTCCCATTAGATTGCAAGATTGCAAAATCCTTGAGGATAGTGTGTCTTTTGTCTTTTTTGGGGGGGGAGTCTCTTCAAGACTTAGCACAGTGCCTTCTAGGCTCTTAATAAATTTTATTGATTAATGGATAGATAGATATATAGACAGAAAAATCTTTAGGGTATCACAAAATTGCAGAAATAATCCCTGAGTCCATATTGGGGCAGTATTTCAGCAAATCAGCCAATGCTGAATTAAAAGTCTGTGACCCTAGTATATAGAGTCAGTTTTCAAAGTTTCCCAGCAAGAAAATTAGGGTGGGGTGGGGGATTGGCACTTTTATGTAGTCTCTTGTCTTTTGTTAATTCTCTTTCCCCTTCAAAACTTCCTTTGAGTTCATTGTGGTCAAATTTCATGTGTTTGAAAATTTCATCAAGGAAATAAGCACACAATATGTTTCTCCTCCTTGGTGTCTCTTGTCTCTATGAATCTAGTCCCAAGTACTCAACTTAAATAATACTCTCTGCATAAAGGTCCCAGTCCCCTTAGCTTCTTGCTTCCTCTTGCAAATCATTTTGTATTTTGTGTGTATTTATGTTTTTATAAGCCTACATATCCATATGTATTGAAAGAGAGGAAGAAAGAGAAAAGACAGACAGACAAACAGACAGACCAAGGGGGCAGAGGAGGGGGCAAAGGGGTAAGTAATTAAAGTAATAAAGTAGGTAGATATACATTGGACTTTATCCTGGGTCCCTTTCTTTTCTTCCCCCTTGGAACTTCATTTAACAATCTCATCAGCTCCCATGAATTTAATTACCACCTCTATACTAATGATTCTCAAATCTACCTAATTGCCCTCAAATTCTATTGTTCTCTAGGCTCACATCTGCAACTGCCTTATAGATATCCCCAATTAGTTGCCTGATAAGACATCTTAAACTCAGCAAACCCCACATGGAACTCTTTAATGGAAGTCCTAATCCTTCTCTAGTCATTTAGAGGACAACACTGATCCTTCTAAACCCTCAGGGTCAAAATTTAGGAATTATCCTCAACTACCCAATCTCTCCCCTACCCCATATCCTATCTGCTGTCAAAGTCTCTCAATTTCACCTCTGAAACATTTCTTGAAAATGCCCCCCTTCTCTCCTCTGACATCTACCACTACTCTCATTACCTTAAGTTCAAACTAGTACAATAGTTTGTTGATAGGTCTTCCTGCCTCAAGTATCCCCTTACTCCATTCTATCCTTTTCTAAAGTGCAGGTCTAATCATGTCACTCATCTCCAGAATGAAAAACAAAATACTCTGTTTAGCATTCAAATTCATAACTTCACTCACTTGTACCTTTTCAGCTTTCTTGCACCTTTCTTGCACACATGATCTTCAATCCAGTGACTGGTGTTCTGGATATTCTACAAAGAAGACAATCTATCTGGAGATACCAGGCATTTTCTCTGGCTGCCCTAATTCCCTGGATTAATACTCTCCCTTCCCAACTCCACACACTTCCCCAGCTTCCTTTAAGTCCTAGCTAAAATCTCATCTTTTACAGTCAATCTTTCCCAATCCCTCTTATCCCAAATGTTAATTATTTTCTATTTATCTTGTATATACTTGCTTTGTGTGTGTGTGTGTATGTTTGCTGTCTTTTGCCTCTTTTTCTATACTCAGCTCTTAACAGATAGTTAATAAATGTTTATTGATTATTAATCACTATATACATGTATATATATATATATATATATACATATATATATATATATATATATATAAACAGAAGTGCATATTGTTTCTCCCAAAACAACATAACTTCTTTAAGAGTAGAGTGGGTTTCATTTGTGCATTCCTAGGTCCCACCCTGGTTTCTGGAATAAAGTTGGTGCTTAGTAACTGCTTGTTCATTGTTGATTATTCAGGTTGATCCTGATTCTTAGACATAGAAATCAGTGAAAAAAGATCACCATTTATATAAAGATAGTTTTGATTTAAACTACAGAGATGGAATTGGGAAGAAGAACACTAGGAGACGTGGGTCTCTCATAACATATTAATATGAAATAAAAAAAATGCTGTCAAATATAATTTGAAAAATTGAAAATAATTTCTCCTTTTTTGTTGTAGAATCTTTAAAAAACTTAGTTGATGATTTTTATATTGTTTAGGAGAACATTATAAGGATCATGGTGAGGGAATGGAACTATTGGGGGAATTTCAATAAAGGTAAATTGAAATTAGCTTGTATGTTTCAGTGGCATTCTCAACCACACAAATGTTGACATTAAATTGGTGCTCTGAAATTCTCTTATTCTCATCTCAAAATATGCTTTGGCCTTCACTGACCTCTATCAGTACAAATCAGACAAGTTTTGTTCTTATGCACTATGCTTCTGTCTACCTGGCCATGCTAGGTGGGGGGAGGAGACATTTAGCATGAATGATGGATGGCAAAGTTTCCATGATTTCTTAAGCCATGAACATAAGACAACTGGTTCAAGTTGAATGTTTTCTTGCTTGATCAAGCACATTATTACTTTGGATTTAATATTATGAGCGTATGTAAGTGTAAAAGACATTTCTCCTATTCTCCCCTTCCATACAGTATAACTGGAAATACTTGAGGAGCATAGACACATCATAAAAATGATATATGGAACTGAATATTGCATTCACCTTTCTGAGACAGGATGAAACTCATAATTTCTTTACTTCCAGGAAACTCTTTAAGACTCCTGAATCCAATTTATTTTTCCCCAAATCTTTTAGGAGCTTTTATTGTCAATACTTGTCTTTATTCATTATTTCAAAAACCCTGCCAGGATTTGGCAACTCATATAAGTACAAATAACATATATTTCCCTAAATTTAGAAAACTTTTGTGACTGTATAAAACATTTGACCTTTAGAATAATTTTGAACGAGAGAAGCTTTTGCTTAAGAAAAAATTTTTACTAGTTGTATAAATCATGCTACTATGGTGATAATGTGCATGGTTATGGGGATTATAGTTTACCAACAATTGTCTTACTGAGCAAGAATCCAATATCAGATCTCATAAAAATAGGTCCAGTTTATTTATAATAGACCATCATCTAAGGAGAGGTCTTTTTTGAAGGGGGGGGGCACAAATTCAAATCCTGAAAGGTTTCAGATGCCTTAGTGCATTTCTAGGTAATAAAATATATGTATATGTCTTATTTAAGATTATTGAAACCAGATGAATAATAAAAATAAAATATGAGGCTTCTTGGTGGGCAAATAATCTTCTTACTCATGTGGCATTTGGGCCAGGTCCATATGATGCAAGTCTATCTAAAGATATCGTTTCATTTGTCCCAAGGTATCATTTCTGCTTAACCTACTCTGCTGTTCTGTACAGATTGTAATGCAGCCAAATCTGAGAGATACACTGTTTGTGTGGCCATACAAAGAGTAAACATCACCCTAGATCTTTCAGCAGGAATTCTTTGGCAGGAGCCAAGTTTAGGTCACTTTCAATAAAACCAAACACCAGAACTTTCTGGAATGAAAGGAAGAATAATGAGAAGAAACAGAAGACAAAAGTTAGATAGTAATAAAAGTTCACATTTGTGAGTTTTTTATAGTTTACAATCTACTTTTTTTTTCCTAGTTTACAATATACTTTCTTCCCAATAAAGTTGTAAGGTAAGTCATACATGTATTATTATTCCCATTTTATGATTGAGAACCTGAGGCCCAAGAGGTCAGGTGATTTGGCCAGTCATTCATGACAACTGGAATTCAAAGCAGGTTTGTTTGTTTTTTGTTTTGTTTTTTCAACTCCAAGACTAGTGATTTTTACCAAAAAAAAAATAACTCTAAAAATTTCTCTTGTATGAAGATATATGTTATAAAATATTACAAATACTTGAGATGAAAGGAGGGGGGCACTGAAGAGGATATTCATGATCAAATGCTTCTTCCCCTATCTGCCCACTCCCTGTCTGTTCTGTTGAGGAAATCCCAGAAAGAAGCAGGGAGGTAATGGAGACAACAAAGGCACTGAGCTTTTAACGTGGAAATATGTCCATACTCTCCTACTCCTTTATGAGATACAAAGTGATTCATGATCAAAATCAATGGAATTAGAATACATTTAACTACAGGTTAGAAAAAGCTTTAGCTACATCTCTCAAGGCCCTTTAAAAAGTAGGACACACAATCCCTAGGGATATAGTTGAGGCCAAAGATGACTGAGGAGTGTGATCTCTGGCTGAAGAGGTGAAGAACAATCCCTTTTGGGGTTTGCTGTGAGAGGAATAGGCTCCAAAATCCCAGCTTAGTGACTTTTCCAGTTCTTCCCAAGGGGGAGGAGCATTATGGTCCTTTGAGAGAGAGAAGAGCTATGCTGAATGAATTATTTTAGCCACATATGTTTCCTTAGTATATGTCTCTCTACTATTATACTCTATGTGTCTACTCTTCTTTCCACTGAAACTGTATGAAGTTATGATGCTCAAGGGATTTATGAGAATACTTTGTTATTGTTGTTTTTAAGACCACATTTAGTCAATGCCTTTGATTGTAGCTTTTTGTGGGGTTGAATGTTAAAAAGCATGTTCACCAAAGAGGATTCATGAACCAGAGTTTTAGGAATGTGAAAGCAAAGAGTACTTTGAATCCAAGATTGTTGGATGAATACCCAACACATGACTTAGCAAGGGTGGGGATTAGCCCAAAGAGAGCGTACAATACAAAAATATAAACTATACCTTAAACACAAACAATAGAAGTATAATTATACCTTAAAATAAATCTTTCCTACAAAATGACTACTGGAATCCATACATTGTCTTCCATGAAATGGAGAGCTCTCTTAATTTTAGATGCACATTCCTTTGCATATTTTTCTATATGACATACCAGTTTTTTATTCCTGAGTGACCTCTTTAGACCAATACCCTATAGACATAAAACTTTATTAGCCTAAAAAATGGTATTTACATGTTTTACCTTGTCTATAGAGCATGAAATAAGTTTAAAATTTGATCCCCATGAGAGATTCAAAAATCATATGTGATGGAGGTGCTTTGCTGAAATTTTCTAGGTTCCTTTCAGCTACAGCAGTTTTTCTATCATTAGTGATGGATAATTGCTTATTCTTAAGAATTTGTACTGGATATGGGGTTGGTTGGTTTTATTACTAAAGAGTGCTATAGTTAGACATATTTCTGTTCTGGTGGCTGAATATCTGGAGCCGATATTTCTGGAGAAGTGAACATTATTGTGCACCATAAACATGAGAACATTTTTCAATATGCTAAGTACTTGCTGGAATATTTCATTTCCTTCCAAGTTTAGCTGGAAATTGGGTCTTTCCAATTCCCCTTTTTCAATCTTTTAGTACTTTTAAAATCTGTAGTCAATAGAAGTGTGGAGTTTAAAAGTTGGATAAAATAAATGAATTGTTTATATCTTTTTAAAAACTTGTAGGAAAAAGGTATAAATCTCACAGATCATGATCTTAAATGTGCTGCAGTCATTTGTTCCAGGTTATTTCCAGCTCGATTTGACTGATCTTTTGGCATACTAAATCAGAGAGCAAAAGAGATTTAGCCCCACCATAAAACAAAATAATCTCATAAATAAGTGGTTAAATTATTGGCAACAATACTAAAAATTTAATTGTTCACATTATACTTCTTAATGTGAAATGTGCTTTGTGATTCATTGAACCAGTGTCAAAGTCCATTGTTGACTGCCAGATAATTTCTTTATTTTGTTTCTTTTAAATATCAACATTTATGGCAGACTCCTCTCACAGTGATAGAAACAGTGACTATTTCTGACTTTTTCTTTAACTGTTAAAGCCTTCACTGTGGAATCATCAAATTTATATAGCAAGGCTCCATAAAAACACTTGGAGCTTTGTGTTTGAGAAATAAAACCAGTGTTTATGTTGTTAACACTCAGGCGATGTCGAAAGACACCAGGTGAAGAAACAGTGGATGCAATGGTTTTGCCTGCTCTAACAGCCTTTTGGATCACTGCCATTTAGCATGTCTTTAAAAGAAAAGGGGAAAGAAAAAAAAAACTCTGGAAATGGGTGATTTGTTGCTTCAGTAATTCTTTAGATGAGATAGTTGACTACCTGAGATTTGGGTCATTAACTATGAATAATCATAGCTAAGTGTGATCGATTGTTCCCAATGCCAATCTCTTTCTCTCTTTCTCCAAAAGATTTATGAAAGAGTTCTATATGTGAGACTTTGAATGTACCTCTGAAGAGTGATTTTTTTTTTCAATTTGAATCTCCTGGGGTGGGGATAAGATTTCACTTAAATTGAATTCCACTTGCCTCATCCTCTTCCTATAGGCAAGCTATGTAAGGATAAGATAGTGTAGAGTATAGTTGTTTGTTCATCATTCTTGTAGAGGAGGGTAATGATGTGGTACCATGATGACATGCAAATGAATAGGATATAAATGACAGAGAGTGGTGAAAAGTCACCAGTCTCACTTTCTCCTCTGAACCAACTGAGTCTACTGGCAATATTTCAATCAGGATTCCTGGAGATATCCCTAGATGTAGTGGGAGACCTTGTATGGTAGTATGGGATGGATAGAATGGGGAGAAGAAAAAAAGACTAGAATAGAATAGGAGAGGAGAGCATAAGAAAGGATAAGATAAAAGGAGAAAGGTAAGGCAGTTTTTTTTTTTGTTGGGTTTTTTTTTTTACAATTTTTTTGCAAGGCAAATGGAGTTAAGTGGCTTGCCCAAGGCCACACAGACTCAGAGCCAGTGCTTTATCCACTGTGCCACCTAGCCGCCCAAGATAAGGCAGTTTTAGAAATATAGTCTAGCTCCCTTATTTCATAGATAAGCAAACTGAGATAAAGAGCAATGAAATGACTTGCCTGAGAGTACAGGCACACATAATAACTTGCAAAGTTAGGAGTAGAACCCCAAACTTCTTATTCCTATTTAGGGCTCTTTCTGTGAAATTGTGATATACTTATTGTCTATAATGCAAATTTCGAGACTGAACATATGCTGCTTTGTATAGTCTGTTTCATGTGGTTAGATTTTTCTTACCAAAGATCATAAGCACCTCAAGTGCAGTAACTATTGGGAAGCCCATAGCTCCTAGAACAAAATTTGATACACATTATTAAATAGTTCCTAAATTTTCATTTAGTTGAATTAATTGCCATACTAAAATGTTATTATATGAAATCCTAATCATTTTCAAGATCTCAAGCTATTTTATGAACCAGTGGACAGGTTAATTTCACATTGAACTAAGATGAACATCAACACAGACATTTATATAGTTTTTTATGATTCACAAAAAACTAATATGACACTGTCATCTCATTTGACTATATGAAGTAGATAATACAGATTTTGCTAGCTCTGTATTACAGATTGGAGAACTGAATAAGATTCACAAGACAATGTTTGGAGCACATATTGATTCTGATTCAACAAGTATTGATGAAGAGCTTATCACATGCAAGTACCTCTTTTAGATAATGAGATTATAAAGACAAGAACTAACATTTGTTAGTAAGTATTTGTTTAATTAATTGGCTAAAAATTACATGAATTCTACAAACAATTCTTTATGACACCCTTCCCTCTCATATACATACCTCTGAGATCCTGGTAGTGAATCATTTTTGAACCATATAGTTTTTATTTTTCAGGACCTAATTTGTGTGTGTGTGTGTGTGTTGTGTGTGTGTGTGTGTGTGTGTGTGTGTGTGTGTGTTATATACTTTAAGAATTATAGCTCTTGATCTGCTCAGACTCTTTATATACTCTAAGTGGAATCTACAAAAGATCAAAACTATGCCAATCAGATATCACATGTCTACTAGGTTATAATCACAGCCTCCAAATATTGCTCTGAGGCGGACTGTTTTTAGGTCAAAAGGTCACACAACTTCTCTGAATAGATACAAAACTGAAAATGCTTGCTAGATCTCAATTTTTCTATTCAGACACAATTCAAGATTTAGATCTTAACTTTTCTACTCAGACAAAGCTCAAGACAGTCTCTGAATATAGAAACCACTTTAGGAGTTTGCATACAATGCAATGAAATAGACAAATTTTCTACATATGATTGTGGATTTATTATTTGTTTTCATTTATACCAATAACCTTCAGTCTCAGATTCATGATTTTCTAATACTCCTTGGTTTTATCTGGTTCTATCATTATCTATCATGTTCTCATCACTTTCTTTGCTCAAGCCAAACCTAACTCTATCCTCTCCATGCTCAACTTGTCTGTATTTCAACATAATCATCTTAGAACCAATGAATCATTCCTTAAATGCCTAATTCCTTA